>NC_089249.1:44825841-45139564 GCF_963930625.1 Muntiacus reevesi | reverse complement strand
CCACAAGTCTGTTAAAACCTTCTCTTTTAGAAATTTACAGTGCAGCATGCTGAAATTTACTACCATCTTCTTTTGCTATGTCTTTTTCCCCCCTGATATCTAATTTTCAGTTTCATCTTTTCAAAAATATTTTTCTTATTGTCAAACCTACACCAGATCTTAAGAGAAACAACCATACCAACAAAACAAAACAAGAAATGAGTGCTTCAATTCTACATAGGAATATAAACCATTGGTATGATGGTGTCTTTCCTTCTGCCATCCTCTTCCTATGGGGAGCTATCTCTGTTTATGTCGAATTTTACTTGTTTACTTTTTACAAAAACTGGTGTTTAAACTGTGGTGTTGGAGAAGACTCTTGAGAGTCCCTTGGACTGCAAGGAGATCCAACAAGTCCATCCTAAAGGAAATCAGTCCTGAATATTCATTGGAAGGACTGATGTTGAAGCTGAAACTCCAATACTTTGGCCACCTGATGCAAAGAGTTGACTCATTTAAAAAGACCCTGATGCTGGGAAAGATTGAAGGCACGAGGAGAAGGGGACGACAGAGGATGAAACGGTTGGATGGCATCACTGACTCAATGGACATGAGTTTGGGTAAACTCTGGGAGTTGGTGATGGACAGGGAGGCCTGGCGTGCTGCAGTCCATGAGGTTGCAAAGAGTCAGACACGACTGAGCGACTGAACTGAACTGAACTGAGCTTTTTACAAAAATGGGATTGTGCCATAAATATGTCATTGGTAATTGCTGTGGTTTTGAGAGTGTTTTCTTCCCAATTTAAATATCCTCAGTACTTCCCAGATGGTATAGTGGTTAAGAATCCACCTTCTAGACATACAGATGGCTAACAAATACATGAAAATATGCTCAACATTGCTTATTATTAGAGAAATGCAAATCAGAACTACAGTGAGGTATCACCTCACTTTGGTCAGAATGGCCATCATCAAAAAATCTACAAACAGTAAAAGCTGGAGAGGGTGTGGGGCAAAGGGAACCCTCTTCCACTGTTGGTAGAAATGCAAATTGATACAACCACTATGGAGAACATTATGGAGATTCCTCAAAAAACTAGGAATAAAACTATCATATGACCCAACAATCCCACTACAGGGCATATAACCTGAGGAAACCATAATTGAAAAAGACACATATACCCAGCGTGCACTGCAGTGCTATTTACAATAGCCAGGACATGGAAGCAACCTAGATGTTCCTCAACCCATGAATGGGTAAAAAGCCTGTGGTGCATATATACAATTGAATATTACTCAGCCATAAAAAGGAACACATTTGAGTTTTATATATATCTTTTTCCTATTATACAGAGTGAAGTAAGTCAGGAAGAGAAAAATAAATATCACATATTCATGCATATATATGAAATCTATAAAGGTGGTACCGATGAACCTATTTGCAGGGCAACAAAGGAGATGCAGGCATAGAGAACAGATTTGTGGACCTAGTTGGGGAAGGAGAGTGTGGGACAAATTGAGAGAGTAGTGTGGAAACAATTACATTACCATATATAAAACAGATAGCCAGTGGGAATTTGCTGCATGGCTTAGAGAGCTCAAACCAGTACTCTGACAACCTAAAGGGGTGGGATGGGGTGGGAGGTGGAAGGGAGACTCAAGAGGGAGGAGATACATGTAAACTGATGGCTGATTCATGCTGATGCATGGCAAAAACCAACACAATATTGTATAGCAATTATCCTCCAGTTAAAAAAAGTAAATTAAAAAAATAGAATCTGCCTTCTAATGCAGGGGACGTCAGTGTGATCCCTGGTCAGGGAACTAAAACCCTACATGCCTCAGGGCAGCTAAACCTGTATGCCACAACTACAGAAACCTGGAAGGACGGCCCAGTGTAGCCAAAAAAAAAAAAAAAAAAAGAAAAAATCCTCTATCTCTGTATTTGTAAGAGTATTGGTTCATTAACTCTGTGGATCAGGAGCTTGGTGGCCTTCCTCTGTGTCTCAGAGGACACAGTGCTGGGCAGGGACCCAGCTGAATAGCTAGTATATTACAAGTGTGGTCTTTAGGCAGGACTTGTTGCTTCACTCTGCATGTTCTTTCTGTTACTGATGCTGCTGGGCTACTGGAGATGGGAGCATAAGATCCTAGTAACATTAGTTCTGAAGGTTGGAAAAGCCTGACTGAGAGATCATGTCCAGTCTCATCAGTGACAATGGCAGTGCCAAGAAGTATGTGACCTGCCTTCTGCATGGATGAGTTAGATGAGATTTCTGTAACGTGCCTATCTCTACAAATTCCGAATCTAAGTTATTTTTCCACTATGTCTGCAAAGTCAGGTAAATGATCTGTTGATGATTGAGTTTCCTTTACAACCTGATAAAGGGAAAGTCAGTACCCTTCAACACTCTCTTATTTGTGTGCCTATGTGTGCGTGAGTAGCTTTATTATTTTCAGAATCAACCCTACTAGCATAGCTTCTCTAGAAACAGTTGCCTATCCCGTGATAGTTACAATAATTCTGGTAAGGACAGGAAAGGAATTAAGAAGGAAAATAGAAAAGCAACAGGAAAGTTTTAGAGATGGGAATGTTCCCATGTGTTTAAGGGGTTTGTGCAGCACTCCTCATAGACAAGCTAGCTAGATATCCCAAAGGGTGAGTCTCTTTTAAATAATACACCCAGCCCCAAAAGAAGATTTTGGAGAGTATAAACTCACAGGCCGCACACTGACACGTTCATCTCTTCTTCCAAAATGGTGATTATCTTTGGCATTCTTACTTGCACTTCAAACTTAGGAAGCACTGTTGATTGGAGAAAAGGAAGTTGATGATTGGTTTTCAACTTTTGGGGAACTGGCATTTCCAGATTCTCAATAACAATTTCCTAATAATATTTTAGGGCTCTGAAAAGGTAGCCCTCTTCTCCAGTATATCCACCTTCCTCTCAAATGGAAATCTTGGTTGAAGGACTATAATGGGTCAGTGTAATCCTGGTGAATTATTGAAGACCCCACTAGACTACGATTGTTTTACATTTTTTAATATTAAAATTGTTACAAAAAAGGCTATATCTTATTCACAAACCATTGATGGTCCTCATTGGATTTAGGTATAATTTGCTCCACTCCAAGTCTAATCTCACCCATGGCAAATAGAAGGATTCCAGAGAAACTTGAATTCTAGGCCGTAGAAGTTCAAATATGAAAAAAGAATTGTTTGGTGATTTTTCTTAATGGCATACCGAATTCCTCCACGGTGAAGGGATGCTCTGCAGTTCCACCTGATCCCTTCTGTACCACCACCTTATAAGAGCCCTGAAAGGGCTCTGACGAGAGGGGAAAGGTCAACTGCTGGAGGCCATTCTCTACCTCGAGGTTCTGCCACTGTGCGATGCGATTTCCTTTGGGGTCCTACAGACATGATAATCATAATTTACAAAAGAGCCTAGAGCATTAGATACAGTACAGGAAATCTATGGGGACTCTGATGTTATCCACAAAGACGGATTCCAATGTTATCCACAAAGACGGGTGGGAGATGATTTGGAACAAACTAGTGTTACATGAGTTTGAAGGCTTCTCCCGTAATGATGAATTTCTGAAATATTGTAAGATCATTTCCCCTAAGTTTATTATAATTATGAAATGTTTCACATTGCTTACCTCTATATATACTAGTGGAACCTGAAAGACAAAAGGATAGTAAGCAGTTTAGAACTGTTCTCACATAGCCTCAATTCTGATTTATAAGCAAAATAGTTTTACACAGAATAGTTTTATCTGTAGTAAAACACAGAAAAATTCTAGAGTTTTACAGAACTTTATTCCATTACAAGCAATCAGTGAGTAATGTTAAGTACTTACGGGGTTGTCAGCAACAAATGCATGTGTGCCATTCTTTAGGAGTGGTATTTACTAATATCACTTAAATGCTTATAGCATCCCAGTGAAGAACATTACTTTGCTATGCTATTTTACAGATTGAGAAACAAACAGCAATGAAACAATAAGTAACCATGTTCAGATCCAAATGTTAAGGTGGACCACAGAATTCTTAAGGAGTTCTAAGAATAAGAAGGAGTGGGAATAAATCCTCTACTATCAATGCATATTCATTTTAAAAACTGACATTTATTAAGTGCCTCCCAGGTGCTGTGTATAATCTTAGTGTAAAGAACCCACCTACCAATGCAGGAGATGTAAAAACATGGGCTGGAGCTCTGGATCGGGAATATCCCCTGGAGGGCATGGCAACCCACTCCAGTATTCTTGCCTGGAGAATCCCATGAACAGAGGAGCCTGCCGGGCTACAGTTCATGGGGTCTCAGAGTCGGACACGACTGAAGTGACTTAGCGAGTACATTAAGTGCCTACCAAGTGCTGTGTATCATCCTAGGTGCTATAAATACAGCAATCCACAAAAAAACAATAGACCTGTTTCTCGTGGAGCTTGTATTCTAAAAGGGTGGATATATAAGAAACATAGACATATAGGCAATATATATTTTTTATACGTATAGATACACATTTGATATATATGTTTGGTATATGAGATACACATATTTGGTATATATATATTTAAGGTATATATGTATTTAAGTTATATATATATATATATATGTTTGAAGTAGTGTCAAGAAATGAAAATAAAATAGTTCAGCTGACAGAGTGATGGATGAAGTGCTTGATTTTAGATAGAGAAGTGTACGTAGAAACCAGGAGACCCATTTCAAGGCTACTGCAATAGTATTATTCAGAGGTGATATTGGTCAGAACAAAGTTGTAGCAATTCAGGTGGTAAAGCACAGTCTGGATATATTTTAAGCTAACATGATTTTCTGATAAAATAGGATGTGGCTGTGAGAGAAAGACATGAAGGATTATGCCTTAATCTTTTGCTTTAGGAGCTAGAAGAAAAAAAATTGCTCACTCCCCTCCAGTCCTCTCCCTGCTCCTTCTGACAACCGCCCCCCTCCCACCCACCATTCCCCAGCAGAGATGGATTTAGTCAGCTTCAGCAGGGAATTGCAACCCCCCATGGCCTGGGAAAAAGAGTGTTTTTAAGAGAGGAAAAGGAAGTTGGGAGGGGGAGGGACTATAGTAAACAGAGTTTGTGGCTTTTAATTGAAAGTGTCTCTTTCCAAGATAAAAAATAAGTGGCTGAGGACTAGATTTGGGAGAGAAAAATTAAGACTTTGGTTTCTTGTCTACATTAAAATTGAGTGTTAGTCTTGAGGAACAAACATTGATTATACTCTCCTTCCTTTATAGGAGAGGTTTTGGTAGGTGTGTTTAGAAAAATTTTGAATCTTTGAGAAGTTATTTAAACCTAAGTTTTTTGACAGTTTATTTCTTATTTAGTGTATCTTTCTAGTTTGCCTAACTGAGAATTTTTCAAAGAGTAAGTTTAATTGTGTGACAATCAAGTACCAGTAACAAGAAAGAATCAATAACTCTCTTGACCCAGGGTACTGTTTTAAATGAGGATTTTGCACAATGGCTATACCAGAAAATATTGTTATCAGCAGTAGATTCTTCCTTTCTCTGGCCCTCCTTCAACACCAAAAACAGACTCCCAGCCTGTTTATACAGATAATAATAATTCTAGATAGATATTAGGAGACTTACCAACTCATTCAGGGGGTGAAAACTTTCATCCAACAAGACAATACGAAATTTCACTGAAACAGAAATATTTTCCATGAGTCCCTGAAACCTTAGGCCAGGTCTGTAGGTTAGTAAGACAAGCTATTAAGGAACCAGGATTCCTTTGACTGGGAAACATGCAAGAGAGGAAGATCTTTCTTTTGGGAAGTTGTCCTGACTACAGGCCTCTGTACCTGTCTGCTCTGGTTTATAGATGGGTTTGTCTGTCTGGACAAAGACCAGGCTCTCTTCATTTTTAACCAACACTGTGGTCCGCTTCTTGAATTCTTGGGTTGATCCTTTCACTTGAATGGTGAGGAACATTACCTCTTGACTGGTTGGAGATCTTGGGAGCTGAAATAGAGGAAAGACCCTGAAAACTCGCTCATTTCCCAAGTTTCCTCTCCAAGTCCCTCTCCCACTTCTCCCTACGGGTCTTGCCCCTTTTAATTTCACTGGCCCATTCTCATCAGAGAAAGTTGGCATGGACAGAAATTCATGGACAGAATGACCTGTCATTTGTGAATGGGAAGACAGGACAAAAGATGGAGGAAAACATAACAGTGAGTGAGGTCATAAATGAGATTCACATCTCCTTATAGATCAGCCAGAACAGTTTTTTTAAAAATGTTTTTGCTCTATTTATTGTTTTTAATTTTTATTTTATATTGGAGTATAGTTGATCAACAATTTTGTGTTAGTTTCGGGTATAGAGCAAAGTGAGTCAGTTATTCATATACATGTATCTATTCTTTTTTAAATGCTTTTTCCATTTTAGTTATTACAGGATATTGAGCAGACTTCCCTATGCTATATAGTGGATCCTTGTTGGTTATCTATTTTAAATATAGCAGTGTGTACATGTCAGTCTCAAACTCCTAATCTATCCCTCTGCTCGTAAGTCTGTGAGTCTGTTTCTGCTTTGTAAAAAAGTTTATTTGTATGATTTTTTTTTAAGATTCCACATGTAAGCGATATCATATGATATTTGATTTTCTCTGTCTGACTTTCTTCACTTAGTATGATTATCTCCAGGTCCATCCATGTTGCTGCAAATCAGCTAGTACAACCTTGATTCATTTATACACTGAATGTTACCTAACTGCTGTTATGTGATAAATGAGCATGGTATTATAGAAGCATCTCTTAATACTATGAGAAAGGAAACTGCAATATTTTATTGGCCGTATGCTGTAAAGATCTATACAACTCTGAAGAGATATTGGCTATACATTCATGGTGAATTCTACAATTTCATGCTTAGAAAGAGTATGGGCTGATGTGTTCTGTGTTCCAGTCAGCCCACCACTGGGGCTTATCTTGAACATTGGTTTAGTATGCTTTATTAGTCTTTTTTCCATTTTCATTTTAAGGAGAAGTCACCCTTTCCTTCTGTCTACTTCCTACTGTTCTTTTTTTTTTGGCTACGAGGAATTTTCTCTGATTATTAAGCTCATTTTAATATCTCTATAAATATTTGTCTACCATGGTTGGAAATTCACACATTGCTTCTTAATTTCTAATCTTAGTCACTACATTTAGATTCCTTCATGAAGTCCATGCCAGCCTCTCAAGGTCTTATCTTGATTGAATTCTAGATCCCTGTGTTCCTGACATAGAAACAAATGTATTAAGTCAAACAGTCATACTCACAGTAAAGGAGACACAATGGAATAAGTCCTTTTCTGCCACCACATCAGTGAAGAGGCTCCTGTTCTCTCTGATGGACTCCAAGGAGGCGCTGACGGTCACCGTCTCATTCAGGTGGCTCAGAAGGAGGCAGCCCTTCTCAGGGGTCCCAGTATGGAGCAGGGAGGGGACCAGCACCATGTATTGCCTGGGGTTTGGGGAGTCCAGTTAAAGGAGAGTGTAGGAGGTGAGGCATTGTTATCATCAGCACTATTTTCTGCTATAATTTTTGTTACTATCTGTAGCTCTATGCCAAGAGAAGACATATTGATAAGCAGGAAATTGATCCCTGCCACTGAAAAGCATGCAAGAGAATCGTTCCCCTTTCCATAGTCAGTGCCATGTCAGTGAACATTTTACTTGAAATGAGCCTTAATGAGGTGAACATTTGCAGGCATATCTCACGCTGAGGAACTCAAATCTGTGAGCATCTGAATTCAAATAAAGACATGATAATTATAGTTAGTCAAGCTGTCAATCTATTTTACATTAGGATTGCTGAGGAAAGCAAGCAATTCTCATGTGAGACATTACAAAAGCCTCCACTTAAAGAACTTTTCATTGAATACATAGCAAGCCTGTAAAAATGGAATGGCATGTTCTTGCTTTCCACTTTACAGATATGGAGCCTGAGGCTTAAAGAAAGTCATTAGTTTAAAGTCTAATAATGAAGCAAATAATGTGTGTGTTAAGCAAATAATGAAATCTTCGTGTGTTACCTAACCCCGAATGTTTGTATGTTAAATATTTGTCTTTCAACTCATGGCTGGACAAAAATGGTCTACTCAAGAATAGTCTTCTAAAGATTGAATTTGGAGTCCTGGTAACTCATGAGCAGAACAGAAATTTTCCCAACACCCTCATATATAATTTATTGACTTTCAAATTTTCAAACGTTTTTGCTCACAATATTCTTAACATAATTCTTAGACACTATGCACTCCTTACATATACTCAGGTAAACATCTGTTTTTTCACAAATTTAAGTAGTAGTAAAATATATTATTTTTGATGATACTTTAAAATAAAACCTGGATATAGCTCAGTTGGTAGAGAATCTGCCTGCAATTCAAGAGACCTGGGTTTGATTCGTGGGTTGGGAAGAGCCTCTGGAGAAGGAAATGGCAACCCACTCCAGTATTCTTGCCTGGAGAATCCCATGGACAGAGGAGCCTGACTGGCTACAGACTATGAGGTCGCAAGAGTCAGACACAACTTAGTGACTAAAGCAAACCACCACCACCACATTACTTTTTTGGAACTCTCCCATGGAATCTTAAATATCATATTGATAATATATCCAATATGATCTATTTAAAAAACACACCAAAGTGTTCTTTTGGTAATGATCAGAAATTTAGCAGCTTTCTCCTTTTCCCTCTTTAGTTTGAATTTTCATGCCACTTACCACACAGAAGTCTGTCCTAACGTTTTGATGCTTCAAAATATTTTATGGATCACTCTAGTGTCTTTATTTTGTATGTATATACATATGCATGTGTGCATATGTACGTGTATGCATATGTACTGTTTGCATATGCACATGTATGCATGTAGTATTATATGTGGGTATATAAATTGAATTTTACCTCTTAAATTTAATGTGATCATAAAGCTGTAAATGTTAAACACTTTCTTCTGAATTGTTTTCAAAAGTCTTAGTAGTATACAATAGATCAAAACAAAATAAATATATTGCAAGCTATGATTCATATATTTTAAATATTAATATAAAGTCAAAATACTTTTGAAGCACATCTTTGATGAAAATGATGAGCTGTCCTTATATATTCATAGACAAATATTCCTTACTGCAAGAATTAAACAAAGGTCTACCATGAATTCTGTTGCTAGTTTTGGTTTGTGTAGACGCAGTGCTGTGAAAAATTGTTCACATGAAAGTAAATAAATTATATCATTTTTTATCAGCTCTTGTAACTTCTGCATTATGTGCCAAAAATCACAGTGCCCTATTATCAAGAGTTGCTTCTTATCATCTATCAACTGGTATTTCCCTTAGATCCTCCTTCAATTCTGTTGAAACAAAGAATCCATCACCACACGATCTGCAAAATGATTTTCTCTTCTGTCATTTGAGTCTTTTGTTTTCTCAATATCAACATCAGTTTTTCAAATTTCTCCTTTATTTGGAACTCTAGAGATTTTTATATTCCTTAACAATGTTCCACGCTAACAACTGATTGAGGGAGGTTTGTCTCTTTTAAAGTGGAAGACAGGAAATTAAAAAAGGGGAGGTAAGAAAGGATAGATAGCATGGTCTCAAGCTGATCTGTATGAATGTGAGGATCTAAAAGTTGATTCTTTTAAAAGTATCAATTTCCAGTGCCCTTTAGAAAGTCTTTGTATATCTCCAGAGAATTTAGAGATTCAGAGATACAGAAAGCTGGAAAGAAATGTTTAAGAATAAGTGAAGATTTGTAAAATCTCATTATTGAAAGAGACCTTAAAGATAAGAAGTTTGTCATAAAGATATGACAGTTTCATAGGGAAGGCAAATGAATGGTAAGCATTTAAAATAAAGGAAAGGACTCTTCGAGTTTATGTTTTATGTGAAACTCACGGTTTCCCAGAGGCTGAAGCATCTGTCGGCAGCAAAAGCAGAAGAAGGAGAATGAGACTTGGATGAAGGAGTTTGTTCTTCCCCATGCTGCAGGGAGAAGGGACTGGAGGAGACCAGACTGTGTTGCACCTTTCTCCCTGCAGTTGGTCTGGTCCCAAACTTTCCTTTGAGCAACTAGGCTTTATGCTGCTCTCTGTGTAAACAGGAAGTTCCACCCACACAAGGTGTCTAAACAAAGTAGAGGTCTCTGAACATTCTCTGGAAGGGTCATTGCTCTAAGGGACTTAATTACAGTCAAGGTTAATTCTTGGCAAGCTAAATAGGATTCCTGGAGGGATAAAATCCACATTCCCATTAGTGCTCATTTTCCCTGGGTTTTCCCGTAAAGCAGCTAATCGGCTTTTCAATCCATTCTCGCTCTTGCTCCCTCCTTCTGCTTCCTCATAGTGCCTTTTATGGCTTTCCTCTCATCTCTTGCATGAATAGCTGGCAGGGGAAGCTATAATTTAAGCAACACTGGGAGGCTCAAAATAGATATTTCACTACAAGTCAGTCTCCTGCAAGTGCTTCATCAGATATGTCTACTCAATATTGAAGCAGTTTCAGAATTTAGTTGTCCTCTATGGAAATGACAATGGATTAAAAGAACAGCTTTTTGTCTTGGAGGATACTGCTGGATTGCAGATAAAGAGCTAGGTTCTGGAAGAATGATAATAGATATATTTCCCTGTATTAAGGAAGTGAAAAGATGAAAGGAGAAGTAGCAAGACCTCAAAAACAAGCTTTGACTTACTCTGCCCAAGAAAGATCTTAATTGTCTTTACCATCTACTTATGTGAACATGAACACATTTTGTTACTGCCTTCTAAATATGCAAATCCCTTTCAATCTTTAATCATATTAACTATTTTATCCATCTATCCATCCATCCATTCATCCACCCATCCATTCATTCATCCAATTGATTGATTGTTTTGTAAGTTTTATTGAGCCCAGTTGGTCTAGGTATCATACAAAATCATGGAGATGGAATGGTCAAATATATAGAAACAGATTGCACATTCTTGAGGGTATGAAAGCAGACAAATAAACAAGCAATAAAAATACAGTACCCAGACGTTATTATTGGAGAAATTCAGGTGCTCTGGGAGCACAGGACAGGGGCACACAATTTAAACTTGGGTCTTGGAAAAGAAATCTAAGGGAAAGAAAAAAGCAAATTAAATTCTGGAGTGTGGGTGGTGGCTAGCCAGGGAAAAGAGGAGATGCAAAGTGCATTCAAAGCACATAATGAATGACATAAACAAAGACACAGGGGGCGATAACCATCATGAAACATTAGTGATAAACATCATGACAGTAAAATGAAAAATGTTTGGAATGGAGAAAATGCTTGTCCACTTAGAAAAGGGGTGAAGTAAACTTGCTTCAAATAAAAAAGAAACTTGCTGGCACTACTAGAGTACTTGGGGAATAATCAGTGAAATGACTTCTCCAAATTTGTTTCTTGGAAAGGTCACATTCACTGAAATTTGGGAGAGTGATGGGAAGGAGGTAATCCAGGAAGCAGGGTGGGAATTGGCACAATTATATGGATGAGAAATGATGGTATGTGGCTAAGGTTGGGGCTTCCCAAATGGCGCTAGTGGTAAAGAACCACCTGCCAAGGCAGGAGACATAAGAGATGTGGATGAAATCCCTGGATTGGAGAAATCCCTGGATTGGAAAGATCCCTGGAGGAAGGCGTGATAACCCACTCCGGTATTCTTGCCTGGAGAATCCCCATGGACAGAGGAGCCTGGTGGGCTACAGTCCATGGGGTCGCAAAGAGTTGGACACAACTGAAGTGACTTATTGCATGCATGCATGCATGTATGCATTTATAATGATGAATAGAGGTTGACAGATTTATATTACATTTAAGCAGTAAAATTATAGTGCACAGTGAGCACATGAATGTGATAGTAAAGGAAAATGTGCCTTCCAATTTTCCTGGCTATTCACTGAATGACTTGTGCTGCTTTTAAGTGATTGAGTGAAACACAGAACACAGGGTGAGAACAGAGGGCTGAGAGTTGGGAAGATAAAGAGTCTTCTTTTAGAAAGTGCTCATGCTTTAAATAGTAATGTTTGAGCGAGTTTAACATAAGCTTTTGAACTGTGGTGTTGGAGAAGACTCTTGAGAGTCCCTTGGACTGCAAGAAGATCCAACCAGTCCATCCTAAAGGAAATCAGTCCTGAATATTCATTGGAAGGACTGATGCTGAAGCTGAAACTCCAATACTTTGGCCACCTGATGTGAAGAACTGACTCATTTGAAAAGACCCTGATGCTGGGAAAGATTGAGAGTGGGAGGAGAAGGGGAGACAGAGGATGAGATGGTTGGATGGCATCACCGACTCAATGGACATGAGTTTGAGTAAACTCTGGGAGTTGGTGATGGACAGGAAGGCCTGGCATGCTGCAATCCATGGGGTCGCAGAGTTGGATGCAGCTGAGCAACTGAACTGAGCTGAACTAACATTAGCATCTAGAACTTATAGAGCATTGTTGTCTAGAAGAAATGTAAGTGAGCCTCCTAAGTAATTTTACATTTTCCACATTGAAAAACAAAAAGTAACAGATTAATTTTATTTTTTACACTGATTTTTATCATTTTTATTTTTAAATGAATTTTTATTGGAGTATAGTTGCTTTACAATGTTTTGTTATATTCTACTGCAGAGTGAAATGAATCAGTCATATATATACATGTATCCCCTTCCCTTTGGACTTCCTTCCCATTTAGGTCACCACAGTGAATTAAGCAGAGTTCCCTGTGATATACAGTGTGTTCTTATTAGTTATATATTTTTAAATTTATTTCAAAAATACCATTTACTTACCTCAGTATTGTCAAATTATTATCATTTCAACATTTGATCATTATAAAAATTGTTAATGAGATACTCTAAATTTGTTTTTCATACTAAGTCTTTGAAATCTAGTGTGGATTCACTTAAAAGAAATATCAATTTAGAACAGCCACATTTCAAATGTTCAACAGCCCATGTGGCTACTGGTTACCAGATTAGATATAGCAGGCTTAAAGAAATGTTTTTCAAATTATGGGTCACCATCTATAATGTGTTACAATGTCATGATCAGTGAGTCATGACTAATATTTTTTTCTTTAGATTTTTAAAAATGTAATAGAATACAGTAAAATAGAAAGCACAGTGTGCCAAACAGAATATGTGGAACTAATGAATTTGGAAATGTTTATTTCACTGTTGTGTAGCAGAAACTTTGGTTATGTCCTATTACCCCTTTTCTGACTCTACCTTTATTACTCAAACACCTGAGTTCTTGCTGGGCATACACCATCTCATTGAAGACTTTTATTTCCTGGTCTTCTCCTTGGAGGCTGGGTATGGTATACGGCTAAATTCTGGCAACTGGACTGTGCAATGTGCAACTTGCAGTTCATGACTTGGAAGGATTAGGTTCTGTCCTTCCCTTTTCTTCCTTACTACTGTCTGGAATCTGACGTGTTGATGGTAGCCAGATCTTTCACTGTAGGTGATTAGATGGAAGCCATGTGTCAAGGGAGGCAGAACAAGAAACAAGACATCAACTGAACCCCTAAGTCATCCAAAGGCCATTTTAGCTGGCACTTTCATGTAAGAGAAAAACATTTTCTCTTATTTAAAGGCCTTTGCATTTTGAGATATCTGTGTTCAAGCTAAAACTTATATCTTAACTCATATAATTTCTCTTTCTTTATTACATCTCTATCATCTCTAAGTGTCACAGTGTAAAAGTTGCATTGTGAAAATGTGATTTCATTATCTTGCAAACTGTCTAGTGAAAATATACAAAATTTCTTATTGTAGGTTAAAGTTAAAGCAATCTGAACACCACCAGTTAACAGAGATCAGGCCTATTTATTATAGATTAGAGATTTATCAATTTATAGGGAGCGCTGATGCCATGGAAACAGATGATATGGGATGAAAATAGAAAAGAGTCCACGACAGAGCTCCAAGAAACACTAATATATCGGTGATGAATACCTAAGTGGAACTGGAAAGAGAAACCTGGGAGAGAGTGGGATTTCTGAGCCCCAAAGAAGGGACATTTAAAAAAAAATAGTCAGAAGATTTTTACTAGTCAGAGTGACTGGGGCTTTATAACAAAACATCAAGGCTTGTGATTGGGCTTCCCTGGTGACTCAGATGGTAAAGAATCTGCCCACAATGTGGGAGACCTGGATTTGATCCCTGGGTCGGGAAGATCCCCTGGAGAAGGAAATGGCAACCCACTCCAATATTCTTGCCTGGAGAATCCCATGGACAGAGGAACCTGTAAGGCTACAGTCCATAGGGTCTCAAAGAGTCAAACACAACTGAGTGACTAACACTTCCACTTTCTCTCATGAAATGACCCTGTGCTTGTACACACATATGCACGTGCACACACACACACACACACACACACACACACACACACACACACACATTCTTCATTCACCAAAGGAAAACTAACCCTGCAACATATTCCCTGCTGAGTCTCATCTTCAAGAATAAACTATATAGAGTTAAAGACAAAAATATAAAGCATAAATATTTAAATTAGGAAAAATGTGTAGGAGAATAATTTTACAATTTGAGGGGTAAAAAAATGACTTCCTAATCAGAAAATAAAACCCTAAGACAAAGTTTAAGTATAAGCAGCAGAGTTACTACAAGTAACTGATATAATACATTACTAGTAATCATACATTTGAAAAAGAAAAAAAAGACATGTCATGCAACTTTCCCTATCAGACTGGGAAATTTTTTAAAGGCGTGGGGAAAATGTAGTCTTAGGCATTGCTGGCAGAAGATAATTGGCAGTCAGTTTAGAAAGGTAATGTGATAGGATGTACAGTCTTTGACATAGCAAATTTACAGACAAGTTCATCATACAAAACAACAAAAAAATCAAGTAACTGAATTTTAAAAAAATGAGCAAAAATGTAAGCATGTACAGCTGGCTGCTAAGAGTAGGTTGAGTGGTCTTGGCACCATTGTTGAAGATCATTTCATCATATACATGAGGAGTTTCTCTCTGGGCTCTCTATTCTCTTCCATTGATCTATTTGTCTGTCTTTATGCCAGTATCACTCTATTTTGATTACTGCAAATTTGTAATGTTTTGAAAATAAGAAGTGAGAACCTTCCAGCTTTATTTTTTTTTTAAATTGTTTGGCCATTCAGGGTCCCTCAAAATTCTACACGAATTTTAGTGTGGGTTTTCTTTCAAAAGTGTGATTTTACTATACCATACATTTTGCTCCACAATTTCCCCCTTAAAGTATACATTGTATTGAAGATAGTTTTCATATCAGCATAAGGATCTATATTAAAAGAGATATATTCTCTTGAATAATTACCTTATATATACATGTTGTGATTAATCAATACCATATAGATAACCAATCAGTTTTTTGTTTTCTAGATATTGTGTCAATGAACATACTTGTCTTGGCAGAGTAGTCCATACTCTGGGAGTAATTACTCGAAGTAGAAATATTGGATCAAAAGGGCAGGCTGGGATGAAAGTTTCACAAGGGAAAGGATTTTGTCATTGTTGTATCCCCAGTGCCTAGAACAGGGTCTGGTGTGTGAAGTGAAGTCACTCAGTCATGTCCGACTTTTGCGACCCCATGGACTGCAGCCTCCCAGGCTCCTGCGTCCATGGGATTTTCCAGGCAAGAATACAGGAGTGGGTTGCCATTTCCTGGTGTGTACTAGGTGTTAAATAAATAGTAAATAAACAGTAAACCCAACAAGCAAACAAATAAATAAACAAATAAATAAGATAACTCTTGACCTATGTGTCAAAAATTAAGAAGATATTTGCCAAACTATGCTCATTGCTCATTGGCTTAACCACTCACACAGCATCTTTCTCCCTAACCATCTTCAAACTATGGGTAGTTGTTTGATCTAGTCTGGCCAGTGACATATAAATGGAAGACTTCTGGGTGGGGCTTGTGGAAAACTTTTGGTTTCTTAACAGAAAGAGAAAGTTTCAGAAGACACAGCAATGAATGTTTTTATTTATTCTTTCTGCATGGAAAATGAATGCAACACTTAAAGTTTCAATGGCCATCTTGAGTTAAGAAAGCAACGAATAGGATGATCAGGTCTGCATGCTAAGCAGGTCCAAACAATAGAAAGGGCCTTGATCTCTGTCAGTGTTATTGGGTAATTGTGTCAACCTTGGAATGTCAACCTCTGGACTTCTTCCCTATTTGTTCAGCAATTGCTAGTTGCTTTTCTGTTATTTATTGCCAGAGGAATCCCTACCTGATTCACAGACAGGTGCAAAATGCATTTTAAATATATAGAGAAAATTAGAACTTAAAGTAACATTGCAACAGTGGGGAGAGGGTGAAAAATGTGGATTTTAAGTGTATTGGACATGACAATTGCTAGTTTAATATTGATGAACGTACTCCAGAGAAAAGTTACAGTACTCCCTTTTACCTTATTTGATGCACTATTGATATAAAGGACACCATTATTTAATATATTGCTTAAAGAAAAAACTCTTCCAATTAAATTATGTAAAATACATCATGATATGAAAAGATATGTATGTTGCAATCACTGAATGCCAGAAATAGCTAATATTTGTAGGTACTATATGTTAGGCATTGTGTTAAGCACTTTATTTCATTTATTTTTCTCAAAAATGCATAAACTAGTTATGGACTTTTCCATTTTGGAGATGATAAATAGAGAATGACTCTAGTTTTCTCACTGGGGCTGTCATGGGTGATCTTGCTAATAAGAGACAGGAAATTGTCAGGTAGAATCTTAGGTATGTTGGCTTTGAGGCTTTCTTGTGAAATTCAGGGAAGTTGTGCAGTAAGGAGTTGGGGGTAAATTTCAGAAGTGAAGGGAAAAAAAAGAAGAGATTGACTAATTGGCTCCTTTGTCTGTTCAGTCAATATTTAAACCTACTGTGAACCAGGATCTGTATTAAGTACTGGGGATATTGTTAAGCAAAGCTGTCAAGTGGAGAAGATGGATATTATTTAGTCAGTCCACATAAATTCTAATGCATATTTTGTACCAGACACTGTCCTGTGGTTAACAAAAACCATATGCTTCTGCCATTGGAGTTTACATTCCTTTGCATTGAAATTAAGAAGGTGACTGGTGAAACATATGTGAGCATGCCAACAGATCCACTTTAAATTCACGACTGCAGACTTAGGTGTAAACACAGCCTCCATGCAGTGCTACTGCATTGCTCAAGTGATTTTATTTTCTCACTCTTCCAGGTTATCGTTTCTGTAAGCAATGCCTTTCTTTTCTCTCTGCTGATGACATTGCTTCTTATTTCACTGAGAGAAAAGAAATGATCACAAGCAAAATCCTGATCATCTATCTCCAATTCTGAAATGGCCAGCTCATCTACATCTGCACCTATGGATTCTGTATTCTCTTGTGTTGCACCAGATAAGCTTGTGTGCATCTAAATGCAAGCCACCATTAAGAAAAAATTTTTTTTAGAGTAACCTACTCTTTTCGCATACTCAAAATTTTTTTTACTAATTTAATTTACCTCTTTCTGTGCTGTGCTTAACACTCAGTCACATCCTACTCTTTGTGACCTCATGGACTGTAGCCTGACAGGCTCTTCTGTCTGTGGGATTCTCCAGGTAAGAATACTGGAGTGGGTTGCCATGTCCTCCTCCAGGGGATCTTCCCAACCCAGGGATCGAACCTAGGTATCCCACATTGCAGGCAGATTCTTTACCATCTGAGCTACCAGGGAAGCCCTTAGCTCTCTCTACTACAGCATAAAATCTCTCCACTAAACATCATTATTCTCATCAGCATATAAATATATACTTCACCTGTGAAAAAAACAAAATTCTTGACTATACATATCCTTCTATCTATCCTCCCCCTCCCCCATCTTTGGATTCCTTTTTCCACAAATCTCCTATCAATATTTGTTCAAACTCACTACTTCCACTTCTTCTCCCTTTATTTCATTAACCCACTCCTAACAGGCTTTGAGATAAAGCCTGTTAGTCTTTGTCTGTCAGTCACCAGCGATCTCCATGTTGCCAATTTCAGTGGTCAGTTCTCAGTTTTCATTTTATTATGTCTTTCAGAAGCAACTGACTTAGCTGCTCACTCTGTTCTTGAAATCCTTCCAGAAGCCATTTCTTCGCTTGAGTTTCAACACACTGCCTTTCTTTGATTCTGTCAATCATTTTCAGAATCCTTTACTATTTGTTTTCCTGACACTTAAACATTGCAGTGTCTCAAAGTCCAGTCTTCTAACTTCATCTCTTTTCAAGTCATATTGTCTTTAAAGGGATCTCCTTTTGTCCTAGGGTTTTAAAAGCTGTATTTAGAGAGTATTTAAACTCTCATTCTCAAACAATTTCTCATTGCAAAGTATGTATCCCTGCTTGCTCCCTTCTGATTGAGAATTGTATTTATAACTGCTTTCTCTGACTCTCTACTGAAGTTTTACCGGCACTTCAAATTCAACACATTCAGGATTAAGCATCTGATTCCTCTTCCCCTCCTAGGAGTTTTCCTCTCAGTAAGTGGTGTCTCCATTCAACCAGTTGCTTGGGCCAAAAATATGTGGATTCATCCTTGGTTTCTTTCTTGCTATTTCCAGTGTAAAATTTAGCAACAATCAGAATATATCTTTAGTATGCTGATGTTATTTCATCTACCGCCGTCTAGTCGAAACCACCATCATCCTTTGTCAGTCCCAGTGCAAGACTAATTTAACTTGTCTTCTTGATTCTTCCACTGCTGTCTTACAATCCACTGTCTCACACAAAAGTCAAAATAAATCCTTTAAAGGAAAAATCTAATTATGTCATGCCCCGGGAAACTCCTCTAACAGCTCCCCATGTTCCTGAAAATAAATAAATCCAGATTTTTTACCAAAGTCTAGAAGATGTCCAAGACTTGGTGATTCCCTCCCATGGTCTGATCTCATTTTTATGGCTTTACCCATCCTGTTTCCTCTGCCGCAGTCACGCTGCTCTCTTTCCTGTTCCTAGAATACACAAAGTCTGTTTTTGCTTCAGGGCCATGACACTCCCTGTTTGCTCTTCTTGGGGCACTTGGAATATGCATATGACTTTCTCTTCTACTTCATTCATTTCTCTGTTCCACCTCACAAAGACCTTTCTTGACCATTCTACCAGAACAGCAGTCCTTCACATTTTATCCTCTGTTTCCTTATGCTGCTTTTTATTGTTCCAAGCGTATTTCATTACACACATATATATGTGACCATATGACATTACTTAAAAATATAAATGACCCCTGGTGGCTCAGATGATAAAGAATCTGCCTGCAATGCAGGAGACTCGGGTTCGATCCCTGGGTCGGGATGATCCCCTGGAGAAGAGAATGGCCACCCACTCCAGTGTTCTTGCCTGGAGAATCCCATGGACAGCGTGGACAGAGGAGCCTGGCGAGCTACAGTCTATGGGGTTGCAAAGAGTTGGACACAACTGAGCAACTAACACAAGGTGTACATATGACATAAAATATATTACGTGTAACCATATGATACTATGTATATGTACATACAATTTATACAGTATATATACATATTAATGCCTAGAACAGTGCCCATTTGTTCATATTAGGTGCTCAATAAATAATTGTTGACAGAACAAAGGATTAAAATCAGTATAAACAATTTTTCAAATGTGATTCCAGTATTCATAGAGTTGTCTTTCCCAGTACTGTTATTTACAAAATTGATAAGCATTCTTTTTTTTAAAATTATTTTTATTTATTTATTATTTTTTGCTGTGCTGGGTGTTGGTTGCAGTGCAAAGGCTCTTCACTGCTGGGAAGGGTCTTCTCTAGTTGTGGGGAGTGGGGGCTACCTCTAGTTGCAGCTCGCGGACTTAGTTGCTCCGCAACATGTGGAATCTTCCTGGATCAGGAATCAAACCCATGTCTCCCGCATTGGCAGGTGGACTCTCAACCACTGGACCACCAGGCAAGTCCCTGATAAGCACTCCATTTGTGACAGAACATGAAGGGCTGAAAAGGCTAAGAATTAAAGACTTGATGTGTTCTAAGAATATTTTCCAAGTTGAAATGTATTTATTAGCATTCTAGGTATAATAATTTGACTGTGAGTTAAGCTATGAATTTATTCACAACTATGCAACTCACATTTTTAAAAAAAGTATTTATTTATTTACTTGACTGTGCTGGGTCTTCTCATGACACTTGAGATCTTTAGTTGTGACATGTGGGATGCAGTTCCCTAACCAGGGATCAAGCCCAGACCCCTTGCATTGGGAACTTGTGAGTCTTGGCCACTGGACCACCAGGGAAGTACCTCTCTATTTTTTTTTTTTTTCTATTCAATTTGCAACTAATAAAAATAAATGAAAAAAAAATAAAAAAGAAAAAGAAAACTCTCTATTTTTTATAAAGGCACTTTCTACCCTCCTCTGCCTTTGTCAGAGGTGTTGCCTGGTGCCGTCATTGTCACCGCTCTCGTTGCCTCCGGGATCATGGGTACCTTGCTGCTCCAGCATCACTGGCATCACCACTTGGGGCACCAGAATGAAAGGTGCCTGAGCCACATCTCGGGCCTCCTGGGGTGTAGGCTCTGGTGCTGTGTGTTGTAGGGGTGGGGGGAGAACCCAGACTCATGACTGGGGTTGTTGGGTCATGGGTGCTGCCACTGTGCATGTGTGTGTCCAAGGTGGAGTACCTTTGCGGTACTCTGTGGCTGGAGGGATAGGACCTCAGGCCCTGCTGCCATGCCATTCAGGTCCCTGTGGCCGCGGGCGTACCTGCACCCAGAAGGTCAGTGTTATGTGCACTTGTTCTCCCGAGGCTGCCAGCCTGTGTGGGGCTGTGGGCTCAGCCACCAAGTCTGGTGACCCAGAATTGCAGCCCCGGCTATCAGTGTTCTTCTGGCTTTGCCTCCACTCTGTGCGTCCCAGCCCACCCACCTTTAACGGACAGCTGTGTGAAATCCTCTGACGTCCTGGTGTGTTGGACGGAGGCACCTTTGCTGAGCTGAAGATGTTTTCCTGGTGGTAGACTGAAGGGGAGAGATAAACAGAGCATCTCAACCACCATGATGCTGACGTCACACCAAAAAGATTCTTCTTGCAGTGGTGGGAGACAGTGGCGCTTCAGATTAGGATTTAGAAGGAGATAGGGAGAGCATATTTAGCTGAGTGATGATAATGCCATTGCCGAGATAGTTCATATGTGAGGAGAGGAAAAGCCAGGAGGCGACAAGAGTTTGACGTGGTGGTAAGACATCCAGGTAGAGGTGTCCAGAAGACATGTACATCTTCGGATGTGGTATCCCAGGGTGGTGCTGTGTTCTTATCGTAACCCTGTCAGGTAGCACATGGTTCATTTCCTTCCATTCTGGGCAATGTTAAATCCAATCACTTGGTTAAGGTGTCATGTGCCATACTTCTTGTGTGAGAGTTTATTTTTTGCTTTGTAACTAATGTTTTACGGGGATACTATCAGACTGTAGAAATGTCCTGCTGTGTGCTTAGTTACTCAGTCATGTCGGACTCTTTGCCACCTACCCACCTAGTTCTCAGGGACAGAGAGGCCTGGCAGGCTATGGTCCATTGGGTCACCAATAGTCGGACACAATTGAGCGACTAACACACATACCTACTTCTCATCAAAATTTCAATGTGTTTGTTTGTTTCTGCCAAGTATAGTTATGTTTTCCTCCTTTGTTTAATGGGTTATAATCTATTATTTCATTATTTATTTTGATGCTCAAATAGTCTCAGATTTGGTCAGTAAAAATCTATTTAAGCTGACCTCTGGGTCCTATTGGCATGCCCTCATTAATCTTGGGCAGCTACTTACCTTCTGACCCAAGATATTTCAGGCTCATCTTATAATTTTCCTTCTCTATGTGCTTTTTTTTTCTTTTCTTTTAGTGAATGACATTAGGAATCAAGAACTGGGGTGTAGGTATGCCCTTTATTTTTAGGGTGTCCCTACTGTTAGACTTTCTTAGCAAAAGAGCTAGGGAGTTATGCATGTTTAAACATACATATATATGTAGATAAATTGATACATATTCTATTAGGCTTCTGATGCCCCACACATAGACCAACCAAGATGAAGACAGCCATCTCATCTTCTCCAACTCTAATATCACAACTAATATCACAGGAGTGATATTTTATTTCCTTTTATTGTCTTATTGCATTAGTTAGAACTTCTAATACGCTATTGAGCCAGGCTACTTTCCTTGTGAACATTCTTCTCACTCTTCTTGAAGTTATACACCCCACTGTCTCCTATCTTAACTCTCTTCGACTCAGTGTGACATCTGTCTTACCTATCTCTATCTAGTGGTGTTGGGCTGACTTATTCAGAAAACAAAGGAAGAGGTAGAGACCTGATTTTCATTGGCCAATCCAATACTTCTTTAGTGGTTTCTACATGTTTCAACTTTACTAGGGAACCAGTGCTGCTTATAAAATAAACACAATTAAGGAAAAATAAACAGACAAGTCTAGACAGATGAATAGGATTATCTTGCTAAAATGCTATTTATTCTGTGAGGAAATTAAGTTTAATTCCTTCAGGGATTGCTTAATTAGTATTATATTTAGTTAAAATAAATAAACAGGGTCTGTTTGTGGCTTGTCTTCTCATTTTCTTGATAGAGTCTTTCACAGAGCAGATTTTTAATCATAATGAAGTTCAACTTATCAATTATTTCTTTCATAGATAATGCCTTTGCTTTGTATCAAAAAAGATCATCACTATAACTAATGTAACCTAGATTTTCTCCCGTGTTGTCTTCTAGGGTTTTGAAGTTTTATATTTTACATTTAGGTCTATGATGCATTTTGAGTTAATTTTTTTTGAAAAGTGTATAGATTCCTTCATTTTCATTTTATTTTATTTTTTTTGCATGTGGATGTCCAGTGGTTCTAGCATCATATGTATTTATTTTGTTAAGTTTATACCTAACTGTTTCATTTTGGGGGTTTGTTAATGTAAATGGTATTGTGCTTTTAAATTCTGAATTTTACTTGTTCATTTCTGGTATATAGGAGAGCAATTGACTTTTTATATTAACTCTGTATCCTGCAACTTTATTACCTGCAACCTTACTATTACTGCTGTATGCAGTGATCTGAAAGAATTAACAAAAGAACTGTGACTAATATCACAGGAGTGATATTTATTCTTTCTCAATCTGTATAATTTTAATTTCCTTTTATTGTCTTATTGCATTAGTTAGAACTTCTAATACGATGTTGGAAAGAAGTGGTAAGAGGCAATATACTTCCTTTGTTCCTCTTAGTGGGAAAATTTTAGTTTTGCACTAGTAAGTGTGATATAAGTTGTAAGTTTCTAGTAAATATATATTTTTTATCATGTTGAGGAAGTTCTCCTCTCTTTCTGTTTTGCTGAGTGGTTTTGTTTTTTAAGGCTTCCTTGATAGCTCAGTTGGTAAAGAATCTGCCTGCAATGCAGGAGACGCTGGTTTGATTCCTGGGTCAGGAAGATGTGCTGGAGAAGGGATAGGCTACCCACTCCAGTATTCTTGGGCTTCCTTTGTGGCTCAACTGGTAAAGAATCCACCTGCAATGAGGGAGACCTGGGTTCAATCCCTGGGTTGGGAAGATCCCCTGAAGAAGGGAAAGGCTGTCCGTTCCAGTAGTCTAGCCTAGAGAATTCCATGGACAGTTCATGGGGTTGCAAAGGGTTGGATGCGACGGAGCGACTTTAATGTTTGCTTTTTTTTATCGCGAATGGGTGTTGGATTTTGTTAACTGCTTTCTCCTGTATCTACTGATACCATGAAGAAATATCAATTCCTTCTTTAGCTTATTTATGTAAAAGGGTTACTTTAATTGATTTTCAAATATTGAACCAGATTTGCATAACTGCAATAAAACCCACTTGGTCATTGTGTATAATTTTTTTATACACTGTTGGATGTGATCTACTATTTTTTTTTTTTAAAAGATTTTTGCACTTATGCCCATGAGAAATATTGTTCTGTAGTTTTATTTTATTGTATTGCCTTGGTACAGTTTTAGTATTATGTTAATGCTGGGCTTATAAAGTGAGTTAGAAAATATCTCCTTGTCTATCTTTTGAAAGAGACTGAAGAGAATTGGTATAACTCTTTACTTAGATGTTTGATAAATTCACCAGTGAACCTATCTGGGCCTGATGGTTTCTGTTTTGCAAGGTTATTAATTATTGATTAAATTTCTTCAACAGATGTAGATCAGTTTGAATTGTCTATTTCTTCTTGTGGGAGTTTTGGCAAAAGTGGCCTTTCAAGAAGTCAGTCCATTTCATTTAGATTATTAAATTTGTGGGCATAGCATTGTTCACATTATTCCTTTGTTATCATTTTACTGCCCTTATGAGCCAGCATTTCCATTCCTGAGTATTTATCCGTAGAAAACAAAACCACTAATTTGAAAAGATATATGCGCCCCTATGTTCATTGCAGTGTTATATACAATAGTCAAGATATGGAAGCAACCCAAGTGTCCATTGACAGGTGATTGGATAAAGAAGAGGTGACATACAAATACAATGGACTATTATTCAGCCATAATAAAGAATGAAATATTACTATTTGCAACAACATGGATGGACGTGGAGGATGTTATGCTAAGTGGAAAGGGTCAGACAGAGAAAGACAAATGCCATGTGATTTCACTTACATGTGGAATTTAAAAAAAGAGAGAAGTGAACAAACATAAGAAACCTGAAACAAACTCATAGATATAGAGAGCAAACAAGCAGTTGCTAGGGGAGGGGGATAGGGGGAATTAATGAAGCAAGTGTGGGAGATTAAGAGGCACAAATTTCTAGTGAGAAAAGAAATGAATCTTGTGGATGAAATGTACAACATTTATGGGGAATATAGTCAATAGTATTGTAATAGTTTTTTATGGTGACAGATGGCAAGTAGACTTATTGTGGTGATCATTTTGGATAGAAATATCAAATCACTGTTTTGTGTGTCTGGAACTAACATAGTGTTGTAGGTCAATTGCACTTCAATTAAAAAAAGAAATACAACATTGCTTTACTTTCTTTGTGCGTGTGTGCTAAGTTGCTTCAGTTGTGTTCGTCTCTTTGCGAACCTACAGATCGTAGCCCACCAGGCTCCTCTGTCTGGGATTCTCCTGGCAAGAATACTGGAGTGGGTTGCCGTGCCCTCCTACAGGGGATCTTCCTGAACCAAGGATCGAACCTGTGTCTCTTAAGTCTCCTGCGTTGGCAGGCAAGCTCTTTACCACTAGTGCCACTTGGGAATCGAATTAAATCTGACTCCACTTTCATTCTTCTAAAATTCTTAGTGAGACTTAATCTTCATTTTTATTAGAGCCTTCCCCACACTGGGGTTTGTAAAGCAAAATATTTGGGAAGCTGCTTTTGTCTTTGCTTGAAACTGGTTACTCCTCATATGGCCATGCCACTGTCCAGCCCTTCAGCCACGTTGAAGCCTGGCTGCTTGGCTACTTCTGTGCTCTATCCGGGGACGGGAATATTTCCTGAGACTGGGAGCTCTGTGGTCCCGAATGTGCCTCACACAGCTACTTAGCTCAGAGGTCTTGTCTATTACCCTGAGCACAGTTATGAAGGTGACCCAGTGCCCACTATCCTGGGTCCCATAAGCCTCCGCCCACCTCCTGGTTTTGATTTCTTCCTGTCAGTGGGGCTTCTCTCTCTCTCCTTTAGGGCTTCTCTGTCTCTCTCTTTTATGAGAAAATCTTTTGATTTTGTATTGGGATATAGCCAATTAACAATGTTGTGATAGTTGCAGGTGAGCAGCAAAGGGACTCAATCACACACAGACATGTATCCATTCTCCTGCAAACTCCCCTCCATCCTCGCTGCAGTGGGGCTTCTCTTAAACCTCTCTGCAAAAGCTTTCTTTTTCTTCTTCCTCAGGAGCACCTAGAGTGATTTGCTCAAGTGCCAGGGCTTTTGAAAAGCTATCTTTAAGCAACCTCTGCTTCTAACCTTGAAATTTCTTAAGGCGAAAGGACACAAGGACCTCGCCACACTTTTGAAATAGGGAAGGGAAACAAATCCCAGAGGATAAGAATCAGCACAGATCACAATCTTTTCAAATTCTTTTTCAGTCTTGAAACCAAAATAATCTTTAATATTTTAGTAAATTTTTCTTCTACATTAGGAAGGAGAAAATGTCGGAAAAACTGAGAGGTATTTTGCTTATTTTGGAAAAAGAAATGTGAACTTGTATGGTTTCAATTAAGATTTGTCCGTGTAACTGTTTGGGGGGAAAAAGAGGAAAAAAAAAAAAAGATAAAGGAAAGGAGAAAAGCAGGCTGATCTTGTTATTATTTGAGAAATTCCTGTTTTCACATATATGTTCCCATAACCTCGTATTATTGAATAAAAACTAATGTACAGGCTTCTTCTGATCTGTGTGGTTTTCTTATACAATAGTAAATAAAATGACCCTTCTTCCAATTTCTTCTTTGGTTCTTGTTTGGTAGTCCCACACACATATCTTTCCTGCTTCTGCAAGCAAACATATGGTTCTAGAAATCTGGAATTTTAATCCCAGGATTCAATAAAGAGCACTAGTGCTGAAACCTAACTATTCCCCTGCCCACCATCACCCGGGGAGTAGTGAGATGTTGGGAGAATGTGTCTATCTTTGATTCCTGTTTCTATGATTTCTACCATTCCGCATGAAAAAATACATGAGCAATATTTCACCTTATGAGAAAGGGATCAAAATGCATAGTAATAAGTGGTATTAAATGCATCATTTGAGGAAAAGGACCAGCACACAGCTTCTTCTTCTCTCTTTGGAAAATATGAAGATGAAATTTAAAAAGTGGTGGATTAGGGAGAGAGTTCTTAGACTTCTGACTGCCCTGCCCTCCTATCCTATGTCCTGTTGGCCTGTGTGTTCGCTATGATTGAGAAATCCCTTGTTTCGTACAAAATTATTTCTCACATTCTAATTCAGATCTTTTGGATTATCTTCAAAGATTTATTTCAAGTTTTCCATTGTGAAACTCTGTGTCTTGTAATCATGGTCTACAATAAGGCCAAGGAGAACAGTTTCTCGTGCTGCTTCTGGCTTTTTCTCTGGGACAGTTTAGAAAAAAAAAATGAGATGTATAGAAACATCTCTGAGATGTTTAAAATACCATGCAAATATAAAATTATACCAATATTTTATTTTCCTACCAAAAAAAGAAAGAAAAAGAGAAGACCCCACTTAAAAATAGAAAACCAATGGACAGGGGGATCGGGATGGGGAATACGTGTAACTCTATGGCTGATTCATATCAATGTATGACAAAACCCACTGAAATGTTGTGAAATAATTAGCCTCCAACTAATGAAAAAAATTAAAAACAACAACAACAACAAAAAACGAATGGACAAAATTCTTTAACAAGTATATTGTGTAGGTTAAGAATTCTCTGACCAAAAGGACTGCAATGGAAACAAAACTGAGTTTCTGAATCAAGTGAAACTTCTTTCCTTTCCTTTTCTTAATGGCTCATTTAAAGGATGCTGAAAACAGAGATGGGCTTCCCAGGTGGTTCAGCGGTACAGAATCCACATGCAATGTAGGAGCCACAGGAAACTTTGGTTCGATCCCTGGGTCAGGAAGATCCCCTGGAGGAGGTCATGGCAAACCACTCCAATATTCTTGCCTAGAGAATCCCATGGACAGAGGAGCCTGGCGGGCTACAGTCCAAAGTGTCGCAAAGAGTCAGACACGACTGAAGCGACTTAGCACGCATGCATGAAAATAGAAACCCACAGTAGGGCTGAAAAGGAGACACAACCAGCTCAGGTTGATGGATGGTTCTTGCAAATTAAATGCAATTAATGACGAATTATACATACATATGGATGAAACAGCAGGGGGCGTAGCAGCCCAGAACACTGAGATGTAGACATTGAAGCCATTATTTTAGAGCGAAATAGATTCTAATCCTGGTTTTCTCTTTCTGGTGCCCAGCCCCTATTCTGAAGCTATCCAGGAGCCCACCAACAGTTGCCTCTTTAGAAGAAAAAAACCTCTTATCTAAAAAATCCCAACGGATTTAGGAGCTCTGTGTCAGGAACTTGGGTCAAAGAGCAAAACTTCAAATAAAAGATGCTCTAAGTACTCTTATCACTTAGGAAATTCCAAGAGGATTTTTAGGAGTGCTATGCCAGGAACCAGGAGCAGACAGATAAACCCATAGGCAGACAGACACACATATATGAAATGTCACCTATCTTAATTTTTTTTAAATGTGAATTTTAGAATTAGCATCTCTGATCCTAATGGTTTATGAGCTAAGATTACATAAAATGTAAATAAATTTAGGGAGCATTGACATTTGACATTTTCATGATGCTGACTTTTAACCTATCCAAAAATATAGGATGCTTTATTAAATAACATTTGTTCAAGTCCTTTTTTTGTGTTCTTCATTACTATTTAAACTTTTTTTCTTATATATATTTTAAACATTTCTTTCACATTTATTCCTGGGTATCATGAGAAAAATCAAACCCAAAATAAAATCAAAGTAGAGAATCAATGTACTTTGGGATAAAAATAAAGTCAAAGTTTTGACTGTAGCATCTGACATTAAGGTTCAGAACTAAATAAAGGTATGCCTAGCAGTTACTTTTAAATAGAAAAAAAATGATTTCTGAGAAATTTAGGGGTATTCCTCTCTGACTGTATTTGCTAGACAATAGGAATTCTAATAATCTAGTTCACAGGAGCCTTGTAGGTGACCTAAGGCAGAGATGTGCCTTTTGGAGAAGTTTGTGGGTATTGGTTTTGTCTCATGGAATAAATCTCATTAAAACTGATATGAAACCATGACATTTAAAAGGAGAATTGTGCTAACAGAAGCACTTCCAGATGGCACTTCAAAGGACAGAGGTGGTTCAAAGGGAAAAGGAGATTTCAGAGCCCTCGAACATCTACAGACTGGAAGACTGAGAGCATATCTCAGCTGAAAACATGTGCCTTTTCTCATGGGAAGTAAAGGGTGAATTAGAGTGTAGAGTGGATTCCAGAGCCACAGAGAACCACTCTGAGGAAGCAAGACTGAACCCTAATCAGAGAACTGGTGACAACTGCCTGGTCAGATTTCAGAGTGGCTATGGACCATGAACTGGAGTGGCCTCCCGTGCTCCACCTTTTTGAATAGAAGTGTCTGTCACAGTTGTCCTGTGATTGTTCCCGGCAGAGTGGCGGTGGATAACTTTGCTGTTTAGTTCACAGATCTTTAGACTGAGAGCTACACTAAAGGAACTGAAGTTGAGCAGATGACCCCAAGGAGTCTCATCTATACTCGGACCTAATTTAGATGCTGGATTTCTTGGAATCCAAGAAATGTGTCCGCTCCAAATCCTGAGCCATTTGGAGAGGACATGTGTCAACACTCTGGGCAGCATTTCTAGATCAGCCACCAGGTGATGGCCAGCACGCACTGCATGTCATCTGAGGAGCCATCTTGGGTATCCAGTCCAGTTGAATCTTCAGAGGACCAAAGCCCTAGCCAACATCTGATTTCAACTGCAAGAGAGAACCAAAGCAAATAATGCCCTGCTGGGTGAACCTGGTCAAACCATAAAACCATGAGAGAAAAATGATAAAGTGTTGTTTTAATTCATTACACTCTAGGTAGATAACTGGAACACACAGCAACACAGACACACATACCCCCACACACCTGGTTTGTAGCAGAGACTGGCTAGTTCTGCCCTGAGCTTCTTTCCTTTTCCTCCTGAATACACAGAAAAACCGCCTCATCATGCAACTGAGTTCTGGCTAATGGAGCATAAGTAAATGTGATGTATGTCATATCCAGGTTTGCTGCATTCAAACTTCCTGTGGGCACCTTTATCTCACTGTTTCATGGATAAGTATTTGGAAATGACACACACAAAAATGGCAAAGTTAGGTTACTGTGCTTTGTCACTGAGTTTTAGGGTTTACTGTTTTAGCAGCTAATGTAAAATCAACTAAATACACAACTGTAACGAACTGGCAGTATTTTATTATGCATTTTGCTTCTATGTCCATACATGAGATTGATATTTAATTTTCTTTTTTTGTGTGATTATTGTGATATTAAATGTAAAATGATTTATATAAGTATTCTTTTTCTGCTCTCTAAATATTGTTTTTAGGATTGGGATTATCATTTCCTTGAAAGTGTGATGAAATATTTCTGTAAAATATTGTTATGCTGTCTTTTCTAAGTGAAGAATTATTTTTTACTCCTAATTCACTTTCATTTCGGGTTTATTCAATTTTCCAAAATATCCTGTCCTCAGTTTTGATAATTTGTATAATTTTTATTCCTCTAGAACATTATATTTTTCATTGAGGATTTCCAAATTTACCAATTATATGTTTTATTAATCTTTAGAATACGGACTTTTGTTTTCTTGATTCTATCATTTTGTTGACTTTTATTTTAAATTTCTGTTCTTCACAATTTTGCTGTCAACACTTTATGTATTGCTTTTTCCCCCATTTTTCTAGCTCATTTCATTCATTTAACAATCTTGATTTTTTAATTCATATAATGTTTAGGTTTTATAAAATGTACTTCCATGTGTACTAGATATTTAAACAAATAAATTAGGTATTTTGACATAAAATGTTTTAATTTTTGTTCAGTTCTAAATGTTTTGTAACTTTCATTGTTTCTTCCTTTTAATTTTAAAGTTTTTATAATGGAGCATTTCAAACATACATAAAATTAGACAAAATAATAAATGAATCCAAATATACCCACAATATTATTATTTTCATAATATGTTTTTAATAGGCTGCTCTATTTATCCTGCTCTCCTGACATATGTTCCACTCAGAAAAATAGTAGTCTTTAAAAGTAGTAGTATTAGTAATAGTCTTAAAAAAGCATCATTTGAACAGAAATGCTAAAGTTACCCTCAAAAATAACCCTAATGATTGGCTACCAGTCACCCATGACCACACTGAAAATCTTTCTGGTTTGTAACTTATCTGCAAGGCACTTTTATATGTAAAGTGAGAAATCACCAATCCTGTGTAAATTTTAATCCAGAATATTTTTTGTAAATATGTAAAATGCTACATGTATATATGTACACATATTCTTTATCTGTTTATCTAACTGTTCTAAACCAGTCTATATCCACAATATTATATTAATATAATGAACTACTAGGCTCTCAATACCCAGTTCTAACACCCAAGAACATCTATGTGCACTCTTGCCTTAGCTATACCATATCCACATTCCATTTACATTCACCTCCTAACCTCCTCACCTTTCCCATTATCATTTTGAAGCAAAACCCCAAAATATTTCAGCATGTATTTCCAGAAGGAAAGGGTTATTTTTAAACAAAAACATGCTACCTTATCATACATAAACTTTTAGCAAAAAATTTTAATATCATCCATATTTAAATATTCAGCCAGTGCAAATTTATAATTCCGTATTAAAATGTCATGTTTTTTTATTGGAGTAAATTACAGTGTTGCATTAGTTTTTGTTGTACAACAACGTGAATCTGCCAAATGTATACGTATAACCCCTCCTTGAGCCTCCCTCCCACGCCCCCATCCCACCCCTCCAGGTCATCACAGATGTCATTATGTTTTAAAAGATGTCTTTGAAATCATTATCAAAATTAGATCTATACATTGTGATTGATTAATTGATTGATATGCCCTTTAAATCTTTCTAATTTTATAGGCAGTCTCTGCTTCTCATTCTGAGACAATTTATTTGTTGGAAAAATCAAATTGTCAGTTTTCCACAGTATGAATTTTGCAAATTATATGCTTGTGATATAATTTAACATGTTCATTACCTTCTGTGCACATATAATCTACAATATGGGTTTACTCCCAACTGTACATTTTAAATATTTTTATAGTCAATACCTTTCACATGAAAGAATGATTCTGTGAGGGTGGGGTCTGAGGTTTGTCATGCTTCCTAATGATTACTTATTGTGTTTATGACTATTGTTGACCCCATGAAAAACATGACTTCAAGAATGTTGAATAAGTGAAAGAAAAAATATATTATTTTCTTATAAGTTTAAGGTATCTTAAGGAATGGAAGGGTAGCAATTACTAGGAAAGGCAAAGCCCTGTTATTTTCTTATTACTTTCTTATAATTTTAAGGTATCTTAAGAAATGGAAGGGTAGCAATTACTAGGAAAGGCAAAGCAAAGGTGTAAGGGAGAGACTGAATTAAAAAAACAGACTCTTGAGGAAGAGACGTTGGGTGAGACTTACGGTTCCACAGAATCCGAGGCGCTGGTAGAAAACCAAATGAGGAGAAATAGCAGGAGACACGAGTGAAGAAGCTTGCCCTCCCCCATAGTGAGGGACAAACTGCAGGTATCGTGTCGTGCCCAGCTCCTGCCTTCAGCCTGGTCCTTGAGACCTTTCAAATTTAGCAGACTTTATATGCTATTTGCAAACAAGCTCCACCTAGTGCCTCCAAATGGAGTTCATGTTTGGACACAGATTCCCCGAAAGGGTTGATGCTCTCAAGCGATTGCTTCATTAGTCTCAAGGCTAAACTCTGTCTGACAGGCTCTGAGTCATTTCCAGACAATAAAAATTTATGTTCCAGTGAGAATTAACCTTCTTTAACTTTGACAGCAAAGCTCCTGAGGAGGAACTTTCAACCCATGCTTCTTCAAAATTCTTGCAAGTAGGTGTCAAAGAGAGCTACCTTTGAGGGTCATGGGATGTGTCGCTATACCAGTAACTCATTCAATGACTTTAAGGGGACTTCTTGACAGAGGATTGAGTAAGCTGCTCTGGAGAAAGTAATTCAAAAGAAATGCCCGTGCTTGACTAAAATTGCAGATGTTCTCCCTGCCTTCTTCATCCCCATCACCTCATCATGACCCACCCATCTAGCACTCTCTCCTAGCCTTCCTCAAGCGCAGCCAAGCCCTGCTCCCAACACCCTTCCCCTATATCACTAACACTGTGGATCCACCCCACCCTCAACATTCTCCTGCAGCCTTGCTAAGGCTGGGCAGTAGACACAGTTCACACAGGACACCTCTTGATCACCTGGTGCTGGTGGTCAGAGGGACTAACCTCCCCAGGCCCCACAGGTCTGTAATGATTGGAAAGATAGTTCTAGGCAGGCTGTCACACCCAGGGCATTGCACAGATAGCAGAAAAAAAATTATCCATAGTCTGCCTGTGAAAAAGACATTTACTTGTCCTGGAGCTTCAACCTTAGGGATAGGCTTCAGCACTGCTGCTCATCAGAGGCTGCAGACGCACTTGTAGGGAACATAGGCAGGAAGATGCAGTCTTTGTACCCTCCCACTGTTGCATCCTCCCCTGGTCTTGGCATGACTTGCTGGGATCTTCCAGCAACGAGCTTATACACTCATAGCAAGGCTTAGTTCTGGCAACTATTGCCCAGAAACACTCCCAAATCTGGTCTGGAGGTCAGCAGGGATTGCAGACCCACAGGACTATTTACGTATTTTAACAGCTGTTGCCTGAGGATCTGGCTTTCAATCTGTCTGAAACTAGGCACTGACTCTGGGAGCAAGCTTTTTGGAACACTGACAGGTCTTGAAACACCCTCAACAACTGGGACCCATCAAGAATAAATCAGGCTGCTTAACACTGATTTGAGACAACCAAGAACTAGGGTGAAGATAAATGATAAGTTTCATCTCCTAGTCAGGACACTCCTTCAATGGGAAAGTGGGCTGTTTTATTTAGTATGCAGACTCAAACACAGAGAGAGTCAAGCAAAATGAGGAAATGGGGCAAGATGCTTTAAATGAAAGAACAAAACAAAACCTCAGAAAAAAAATCTTAACAAAATGGAGATACCTATGGCTGATTTATGTTGATGTATGACAAAAATCATCACAATATTGTAAAGTAATTATCCTCCAATTAAAATAAGTAAATTAATTTTTTTAAATGGAGACACATAAATTATCTGGAAAAAAAACCAAAACAGTTCAAAAGAATAGTTGGAAAATGCTCACTGAACTTGAGGAAGAATGGATGAACACAGTGAGAGCTTCAGCAAAGATAAATAAGAAAGTGCTGAACAGAAGTCATAGAGCTGAAGAATATAATAACTGAACTGAAAATAGGCTCGAGGGGTTCAACGGAAGATGAAGTGGAGCAGAAGACAGGATCAGTGACCTGAAAGAGCAGTGGAACTCATCCAAATAGAGCAGCAAAGAGAAAAGAGAATGTTGAAAGAGTCAGGCAGGTAGAGTTCCTATGGGACAACATCAAGCAGAATAACATTCACATTAAAGGAGTCCCACAAGGAGAAGACAGAGAGAGAGTCTGAAAATTTGAGAAATAATGGCTGAAAACGTCCCTAACAAAGGGGAAGAAACAGATACTCAGGTACAGGAAGGACAGAGTTCCTTATGAGAGGAGCCAAAGAGATCTCTACCCAGGCATGTTATAATTAAAATCAAAAGTTCAAGAGAGAATCTTAAAACCAGCAAGAGAAGAAAAGGAGCCAAAGAGATCTCTACCCAGGCATGTTATAATTAAAATCAAAAGTTCAAGAGAGAATCTTAAAACCAGCAAGAGAAGAAAAAAAAAGACGTTGTTATGTACAAGGGAACTTTCATTGGACTATCATCTGAGTTTTCAGCAGAAACTCTGCAGGTCAGAAGGGAATATCAGGATATATTTAAAGTTGTGAAGGAAAAAACTTCTCACTAAGAATCTACCCAGAAAGGCCACCATTTAGAACTGAAGGAAAGAGAAAAAGTTTTCCGTAGAAGCAAAAGCTAAAGGAGTTTATCACCACAAAACCTGCTTTACAGGAAATGTTAAAGGGACTTCTTTAAGCTGAAAAGATACTAATAACTTGAAAACGTATGTAAATAAAAATCTAACTGGTAAAGGCAAGTAAATAGTAAAGACAGTGGTTAACTGTGGGTTATTTGTACTTGCGGCTCAAGACAGGTTTTTTTATGACATTTTTAACTTTAAAAGCAAACATACTTCATGAAAGAGAATGCTTTGCCTAAGATCAAGCAGAATAAGAATTACTAGGGCTGAATGAACAAGGAGGGAAATTAAAATGTAGATATTTATTTAGAATATGATAGGCCTTTATCCCTCTGGAGGAGGAAACAGCAACCCACTGCAGTATTCTTTTTTATTTATTTATTTTATTTTATTTTTTCATTGCAGAATTCTTGCCTGAAAAATCCCATGGACAGAGGTGCCTGGCAGGCTACAGTCCAAAAATGTTAGACACAAGTGAGCAACTCAACACACACACACACATACACACAAAGGTATTTTTTAAATGTATTTTTAACAAATATAGGGAAAAGTTCTTCCTCTTTCTTTTTAAAAAAAAAACTTAATTTATTTATTTTTGGCTGTGCTATGTGGGCTTCTCTTTAGTTTCAGGGAGCGGGGGCTGCTCTCTAGTTGAGATGCTCAGACTTCTCTTGTTGTGGAGCACAAGCTCTCAGGCATGTAGGCTTCAGTAGTTGTGGCTCTAGGGCTTTAGAACACAGGCTTAGTTGTTCCTCAGCATGTTGGATCTTCCCGGACCAGGAACTGAACCCCGTCTCCTGCATTGGCAGGCAGATTCTTTACCCCTGAGCCACCAGGGAAGCCCTTCCTTTTTTTGCTGTATATCTAGCACCCAATTTAGTAGATTCTGTTTCTGTAGATGGAGACAAAGCATTTAAAAATGGTATCTGATTTGCACTAACTCTCTTAAAATTCAGAACAAAAGCTTACTGAAAAAGTAAAAATATCTGCATAATTTTCATGGCAACATAGTTAATTGCATTAGTTTAATAAGAATCTGTCTTTTTAAAAAAAATCTAGACATAATTGGACAGATTGATTGTGTAATTAAGGCCTACCAGAAAAATAATTTTTGAAAATAATTCTTATTTAATCAGTCATGACAAGCTCACAATACAGAAATATGAGTGGAGTCAATATTTACAAAGTCTTCCAAAGGAAACTGACATGGTATGACATATAGGGTACCAGCCTCATACATAAAGAAAATTGTTTCCTGGCAGGCCAAGGATCTTGGGAATTTGGGTGGGTGAGGCTCCTAGAGGAGAGGAATTCCTCTGACTTTGTAGTTACTGCAGGTAATAAAACAAGTTTTCAGTTCAGTCGTTCAGTCGTGTCCAACTCTTTGTGACCCCATGGACTGCAGCACGCCAGGATTCCCTGTCCATCACCAACTTCCGGAGCGTGCGCAAACTCATGTCCATAGAGTCAGTGATGCCATCCAACCATCTCATTCTCTGCCGTTCCCTTCTACTCCTGCCTTCAATCTTTCCCAGCATAAGAGTCTTTTCCAGTGAGTCAGTTCTTCGTATCAGGTGGCCAAAGTATTGGAGCTTTGGTTTCAGCATCAGCCCTTCCAATGAAAATTCAGGACTGATTTCCTTTAGGATTGACTGGTTTGATCTCCTTGCAGTCCAAGGGATTCTTGAGAGTCTTCTCCAACACCACAGTTCAAGAGCATCAGTTCTTTGGTGCTCAGCTTTCTTTAGGGTCCAACTCTCACACCCATGTATGACTACTAGAAAAACCATAGCTTTGACTAGACGGACCTTTGTCGACAAAGTAATGTCTCTGTTTTTTAACATGCTTTTTATCTGCTTTTTAAATATGTCATAGCTTTTCTTTCTTTCAAGGAGCAAGAGTCTTATAGTTTCATGGCTGCAGTCACCATCTGCAGTGATTTTAGAGCCCAAGAAAATAAACTCTGTCAATGTTTTCAAGTTTTAGAGGTTCTTAAAAGTTTAAACCAAAACACTAATTTGCAAAGATATATCCACCTAATGTTCACTTCAGCATTATTTACAATAGCTAAATTATGGATGCAATTTAAATGCCCATTGATAGATAAATGGCTAAAGAATGGCATATTATTTGGAAGAAGAAAAAAAGAAATCTTGCCATTTTGACAGTATGAATGAACTTAGATGTATTACGCTAAGTGAAATAAATCAGACAGAGAAAGACAAACACTGTATGATCTTCTGTGTGTGTGTTTGTTGTTCAGTCGTGTCCGACTCTTTGTGACCCAGTGGACTTGAGCCTACGGGGCTCCTCTGTCCATGGGTATTCTCCTGGCAAGAATATTGGAGTGGGTTGCCAATTCCTTCTCCAGGGCATCTTCCCAACCCAGGAATCAAACCCAGGTCTCCCACATTGCAGGCAGATTCTTTATTGTCTGAGCCACCAGGGTCAATCCAACTTGTATGAGGAATCTAAAAACTCATAAATACAGAGAGCAAATTGATGGTTGCCAGAGGAAGGGTGGGTGGGGGGTTGGGTGAAACAGGTGAAGGAGGTTAAGAGGTACAAAACTGGTTATAAAATAAATGTCATGGGGATGTAATACATAGCATAAGGAAGATAGTCAATAATACTGTAATAATTTTGTATGGTAACAGATGGTTATGAGGCTTACTGTGGTGATCATTTTAAAATATATTTAAATGCCAAATCATTATGATGTATACCTGAAACTAACATAATATTGCACATTGATTATACTTCAATTAAAAAAGAAAGATTTTCAGCAATACTTCTGCTTTGTATTAAATACTAATAAACATTCTTTGAAAAACTGTACTAGAGCAGATTAAAATCTATAAAGCAGTCTTTTTACCCACATTTGCATTGAAGTCTAGCAATATTCATGACTCATAGATTTATTAATTTATATCATGAATTATTTTATTTTCTGGAGTGGATTGCCATTTCCTCTTCCATGGGATTTTCCTGACCCAGGGATCAAACCCATGTCTCCTTCGTCTCCTGCATTAGCAGATTAATTCTTTACCACTGAGTCACCTGGGAAGCTGGCAAATTTTGCTTCAAGTCCTAATAAATAACCAAAATTCCTTCTTCTTATTTCTCTGACTTTGGAAAAGTATGAAAATCTGTTTTATATGTTTGTGAAACAGTAAGCAATTCAAGTCAGGTTTGAGTGAAGATGATCTTTCTGGCTCATTTTCTCTACTGGTATGTGCTAAAACCTTTGTATTATTCCATTTCTCCTCTATCTGTCTGCTTGTGGGAATATGCTCACTCAGCACTGACCCATTTTTTTCACTGTCTACTACATTCCCAGAACTGTGTTGGGTGAACAAGCGGCAGACATGATAAAGATACAGGTCTGAATTTCAAAGAGGTCTGACTATACAGAAGAAGGGGAAAAATAATTTTTTAAGGTGTGGAATTGTACAAGTTGAAAGAGAGATATTTGTGCTAAACCATCAGAAGCATGAAAAGAGAACAGTTCTGCACAAAGATCAGAAAAAAACTTGCTTTCTTTTTCCTGCCATTGCCTAGAAGATGGACTACCTATAGTACAACTCTGAAATAATTCTCCTTTCAAAAATCTTTCAGTGGTTTTCATAAACAAATGACAATTATTGTTCTAGTCTTTACTTATTTTGTAATTTTATTTTTGCCCTTATCTTTTAATTTGTCTATTTGTATACATTTTATTGCATTTCCCAGATGGCGCTAGTGGTAAACAACCCACCTGCCAATGCAAGAGACATAAGAGATGAGGGTTCAATCCCTGGGTCAGGATGATCCCCTGGAGGAGGGCATGGCAACCTACTCCAGTACTCTTGGCTGGGAAATCCCATGGACAGAGGAACCTGGCAGGCTAGGGTCCACAGGGTCACAAAGTCAGACATGACTGAGGGAACTTAAGCACACATGCATGCATGCATTTTATTATTCTTTCAACTTATTTTTGCTCTTCATGCCCATGAAATTAATCTTTAATTTTCATTTTGTAGTTCAGTCCAAACTCAGAAATTAAGTCCGAATTAGAATTCACTTCTTGTGAGTTGAATAAATGAAGATAAAGTGTGTCTGACTAAGGAAGGCTAAATATTGTAAAAAAAAAAACTGACATTCATAATCATTTTACATTTATTTATATTCAGTGAATCTCCAGACAATACCCAATGTGACTATAGGGATAATTCATATCATAAAAAAATTTCAAAATTTTACCTGGAATAAATGATAAGCTTAGTAATGAAAAAAAAAGGTGAGAACTGACCAGCTGAATAATTACAACATTTCATTCAGCCACAGTAATTCAAATATTTTAGCATGTATGAAAGAATAAACTGGTTAATCAGTGAAATAGAATAAATCATTTAGAAACAAATTTTAAAATATATAATTTAATTTGTGATAAAGGAGTCACTTTTTATCAGCAGGGAAATATTGAATTGGTTAATAAATGATAATGGGACTACATAAGTGAGGAAAAAAGTCAATTTAGATATCAACTCATATAGCACACAATAGACAACAAAATAATTTGAGCTGGAATTAAAAGTAAAAATTCAAACCAGGACTTTTGCTTCCACACATGCAGGATTTCTTCAGCACAAAGGTCTCTCTAATGTAACCCCTTTATAAGTCACACCCCTTTTCCCATTTCCCTAGCACCGATAACCCCTGGAAACCACTCACTTATCTTCCATTTCTATGGTTTTGTCATTTCAAGAATGTTTTATGAAAGGAGTCATACAGTGTGACCTTTTGAGGTTGTATTTCTTTTCACTGAGTGTAAAGTTTTTGAGATCCATCCAAGTTGTTGCTCGTATCAGTACTTCGTCCTTCTTTATTAGTGAGTAGCATTCCATGGTATGGATGCTTTGATGGACATTTTGGTTATTAACAATATTTAGAAATATTGTTTTTTTCCCACATCTTCTGGGAAAGCAGATTTTGGAATTTAATTTTTAATTATCTACAGATTTTTGTGTGTGTACCTCTTTGTGTAGTTTTTCTGTACTTTTAAAAACACTATGGGGACTTCCCTGGTGTCTAGTGGTTAACATACTGTGCTTCCACTGTGTGGGGCAAGGGTTAGATCCCTAGTTGGGGAACTAAGATCCTGCATGCCATGTGGAGTGCTCAGAAAAAAAAAACCACTGTGGAGAATAGATACATATTTCAGAATGAAAATATAACATTGATAAAAAGATAGAGTTATGAATGTCTTAAATTTATTCAACATACAAATTTAGCATACTTCCAATTCCTGTTCCTTCTTTCTCCTACTGTCCTCTCTTCTGGTAAGTCTTTGTTCTTTGTTTCTGGAGCAGTTCATCTGATGAGGTCCACAAGTTACCATCTTCAATCATTTCCATGTTCAGATTCTAAACAGTAAAGAAAAGATAGAAATATCAGGAAAATTTTGTGATCTAATAAAGGGATAATTTTTCATATTTTAATGATAAATATTTGAACTTAGTATGCTTATTTATTTTTACTGATAAGGTTGTTCTGTTTTTCCATGTTTTAAAGTGGAAAGTGGAAGGTCTCATAACAAGTGTTGTATTGTCAAAGTTGAGCTCTGTCAATCAGTCAAAAGGAACATCTTATAGATGTTCTTATGCAGTATTATATGGACAATTTTAGAGTGAAAAGTTGCCTGACTTTAGCTTGTATAAGTTTAGAAACATCTCAGAAAGGCCATGGGTGATAAATATATCACCACTGAGCACAGAAATGTAAACTAAATATTAGATGATTTAGCTTTTATATGTGGCAAATTCCTGGATTCATCCTCAAACAAGTCAACCCAGATACATGTATTATATTTTACTTGCATTTTTTCCTACTGTGAAAGTCTATAATACATCTGAGATAGTTCAACTCATAAATGATTCACCAAGGAGTTTTATAATATGGTAAGGGAATGCTCAAGAAGCAGCTTTAAGCAGACAACAAATGTTTATTTATTTTCTTTTCATTAGCATCAGATTTTACTGTCTATACTTTACCAGCACTGCAGGGAACACTGTACTCTTCAATGGTGAATTCTTCTGAAATGCAAAAAGAATGAGAGAGAGTGAAGACAGACATGCAGTAATAGGCACATGAGTAGTTAACTGCAAATAAACTGTGTAAGCTATGAAAGAAAATATAAAGCATAGTTATAGAGCCAATAAAAGGATTTCTTTTGTACTAAGCCGCTTGGGATTGGTTGGTGGGAAGTAAGAGAAAGTTGGGCTTGGATACAAAGTTCACAGATGGCTAACTGTCCTTCTGTAGGACACTGTATAGCCCTTTTTCACAATTATGTTTTTCTTATTGGAATTGTACCTTCCGCTCTGAACCTTTTCTTTTCTAAGAAAGAGTTAAGTTGGAACGCTACCAGCATGCTAAGATGCTGGTAAGATTCTAGTTCAGAGTCATGAGCAAATCAAAGAATTTCCTAATATATTACAGTTTCCCAAAATTTGTTACTCTCCAAGGCCCAGGAGGAAAATAGATCAAATTTTGGGTCTCATAGCACACATTAGTGCTGAGAAGTGGCTTTTTAAAGTTATTGCTACTCTTTTTTCCTTTCTGGAAAAATTCAGCAAACAACTTCATGGGGGAATTTAGAAAGAACTGATCCCCTTATTGCTCTCTGATCAGTTTATAAGAATGACTCTAATACTTGTTTGAGGATAAGTATTACTAATAAGATCATCCTGTGATCATAAACTCACTCTTTCTTCCAGTGAGAGATTGTGGAGTTTTCTTTCGGTTATGGTGACACTATTGTAGATTAGTCATCTTTTTCCTTTCAAGGCTTGGCATCTCTGAATCTCACTCACCTGTCTCATAGTAATCATATGCCTTTACGGTAGCTGGTTTTAAATTCTTTACTGCGATGTCTTGTTCCACTGAGAAGGAGAAACTCAGGATTTGATGGGTTAACTGGAGAGACAGGAAAACTGAATTGGAATCAAAGATACTGAGTCTCTCTTTCCCTAAGACATTATCAGACCCTGTACTTATGCTATTCTCTGTACCAAAACCTTTGGAAAGAACGAGATGGCTTCAGACTTGTACAATACATTCAAGGACAGATAAGAGAAGGGCAAGAAGACAATTCTACAGACAGTTAAATGTAGTAAATCAAGCCTGTTGACTTGGCCAGGATTCATTCTCCTCTATAGCTATTTTCTTCCCCTACCCCTTTCATACATGAAATACAAGGGAGTTTTATAATATGGGGCTTTCCTGGAGGCTCAGATGGTAAAAAATCTGCCTACTATGTGGGAGACCCGGCTTCAATCCCTGGGTCAGGAAGAGTCCTCTGGAGAAGGGAATGGCAACCACTCCAGTATTCTTGCCTGGAGAATTTCTTGGGTGGACAGAAGAGCTTGGTAAGCTTTAGTCTGTGGGGTTGTAAAGAGTCGAACACGACTGAGTGACTAACACTTATACCAGAGGCTTTTGTAATACGGTAAGCTGTGTATGTAAAGTACACTCTTTGAACCTGGGTTGGCTTGTTAGAACCTCTAGTGGCTCTTCTGGACCTAGCAGAGTTACAGAGACTCTTACCTCTTCAAAGTAAATCAGGACATGGTTGGCGTTCACTTCAGTCCTCTGAATCTGAGCCATTTCCTGGAGCTGTAGATGCAGAGGATAAACCAAAGGGTATGAGATGAGGGACTTTCAGGTTGAGATAGTCTTCAGATATTTATGTTCTAAATGGCTCCTCAGAACATCACACTCTAATTTGATCTCCTCAAGAATAATAGCAATAGAAATAAAAATAACATTGACTAAACACTCTCCCTATCTATTATCTACATATAGAGACAGGGAATTATCTTCTAACTATATTTAAAAAAGAGGGGAGGGGAAGGTTAAAAGACATTTCTCCCCATCCTTTGAGTCTAGCATAATTTTGATACCAGAAACCAGTAAGAATAATGTAAGAAACAAAAAGTATAGCCCAATGTCAGTCACTGGGATGACGTCAGTCACTGGGAGAAGGGGGCGACAGAGGATGAGATGGTTGGATGGCATCACTGACTCAATGGATATGAATTTGGGTAAACTCGGGGAGTTGGTAATGGACAGGGAGGCCTGACGTGCTGCAGTTCATGGGGTCACAGAGAGTGGGACATGACTGAGTGACTGAACTGAACTAAGTGTCAGTCATGATATTAAAAAAAAAGCACAAAACACAACCATTTATAAGCAAACAGAATCCAGAAATTTATTTTTAAAAATAAACACAGTGACTAGGTCCAGTTAGTCCTAAGCATGTAAAGTTGCTTCAGAATTTAAAAGACCAATGTGATTTATTATACTAATTAAAAATAAAATCACTGTCATCTAAAATACAGAAAAAGATTTGAACTAAAACACAGGGCCCATTTGCTACAATAACTTTTGTAAATTATACAAAATTTTTGTAAATTATACAAAAATTGGGAACTTCCTTGAACCAATAAGGAAAACGATCAAAAACTCTAAAGTTTGTTCAATGATGAAGAGATAAAAACTGTCTCTTCTATGTCAAGGAAAAGTTGAGGAAAAAAAATGGAGAATATATGTACATATATACATATGATATAGTTTCCCTTTTCCTTTTTATACATAATGGAAAGATAATTCAATGCACTATGGATTCCTAGAAGTCTCAAGGTTAAACATTATTACCATGTTTATGATTTAAAACTTATAGTTGAGACCATATAGCTAGGATGCCCACTGTTCGAATGATGGAAATACTAGAGACACAAGTTTGAGAAACCTCTTGAAGAACTGAATCAAAAAAATTAAATTTATAGCATTTATTTGCAATGACTTTGCTATCTGTAAGGGATTTAGGGCTTACCTTTCTCACTGATGATTTCACAGGTATGAAGCCTGATGCCATCTTCACATCAACAATGACCATGTTGGAGCTGGGTCGTTCCCCAGTGTAACTATGAAGTCAAGGTGTACGGACAAGGCAGTCAAACAAAATCCTTTGGACTTCATTCAAGACAGAAGTCTCTCCTGTTTTATTTCTAGTGTTTCCTATCCCTGGCTACCATTCAACTTCACCATCTACTCTATTTGCTTCTGCTATAGTTGTCTGGGAGCTTTCCAGATGGCGCTAGTGGTAAAGAATCTGCCAGCCAATGCAGGAGACACAGGTTTGATCCCTGGGTTGGCAACAAGACCCCCCTCGGGTAGGAAGGAAGTGGCAACCCACTCCAGTATTCTTGCCTGGAAAACTCCACGGACAAAGGAGCCTGTCGGGCTACAGTCCATGGGGCTGTAAAAGAGTGGGACATGACTGAACAGCTGAGCATGTAGTTGTTTGGAAAACTCATAAGAAGTCATACTCAGTAGGTATGGTGACATCATATTCTCAACATTAAGGCTTTTCGGTTAAGAGTGAAGAAAATTTTCTTTTGAATAAATACTGCAAGAGTTTCTTATTCATTATGTATGACCCTGGACAGTGAAGGTCCTCTGCACCAGAAAATCAATTTCACCATATTTTACAAAAGGTCAGGTAGCAGTTTAGGATTTACCTAATGTTGATGTGAATCTGGACTTTCCTGTGAGTACTGACTCTATCACAATCCTTCGGGAGAGTTTCAACTTTCAGAGTAAAGGGAGCTTTTCCTTCTTTCTTGGGCAGGATATTATATCTCAAGGATGTCTAAAACAAACGGGGGGAACAAAAACCTTTATTTTGGTACTCAATCTATTGCTTCTAGGTAACTTATATTTCCCCTTGGTACACATTTCTTTCTCTGTTTTGAAGTTCAGATCTACTTCTTGTGACTTGACCTCCCATTTGTGACACTTCAGAGATCCTGGCGGGTCTCACCTGGACGTACACACATCCCGACCCTGACACGGCTGTGTTGTACTCTCCCGGGATCTTTGGCAAAGCCACCTCCTGCAGCAGTAGACGTTTGGCTTCATCTACTCGAAATTCTTCAGAGAAGGTCTCTGCTGACTTAATGGTGACAGTAGCTGCTTTCTCCCCTTTAGTGAAAGTTGCTGCTCCATATCTGGAGAGTGCCTGGAGAGCCACCACTGTATCCTGAAAAAAAGATGGGTGCAGAAATTATAGGAGAGGAAGGTGGCCAAATCATACTAGATATGAACCATAATCATGTTACTCTCACAGTTACCTAGTCATAAGCATTGTTCATTCACTGAATTTCAAGTCTATTCAGAGTTCCTTATTCATCATGAACTATTCTAGGTACTTTGTGTGTGTTAGTCACTCCATCATGTCTGACCCTGTGATCCCATGGACTGTAGCCCACCAGGCTTCTCTGTCCATGGAATTCTCTAGGCAAGAATACTGGAGTGGATAGCCATCCCCTTCTCCAGGGGATCTTCCCAATGCAGGGATTGAATCTAGGTCTCCTGCATTGCAGGCAGATTCTTTACCACTTGAACCATCTGGAAACCCTTAAGTACTTTGGGGAAATGCAGTTTCCTCATTCAAGTAGTTTACAATGTACATATGGGACTAAGACTCAAATATTTGACATAAAATAGAAGACATTTCAATAATCTATATATTTCTGTGTATTTCTATGAGCTTCACAGGTGGCAGAGTGGTAAAGAATCTGCCTGCCAATGCAGGAGACGCAAGAGACTTGGGTTTGATCCCTGGGTCAGGAAGATCCCTGGAGTAGGAAATGGCAACCTACTACAGTATTCTTGCCTGGAGAATCCCATAGACAGAGGAGTCTCACGGGTTACAGTCCATGGGGTCGCAAAGAGTCGGACACGACTGAGAATGGAGACATGTAATATATACATTTCTATAACAATATTTGTTGGGAAAATTCAGAGAAAGAAGGAGTTGGAGCTAGTATACATAATAAGAGAAGACTGTGAAGAAGATGAGAAATAAGATTATCTCTGAATAGTGAGAAAGATTTATGAAGGCAGAAAAGAGGCATCAGGCAGTTACAGGGAGGGACATATTGGAAGTAAAGACCTGGAAAAGAGTGAGCTGATTCCAGGAAAAGTGAAGAGATTTGCCTTATTAGACAAGATTAGTTATGTTTACTGAGGAGAGGAAATATTTTGGGCAAAATAATTTTAGTCTTTGGATGAAAAATGCTACAAAGTATGTGGGATCTTAGTTCCCCCACCAACCAGGGATAGAACCTGAGCCCCCCTGCAGTGGAAGCACAGAGTCTGGACCACCAGGAAAGACCCTAAAGGAAGTAATCGTATGAAAACATTGCTTTAGGAAGATTGGTTACTTTATAGAAGAGGATCCACTAAGAAGAGAAATTATGAGAGATTGAATAGAGGACAGAGAAATAGCCCAAGTATAAAATAATGAGGCTGAAACCTTTCTGGTGATGCAAGAATAAAATATAAGTTAGAAACACTATTCACTTACTCAACTCTTAGACTATGGTTCTGTCTACATAGGTATTAGTACATTTATTTTTCTTTCTAGAGTCTCTTCACAGACCTGAGTGGAGGAGAAGCCCCCGTTGGGGTTCTGTTGCTTGGTGAGCCATCTTACAATCTTTGTAGCCACAGACAGATCTTCTGAAGACGGGGCAGGCTGGGCAGTAAGATAGGCAAGGAGGCAGTAAGATGTCATCTCCACGTCAACAGAAGGAGCCCGGCGTGGACTGTAGAGTTCATTAACTTCTTGAGACTTCCCAGGACGTTGCCAGTGGATTGAGTCCTCTTAGAAATAAAAAAGGATATCATCTTCAGCTTAGAGAACATTTTCAAAAATCTAATTCATGAATGATCCCTGTAATTACAGCTCACCCAGTGAATAGGCACACATGAAGTGAAGTGAAGTGAAAGTCTCTCAGTAGTGTCCGATTTTTTGTGACCCTATGGACTATACAGTCCATGGAATACTCCAGGCCAGAATACTGGAGTCAGTAGCCTTTCCTTTCTCCAGGGAATCTTCCCAACCCCAGGGATTGAACCCAGGTCTCCCGCATTGCAGGCAGATTCTTTACCAGCTGAGCCTCCAGGGAAGCCCAAGAATACTGGAGTGGGTAGTCTTTCCTTTCTCCAGTGGATCTTCCCAACCCAGGAATCGAACCGGGGTCTCCTGCATTGTGAGCAGATTCTTTACCAACTGAGCTATCAGGGAAGCCCAGACATACATGAAGTGAAAGTATTAAGTAATTACCAATCAAGCTAATCTTTACCGAGAAAGTACATTGAGGTTCCAGTAAATCACCTCGTGTCTTTGTGTTTATTATATTCCGTGTGATATTAGAAACTGGACTGTTTAGAGGTCTATAATGTGTGAATTGATAAAATCATCCATGTTACCTAGAGATGTTAGGTCAGTAATAATTAATCTTCTTATAATAATAAAATGGATAGAATATAATATAAGCATGATGTGAAAGTGAAAGTCGTTCAGTCATTTCCAACTCTTTGCGACCCCATGGACTGATTATATACAGTTCATGGAGTTCTCCAGGTGAGAATACTGGAGTGGGTAGTCGTTTCCTTCTCCAGTGCCTCTTCCCAAACCAGGGATAGAACCCAGGTCTCCGGCATTGCAGGCAGATTCTTAATCAGCTGAGCCACCAGGGAAGCTCAAGAATACTGGAGTGGGTAGCCTATCCCTTCTCCAGGGGATCTTCCTGACCCAGGAATTGAACCGGGATCTCCTGCATTGCCGGCGGATTCTTCACCAGCTGAGCTATTAGGGAAGCCCAAAATAAATGTGAATAAAATAGGCCCTCTCTCTTTGATCACTGGTGTGACTTTTGGAAGTCAGTTCTTACCTTCTCTGACAGCCTCTTTGTCTAGTGACTCAAGCAGCTCCTCTCGCTTGGCTTGGTTTCCTGCTAGTGCGAAGGCATAGGCCAATAATGCCTTGGTATAGACAAAACTTCCTTGGGCCTCTGAGGCAGATTGCCAGGCCCTTTCCAGGCAGAAAAGAGCATTGCGGACAACTGTGTGCTATAAAGAAGATAAAGATAAAGTGTATATATGTCAATCCAAATCTCCCAGTTCATCCTGCCCCCACCTTTCCCCTTTGGTATCCATATGCTCTCATTCTCCACATCAATCCTGTTTCTGCCTTGCAAAGAGATTCATCTGTACTATTTTTCTAGATTCCACATATATGCATTAATATACAAAATGTGCTTTTCTCTTTCTGACTTACTGAAAATGAAGGAAGACCTTAAGCTAGCTGAGCCAGGCTAATGAACTGTGCCCTGGCTAGCCACAGATTAAATGTCCCACTGTGCTTGCACAACACCACAGTTCTGACCAGAGGGTAATTTCCTTTGCAGCTTCCCAAGGGATCTTTCATCCTTTATGCTCCAGTGAAATATGCTAATATTAAATAATGTGAAAATCACAACTTATTTTCCTCAGAGATTCATAGCTCCAAGAGTTTCATCCTTACATTAGGGGGAGGTACATTAGAGGGTGGGAGTGGCGGTACATACGGTGACGAGCAGCGGCATCTCCAGTAGAGCGATGGTGATATAGGCAGAGAGCGTTACCTCGTCATCAACTCCACCCTGCAGGATCAGAGGCAGAGACACTCAAACACTCCAAGAGCCATCACCCAGAGTCAGCTATCTCTAATTTCCCCCTTGGTTATCTTCACCAGAATGTTTCTTTTCTAGGGTAATATTATTGTTTCCTCCACTTCTTCCTTCACCCCCAAATTCTGAAATCTGTCCCAAATCACTTTCCCTCACTTTTAATGACATAGTGGAGTTTCTTGGACATGCTGTTTTCTTACCATAGGAAACACCTAATTTATTGTTAGGTTTCAAAAGCTTTCACTTCTGCTGTCCTTCTCAAAGTTATGTCATCAGGACTTGAGGAATATATAGGAGCATCACAGCTCATACATTTCACTCTTCTCAGGGACCAGAGCAAATTTAAAGTCTTCACCTTAATAGCATTGTTTAGCAATGATCCGGAGCGCTGGAAACAACCATTTTCTTTCTGCTTCAGTGAGAGCCAGGTAAGGGATTCTCTGATGTGTGAGTCCTCCACAAAGATGTGTGACTGGGCTTGAGAAAAAGACTTGAGCACAAATGCAGTAAGCCTGTCCAGCAAAGAAGAGAAGGAGACCTGAGGACCATCTCCCTTTTAGAGCTCACTGTGCATCACTGCTTCCAGATAGCTTCACAGTTCCATGGCGAAAATCGGTGGGGAGATGACCCTTGAATACTGCATATACTCTTATTTGTCCAACAAACTTCTGAATCTACTTAAAAATCTCAACTTTATTGGTTTCTCCAGAGTTGATACCTTTTTTCTCATAAAATGTTTGTTGGAGACTCAAAGCCTTCCCACCATCCAAACTGCCATTTTCTGAATGCTTTTACTACGCCACAGTGTCTTTCTGTCCTTCGCCTTCCTCTCCTCCCTGAATGCGCAATATAGGAACTTCTCTCTCTCTCATTTCACATTATGACACCTTATGCCTTATATTTCTGCTTGAGGGGGCCCTAATTTTACTACTATCTATTGTACTATCTGCCTGCAATGCAGGATACATAGGTTCTACCCTTGGGTCTGGAAGATCCCCTGGAGAAGGAAATGGCAGCCCACTCCAGTATTCTTGCCTGGGGAATCCCATGGACAGAGGAGCCAGGTGGGCTATAGTCCATGGGGTCCCAAAAGAGTTGGACATGACTTAGTGGCTAAACAACAACTGTACTATCAGAACAGTGAGCTTTCATACATGAAATGGTGAGATCCTCCGCTAGCAATGATACGCATGTGGGTTTTTAAAGGGTAACAAATTTCTACACAATAAGTCCAGTTATCAGAGAAGAGCTACTTCCAGTTATCTGAAATATCTTGGATCTACAGACAGCATATGGAAATAATTATCTTACCAAGTGTTTCCCTGACTTCTACCACCACGATCCCCAAAGGCGCTGTAAGAACCGTCACTGTGCTTATAGTTCAACTGTCTTTGGTAACCTGAAGAAGAAGGACGTTTGCATAGATTTAGGAAATAGCAGAGACACTGGAGAAGGAATCAGGCTTTTCCTTAAAACTCACTGAGGAATCACAGGGAAACTACTATTTTACTACAAAGTCTCCAAGATTTGATGATGCCATTTAATTCTCTGGTTGTATAGTGAGGCATCTTGTTGGATGTCACAGCAAAGGTAATTACTAAATCTTAATTGAAGGGACATGGATTTGAGTTCACTGGAGGAGATATTTAGGAAATCAATTAATGTTTTTCCTTGGGAGTAATCTCTCACCACTGATGAGGTAGCTGATGGCTTTGGACTTGATCTTCTCAGTGAGCTGTCCTGTCTCATTTAGATAGTTCAGAACATAGATGTTAGGGGTGAAAAGGACCATATTCTGTTCTCCACAACCATAGGGCATCCGGAGAAGATTCTGAAGATTTTGCATTGCAGAGCCTAGTATATCACCTGAGGAATGAAATACAGAAAAAAATTTAGAGGAACTCAGAGCTGATTGATGTTAGGGTAGGAAAATAGATGACTAGCTAAGTGAGAAGTCAAATCATGTATAAAGGGGAGGACCAGAAAGCATAAGAGGTGAAGAAAAACAAGAAATAGAAAGAGAAATGTAGGAACAATAGATGTTCAAAGGTGGGAAAAATAGGAAAAAACCAAAGTGGCAGGGTGTACATTACTGATGAGTCACACATCTGGTAAAAAAATGATTAGTTTCATCTCTAGGAGGAAGCATCACTATCTAGCCAATATCTTGAAGGTGAGAACACAAAGAGATGACTCTCCTTACTCTTTAGAGTATATCAAGGTTTAAGGTGTAACCCAGCATCAAATCAGCACCCCTTTCCCACTAATACACAGTGTGGTCCTTGGTGCTTTCTCAGTCCAATGCCTAGACTCAGGGACTCCATTAGAAAGGGATGAGGAGACCCCATGCACAAGAGTTAAAGGGATGGACAGAGGCTTCTTTTGGGATGGGAGACTCACCCAAAACTGCATATGTTGCCCTGGCAGAACCTTCAACCACATTTGAAGGAAGTTTTAATGACAACTTTTCAGATTCTCCAGTTTCTAATGAAACAAGACAAATAGACAGAAGGGAGGGAAAAAATGAGAGAAATGTTCTAGTTCTGTTTGCATTTTTTCCGTCTCTGTGATCAAGATCCAACATCACGTTTTTCTTAGCTATTATTTAACTTATTTGATGCAATCCAAGTTTCTCCTAGAGCCACAATTCATCTCACAGTGAAGTTCATATTAATCATATATATTTGTGCTAAGTCTCTATAGATCTCTATATAAGCATATACCTTATGTTATACTTATTTCCTTCTCTTTATTCTTTATGTTAACTTCTATTACAGCTGGTGGTTGTAAAAAAAATCATATTTACTCCATAAATATGTATTAAGTGTGTTCTATGTACCAGATTCTGTTTTAAGTGCAGTGACATAGCAATTTTTGGAAGATATTCCCTGACATCATAATAACTTCATTTTGATGGGAGTAATAAAATAACAAATTTTTAGTATGCTAGATACTGATAAGTTCTATACAAAAAATAAAGCAGAGTGTTTATATGGTTGAGCTAGTGAGGCAAGGTAAACCAGGAAGTGCAGGGTGTGGGGAGAAAGTTGCATCTAAATACTCATTGATTAAAAAATAAGGTATTTCCCTGGTGGTTCAGTGGCTAAGACTCCATGCTCTCAATTCAGGGGGCCTGGGTTCAATCCCTGGTCAGGGAACTAGATTCACACTCCCCAACTAAGACCTGGCCCATTATATTTACTACTGTGGGCAAGAATCCCTTAGAAGAAATGGAGTAGCCTTCATAATCAACAAGAGTCCAAAATGCAGTACTTGGGTGCAATCTCAAAAATGACAGAATGATCTCTGTTTATTTCCAAGGCAAGCCATTCAATATTACAGTAATCCAAGTCTATGCCCCAACCAGTAATGCTGAGGAAGCTGAAATTGAATGGTTCTCTGAAGACCTACCAGGCCTTCCAGAACTAACACTCAATAAAGATGTCCTTTTCATTATAGGGGACTGGAACGCAAAAGTATGAAGTCAAGAGATACCTGGAGTAACAGGCAAATTTGACCTTGGAGTACAAAATGAAGCAGGACAAAGGCTAACAGAGTTTTGTCAAGAACTTGCACTGGTCATAGCAAACACCCTCTTCCAACAACACAAGAGAAGACTCTACACATGGACATCACCAGATGGTCAATACCAAAATCAGATTGATTATATTCTTTGCAGCCAAAAATGAAGAAGCTCTATATAGTCAGCAAAATAAGACCAGGAGCTGACTGTGGCTCATATTACTCTTTATTACAGAATTCAGACCTAAATTGAAGAAGTAGGGAAAACCACTAGACCATTCAGGTATGACTTAAATTCCTTATGATTATATAGTGGAATTGACAAATAAATTCCAGGGATTAGATCTGATAGACAGAGTGCCTGAAGAAATATGGACGGAGGTTTGTGACAGTGTACAGGAGGCAGGGATCAAGACCATCCCCAAGAAAAAGAAATGCAAAAAGGCAAAATGGCTGTCTGAGGAGGACTTACAAATAGCTGAGAAAAGAAGCAAAAGAGAAAGGAGAAAAGGAAAGCTATATCCATTTGAATGCAGAGTTCCAAAGAATAGCAAGGAGAGATAAGAAAGCCTTCCTCAGGGATCAATGCAAAGAAATAGAGGAAAACAATAAAATGGGAAAGACTAAAGATCTCTTCAAGAAAATTACAAGGGAACATTTCATGCAAAGATGGGCACAATAAAGGACAGAAATGGTATGGACCTAACAGAAGCAGAAGATATTAAGAAGAGGTGGCAAGAATACACAGAAGAACCATACAAAAAAAATCTTCATGACCCAGATAATCCCAATGGTGTGATCACTCACCTAGAGCCAGACATCCTGGAATGTGAAGTCAGGTGGACCTTAGGAAGCATCACTGTGAACAAAGCTAGTGGAGGTAATGGAATTCCAGTTGAGCTATTTCAAACCCTTAAAGATGATGCTGTGAAAGTGCTACACTCAATATGCCAGCAAATTTGGAAAACTCAGCAGTGGCCACAGGACTGGAAAAGGTCAGTTTTCATTCCAATCCCAAAGAAAAGCAATGCCTATGAATGTTCCAACTACTGCACAATTGCACTCACCTCACACACTAGCAAAGTAATGCTCAAAATTCTCCAAGCCAGACTTCAACAGTATGTGAACCTAGAACTTCCAGATGTTCAAGCTGGTTTTAGAAAAGTCAGAGGAACCAGAGATCAAATTGCCAACATCCATTCTATCATTGAAAAAGCAAGAGAATACCAGAAAAACATCTACTTCTGCTTTATTGATTATGCCAAAACCTTTAACTGTGAAGATCACACCAAACTGTGGAAAATTCAAGAGATGGGAATTCCAGACCACCTTACCTGCCTCTTGAGAAATTTGTATGTAGGTCAAGAAGCAACAGTTTGAACTGGACATTGAGCAACAGACTGGTTCCAAATTGGGAAAGGGGTACGTCAAGGCTGTATATTGTCACCCTGCTTTTTTAACTTATATGCAAAGTACGTTATGTGAAATGCTGGGCTGGATGAAATGCTAGTTGGAATCAGTATTGCCAGGAGAACTATCAATAACCTCAGATACGCAGAATGACACCACCCGTATGGCAGAAAGTGAAAAAGAACTAAAGAGCCTCTTGATGAAAGTGAAATGGGAGAGTGAAAAAGCTGATTTAAAACTCAACATTCAGAAAATGAAGATCATGGCATCTGGTCCCGTCACTTCATGGCAAATAGATGGGCAAACAATGGAGACAGTGTGACACTTTATATTTTGGGGCTCCAAAATCACTGCAGATGGTGACTACAGCCCTGAAATTAAAAGATGCTTGCTCCTTGGAAGAAAAACTATGACCAACCTAGACAGCATATTAAAAAGCAGTGACATTACCTTGCTGATAAAGGTCTGTCTAGTCAAAGCTATAGTTTTTCCAGTAGTCATGTATGGATGTGAGCGTTGGACCATAAAGAAAGCTGAGAACCAAAGAATTGATGGTTTTGAACTATGGTGTTGGAGAAAACTCTTGAGAGTCCCTTGGACTGCAAGGAGATCCAACCAGTCAGTCCTCAATATTCATTGGAAGGAGTGATGCTGAAGCTGAAATTGCAATACTTTGGCCAACTGATGTAAAGAACTGACTTGTTTGAAAAGACCCTGATGCTGGGAAAGATTGAAGGCAGGAGGAGAAGGGGATGACAGAGGATGGGATGGTTGAATGGTATCACCGACTCAATAGACATGAGTTTGAGCAAACTCTGGGAATTGATGATGGACAGGGAAGCCTGGTTGTGCTGCAGTCCATGAGGTCACAAAGAGTCAGACATGACTGAGTGACTGAACTGAACTGAATAGCCAAAATAAATAAATATATAAATAGTTTTAAAAAAATCATAAGTGATGGAGACTGAGTAAATCAGGGAGTAAAATTTAAAGATATCTAAGGGAAGAGACTTGCTGGAAGATGGAACAAAACATGAAAAGACACCAAAGATGAGAGCATGCTGGATGTGTTCCAAGATCAGCTTAGGACACCAGTGTGATTAGATTAGGAAGAGCAGGGTGAGTGGAGGACAGGGTAAGAGGATATGAAGTCACAAGGGTAGAAGGGCTTTGTAGGTGAGGTTGGAGACATGCTCTAACTTTGAGGGACATGGGAGACTCTTGGAAGATTCTGAACAGAGGAGGGGCATGGTGTGAAATATGGTTTGCAATGATTCTCTTGCTATAGAAGAACAGAGGGAGATGACCAGGAGACAAGTTTGGAGGTGCCTGAGATGATCCAAGAGAGAAAGGTCTAGAGCAGGACTGGACATGATGAGAAGTGGGAAAATTCTGAATAATATTTAAAGGTAGAACCAACTAGATTTGGAATCGATTGGGTGTGGAGTGAAAGAGAAAGAATATAACAAAGAACAACTCCAAAATTTTTATCTCCAGCAAGCAGAAGGATAGGATTTCCATCATCTGAGATGGACAAAATTGTAGGAGAAGCAGCGAGTCCTGCAGGGGTTCAGTTTTGAGCAAGCTAATTTTGAGAGACCTCAGACCTCCAAGCCTGCAAGTGGAGATGATAAGGGAACAGTTGAATACATGAGTCTCAGTTCAGGAAAGAGGTATGAACCAAAGATATATACATTTTGTGGTCTCTGGTACAGTTATTAAAGTTCTGTGACTAGCTAAGATTATCAGGGGATACTTAAATAGGGAAGAGAGGCCATCTGTACACTAAGCATTGTTCTCAAGATGATTTTAGATAGTGCAGAGTTGAACATTTTAATAGTCATTTTCTGAATGACTGTATGAATATTTAGATGGCAATTTTAAGGGTAATCATTAAATATTGTTTTTTTCTATATGTTAATGACCTAAAATTCTTAAAATAATTTGTTAAAAACATGAATACACTTAAACTATTAAGAATAACCAATAGTACTAGTGCCAGAAAGATATTTCAATATTTGGAAAATTGTGTAGGAAGAAGTTTGGGAAGCAAGGTGTATTGGAAAGAATCCTGTCAGATAGTCATCAGCTTTAGTCCTCATTATTGACCAAGAATTTTTAGGTGAATCTCTTTAACTTTTTGATGCCTTTATCAGGAAAAGATTGTTCTCCATCAAATGTCCTTCGATTTGCACATGGGATAGTATAATCCTTTCCGTTTTTTGTTTTTTTTTTTTTCCACCAGAGAAAACATGCCTCCAAGGGCATTTCACATCATATACTTTGGTAAGTGGCTTAACATAAGAATTTTATCTATTTCTGACACTTACCTGATGCACAGAGAAGTGTGTTGAAAGTTTCTTCTCTTTCTATTCCTTCAGGCTTTGTATTGAAAGAGAAAAATTAAGAAGAAAAGTTATACATATATATATATATATATATATATGGAATCTAGAAAAATGGTACTGATGAACCTATTTACAAGGAAGGAATAGAGAACAAACTTGTGGATACAGGGAGGAAAGAGAGCGTGGGGCGAACTGAGAGAGTAGTATTGACATGCATATATACTACTGTGTGTGAAATAGATAACTAGTGGGAAGCTCCTGTATAGCGTAGGGAGCTCAGCTCAGGGCTCTGTAATGACCTAGAGGGATGGGATTTGGGGGGTGAGTGGAAGGGAGGATTCAGAAGGAGGGGATACTTGTATACATATAGCTGATTCACACTGTTGTACAGTAGAAGCTAATACAACATAGAAAAGCAATTATTCTCTAATTAAAAAATGAATTAAAAAAAAAGAGAAGTGATAATGTATCAGAGAAGAAGCAATCATTTTAGAAGAAAAAATGTTAGTGAAAGCTTGAGTTGTGGACATATTCATATTCATGGGAATGAAATGTCACTGCCACAAACATGTTAGATAATGCGATTTCCATAATAAAGCTTCTGAGACTCAGAGAAATTAGACCTGCATACCTCAACTAGTAAAGGCTTGATAACGGTGTCCTTCTGTCCAAGTGCTGGGAAGTGAGGCACCTCACTGCCACATAGTTCCTGAGACCGCAGGGCTTCTGCAGTAGCTGTGAAATTCACCTCTCCTGGGGAATAAGATTCTTAAGGAGTTAAACAGTGATCCTATATTGAATGGTTTCTTCATTTTAAGCCTCTCCAATATATATAATTGCTTTCTTCCCTTTGATCATTGTCAACGAAGGAGAGAAAAACATGCATCTGAGTGGGAGTGGAGAGCAATCATTACAACAAAAGAAGTAGGATTTGTGAACACCGTATCACTCACCCAGTGACTTTGGGGTCACAGCCCAGGACACGGTTTTCTGCTTATTTCCACAGATACAGTGAGATTCTTCATTCTTCTCTACTGGGATGGCCAAGAAAGCAGAAGAGGCCTCCAGCTGCACGCTCACCTGTCCCCCATTCCCACCCACGAGTTGGAGAAAGAACACAGGCAAAAGGTCAGTAACGGGGTGTCGGGGTGGGCGGAGGGGAAAGAAGCTTAAAGGGACAGTGCATACTAGTGAGAGGCTTTGAGAAGCTGTTCAGGCAAGGTAAATCCTGTCAGGTATTTTGCAGTTTAGATGTTTGTCGTAAGGACAGGGAGGCCTGGTATGCTTCGATTCATGGGGTGGAAAAGAGTCGGACACGATTGAGCAACTTGACTGACTGATAAGGACACTGAAAAACTGACGGGAATCAGGATAAATACTCAGGATTTAGGCTTGTGCAATATTTTTCTTTTGTTAGAGTGAAAAAACAATCAGGTGGGAGTAATATCTGAATTCAGAAATGCACAAACAAAATAGAGTCCTCGATGACTATAACCTTACCACCTTGGATCTGTTGGGGAGCTTTGTTCTTAGCACCTGAAAGTGAAAGTGTTATTTACTCAGTCGTGTCCGACTCTTTGTGACTCCCTGGACTGTAGCCCGCCAGGCTCCTCTGCCCTTGGGGATTCTCCAGGTGAGAATACTGGAGTGGGTTGGGTTGAGTGGAGTGGGTTGCCATTCCCTTCTCCAGGGGATCTTCACAACCCAGGGATTGAACCCAGGTCTCCCACATTGCAGACAGGTTCTTTACTATCTGAGTCACCAGGGAAGCCCGGATGATTGTAACCTTACCACCTCGGACCTGTTGGGGAGTTTTGTTCTTAGCACCTATTCCAGTCCAAAATTAGGCCACATCGTATTCAATTATGATTTACTAGATGACCTGGGGGAGATTTAGGAAATGAATGGTGTGTTCCTTCCTTCTACCTTCAGTTACATCCAGACAAGTGCCCTTACCCGAATGCAATGGGACAGATAGTTGAACACAGTGGCTTTGAGTGTGAAGGCTTCTCCTCGAACCACAGAATAGGGAAGAGTGAGTTCCAGGAAGAAGGGCTGGAAGACTGTGAGAGAGATGGTGGGCGAGAGGCCAAGCCCTGCTGTTTCAGACAAGCAGAGGGCGCTGGCCTTCCACTCCGTGATGGTGTCAGGGACCTGTATTGCCAACTCACGTCTGCCTGATATACTAGAGAGGGGAAAAAAGACGAGAGTCAATGAATTCCTTTTCTTAAATCATAGACCACAGCTGACTCTAGAGCATGACACTTTAGAAACCCAATGTGATAAATACTAAATTTGATATAAAGTTTGGTGCTCCTAGAGAGGTCTCTGAAATTTATTTTTTTCTTTTTAGGGTCAAGGGTGGCTTTCTATTGTTTGAAGTAGCTCAGGACCAAATTAGAAAAACAAAATTGCATTGTTTAGCTATGAGATAAATGAATTATGAATCTACACATCTATCAGAAAAGAGGTGGGGCAGAACAGAAAGGACTGGGAGCCCTACGATTACACCAGAATTGTCGAGGAGGATTCAAAGCCTCCTACGAACTCAATCCCAAGCAGCAGACAACTTACTCGAGTGGTATCAACTCCCAGATCCAGGTCTCAGGGAAATACTTCCGGATTGTTTCTTTCACTTTCATGGCTGAAGAGTCGTCTCTTGCATTCAATGGATAAGGTAACCTTGCAGCTCCACCTACTGGAGGACCGGCCATTGCTTGTACGGGGCCTGGTGGACCTGGGGGAGCTGTGGAGAAACAAGAGGGCCGAATGTAAGCCTGAGTTTTATCATCGGTTTCTCAGAGCCGCCTTATGTATCAAGTAGAACAAGGTCATACACTCAGGGAACGTCTTTTATTAGAACAATTTACCCTACCACCTTCTTACTTTGTTTACTCATCTATTTGACTTATTGGAAGGTTAATCCTGTTGCTTCATGAAATAGTTTAGAGGTAAATGTATTTTTCTCTAGAAATGAAAATAAATATAATTCTCCCTAAGCTGATTTTTCAACTGGTAAAAGGAAAAATAAAGAGTAGTTTAAACCCCCCTACACTGCTCAGATGGTAAAGAATCCACCTGCAATGTGTGAGACCTGAGTTTGATCCCTGGGTCAGGAAGACCCCGTGGAGGAGGGCACGGCAACCCACTCCAGTATTCTTGCCTGGAGAATCCCCATGGGCAGAGGAGCCTCTGGCGGGCTACTGTCTATGTTCAAAGAGTCAGACATGACTAAGTGAGTAAGAACAGCACAGCACATACTGCTTATGGGCTTCCCAGGTGTCACTAGTGGTAAAGAACCTGCCTGCCAATGTAGGAGACATAGGAGACATGAGTTCGATCCCTGGGTCAGGAAGATCCCATGGAGGAGGGCATGGCAACCCACTCCAATATTCAAGAATCCCATGGACAGAGGAGCCTGTCAGGCTACAGTTTATAGGCTCACAAAGAGTTGGACACGACCGAAGCGATGTAGTGCATCACACAGCACAGGGGAAATAGGATTCGCAGGCATCTCAGCATGCCTAGAGAAATGTCTCTGTTAGCAGCAGAAGAGGAAATAGAATCTTTTTGACTTTTCCTCTTTTCTATGTATACTTGAGACACACAAGAAGACTAATAGTATATCTGCCAAAAGCTGAATTATTCTATTCTATTATTCAACTTGTCAGAATCACTGACTTCCGTAAAAGAACGACAGAGGCAAATAATATCCATATAATCGTTCATATTTCTCAGATCCCAGGCGGGTAGGGCACCGTGATCTGTGCCACTTCCATAGCTGGCCGTAAAGTCATGTGCATATCTACTTCTTCTTCCCCAAGATAGTAACCTTCAAAGGCATGCTGGAGATGGAGTCACAAGATGAAAGCTGAATGAATCTCCTTGACAATGATTGGTCAGTGTTTTGACCATTGGAGGTGTTTTGAACAGCTCCTGGTCTCACAAGCAGTTTTTGTGAGAGCATTAAACTGTTAGGTGCTCAGACTCTGACATGTGGGGATTTGTTTGCTAAGGTGATATAATTTATCTTATCTTGACTAATTCAGATGCTGAAGGCACAGTAGATAAAGAGGATTTAAAGTACCAAGACTGTATTTAATTTTGATTAGAGAGAGACAGAGAAATCATAATGTTTCATTTTTTTTTCTGGAGAAAAAAGTTATTTGAGGAAATTTTACCAAGAAATTGCTGCAGAGTCATAACATTCAGTACTTAAGAAAATGGCTTTTTTTCCCAACCCAGCAAAGCATTACTTTTCTTCTATTATTTTAGTGGATATATAACTTTCACCCTTACCATTTGCATAGATCATAGGCATTCCTGGATATGGTGAAAGCGGCTGACAGAAATATGGCTTGTGGATTTTTGAGTTGGTAAAAATACTTAATCCTGCAGACTGGAAGAAAAATAATTATTAAAATATATTGGCAATCCAGTCTGGAGACTGGAATATTTTCTTACATTTGTATTATGCCTAACATTATACATAGAACTCATAGGATTATCATGAAAATTCCACCCAATGGAGAGGAGACATATTTCATAAAAATGAAAATAGGGTCACAGAGAGTCCAGATCATCCAGTTAATGAATGGGAGTTGGGATTAGAATCTACTTCTGATTCTTATTTCTGAATTTTGATTCCTGTATGCTTGGTGCTCCTTTAATTATCTTTTGCCTCCAAGAAACTGAGTATTTTAGCTCTGGATGTTTTTCTCCCTTTCCTCCCCCTGCCTCAAACCACACATTAACTTTGTTGCAGAGAATAGTATTTTGTTTCTTTTCATTCGAAATTGTAGGGTTGCATATTGGAGAATGTTCTTCATAGTCAGTCACTATGCTTTATTTTTGTTTTATTGGGAAATATGCCTTTGCCTGAATATCTGTGTTCAACTCATCCCTTTTGTGATTTATCCTTTTGTTTTTTTCTTTCTCAGTTTTAATTATCCTGAAACTTCATGCAAAACATGCATGCATACATCCACAGTAGCTTGATTCCTTGATTCCTGTTACAGACTTCCTCCTTCTTCAGTATTAGTCATAGTTAAATACTACTTGCTGTCCTCTAAGAGTGCTTGGGAAACTGTGGGACTCTGAGGCACAGTTGTCAGTGGTGGCAGTGGAATGGAACAGGGAGAAAGAAGTCAGAAAGAAACATTTAACAGTTAATAAAGAGCTTTCTTTCTCTCCCTCCACCACCAACTGATTCTGGAGGCTCCAGAAAAGGGAGGTTTAAACTGCTCTCAGCTAAGGGGCAGACCTCCACAGCAGTACAATGCATGACTTCCTCAAGGTATAGTCCTTTTTGGTGGAGCTAAAAACGTCCCTTTTATAACTCTGCCTAACTGTAGTTAAAGATACACATTTGATCTAATGTACCTAAGGCATGCTAATGTTTCTACTCCAAGTTTCGTAAATTCTTCTTTATGAACAGCTACTTTCAATTCACCTGAAATTTTACTGCACTGAAACAGTTGGCCGAAGTATTTTACTTTATGTATTCAGTCATTTGCTGATTCATTTATTGTGAAATGACAGTTAGAGTGGTTGCCAACAGACTATTCACTTTTTTAAAGGATGTCAGAGGCTCTGTGGGAAATGTTTGCTCTGTTTTTCTCACATATTGGAATCTCTGAGAATCACTGAGAGGATATATGATGGTGACAACTAGCTTTGGGATCAACTTGGTTAAAGTTGTGGGCCCTAAAAGTATACCCCTTGCTCTTAAAGCGCCAGAGAAATTCATGACTGACTGACTGTGTGTGTACAAAGTTCTCCATGCCTCTGACATTTCAATATTTTTCTGTTAGTCATAGCTTTTTTTTTTTTTGGTGGTTGAGAGGAAGATCAGATTCTAGAACTTAGAAATCCATTTCTTCTCCATCTTGACGATGAGGTAGAAATCAATTTAGGTTGTGTTTTTAGGAAGAGGAATTACCTCAAAGATACTGTAAACATCGTCATCACTGATGAGCTGCTTTGGCGTGTAAATCACTCCATTGTGAGTTATGTCTTCCGCGTTGATGCATTTTTCCCCGTCTTCATTCATGGGGTCTCTAAAACCCATGCTAAAGATTCTCTTTACTGATAGCAAATTATACACCTGCAAAGTAGAACAAAGGAAAAACTGTTATTTATTTTATAAAGTGAGATAATGTTCAATCTGGAGCTTAAGAGATCTTGGTGTTTATTTAACACTCCCACAGCAACATTATAAAACATGACACAGAAATTATGGAGCGATAGCAAACGTTATGGATCCCAATCCTGTTGTTGTATGAAAGAAAATAATGTATAAAGAAATCAAATATATTGATGAAAGACTCAGAGGTCATTTAGCTTGAGTAAGTCTAAAATTCAAGTCTCTTTGTCTCCCAGCCCAAATGCCTACTTTTTTTTGAATTTATCTTTTGAATTTTATTTATATTTATTGGTGTATAACTGCTTTACAATGTGATGTTAGCTGCTGCTACACAACAAAGCTAATCAGCTATATGTATACTTGTCTCCCCTCCCTCTTGGAACATCCTCCTCCCTCACGTCCCATCCCACCCCTCTAGGTCATCGCAGAGCACCAAGCTGAGCTTCCTCCGCTTTACAGCAGGTTCCCGCTAACCATCTATTTCACACACGGTAGTGTATAAGGTAGTGTATATATGTCAATTTCCCAATTTGTCCCACTCTCCCCTTCCCCACCTGTGTCTATATGTCATTCTCTCTGTCTGTGTCTCTATTCCTGCCCTGGAAATAAGTTCATCACTACCATTTCTCTAGACTCTACACATATGTGTTAATATATTTGTTTTTCTCTTTCTGACATACTGCACTCTGTTTGACAGACCCTAGGTCCAACTTTTAAAAGAAAGCAAAAAGGTAGAGAGTACAGAGAAGCATGATTGAAGAATAGAAGTCATTCATATCCATCACCTAGAAACAGCCTCTGTAAATACTTAATTTATTTTCTTTTCCCACTTTATGTGATTACATTTTTACCATTCCCCCCCCCCCCCCCCCCCCCAGTCTACTGCTTTAGGACCAAGTTTAACTCAGGAGGAAACTAGATGCAAAGGTAACCTAGAAAGAAATTCATTCTAGTTCAGTTTTTGCCTAGTGAGTGCATGCTAAGTTGCTTCAGTTGTGTCCGACTCTTTGCGACCCCATGAACTGTAGCCCACCAGGCTCCTCTGTCCATAGGATTCTCCAGGCAAGAATACTGGAGTGGGTTGCCATGCCCTCCTCCAGGGGATCTTCCCATTCCAGGGATAGAACCTGCATCTCTTATGTCTTCTACATTGGCAGGCAGATTCTTTACTACTAGCACCACCTAGGAAGCCCCATCATAAGGCCACCTGCTCAGTCGTACAGTATTCAGGCTGTTAAAGACACATTGACACCATGTGGACCTGCTGTCATCTCTTATCTAAGCTATTACCATAGCCTCTTCTGTGCTTTCATTCTTGCTCCCATACTCTGAACAGCAAACAGGATCTTCATGACTAGGTAAATCTAAATCGTCACTCTCATGCTTTAAACTCCTCACTGATTTATCACTGCCTTTGCTGTCAATTCAATTCCTGAGTCAGGAGGATCCCCTGGAGAAGGAAATGGCAACCCACTCCAGTATTCTTGCTTGGAAAATCCTGTGGACGGAGGATCCTGGTAGGCTACAGTCCATGGGGTCACAAAAGAGTCAGATATGACTGAACGACTTCACTTTCACTTTTCACTTTGCTGTCAATGCCTAATTCCACTCCAGATTCACAGTCCTCCTCATGATCTTCCTGACCTTCCATTCCACCTACTGCCTCTACCATCCTTTTCTTTCACCACTTTATATGAGGTCATTACCGTTTCCTTGGGAAACACTCTGAGACTTGTTCTCCCCTCAGGACTCTCAGGCTGCTTCCATTCTTTGCATTCCCTGACCCTGTCCCTGTTATCTGACAATCTAAGAAGAGATCCGCAATCACTGCATTAAAACTTGTTCAACTGTTTTCTTCATCTCAACATCCTGTTTATTCCTTAAATGATACTTACCGACACTTAGAACTACTACTATATGTTGATATGTTTTTGTTGCGTGCTTGCTTAACACATGAGACTATGAGTCTAAAATGGTCAAAGACCACATTTATTTTTCACCATTAGAACTCTTATTCTTAGAGCACTATCTTGTAGTCAAGATGCAGTGGATATTTGTTAAATAAATAAATGGACAATGAAGACTAAAAAACTACTGAGCTCTTTTACATGTTTTTCATTATAACAAACATCTTTTTTTTTTTTTTTTTAAGCTGTGCTGTGCAGCATATGGGATCTTAATGCGCTGTGCAAGGATCTGAGATCCCCGCAGTAGAAGCAGAGTCTGATCCACTGGACCAGCAGGGAAGTCCCAGGAAACATGTTTAAAAGACAAGTTTGCTTGGAATCTTGTTTGTCCATACTGAAAACAAGTAAGTGCCTGGACTTTAGAGAAGATTTAAAAATTTGACATTTCACATACTGTCTTGAATTGTGGTGTGTTAGACATGGCATTGAATAAAATTTGGTTCAAATTCCACCTTTAAAATATATTTTTTGGTGCATTGCTTCTATAGTTGCTTAATCTAACTCTGCTGTGTTTTCTTATTTCATAAAATGAAGGTAATAATACCCTCCTTAAGGAATTACCCATTCATTTACTCATTAAAAATGTGTTGAGCCTCTTACATGTGAGGACTGTGCAAGGCACAGGTGAGCAAGACTGCTCAGTGTTTGACACACTGTAGCAGACAATGAAGTGAAATGATCTGTGTAAAGCATCTTGTGCAATGTCCTTTTCAGAAAGGAGTAGAATTCAAACTCTTCTGTGACTTAGTGCACTATTCCTGACACTCCAAAGAACTTGTCCTTTGCAGGTACAGCTTCCAGCTTCCAGAAATGTCATATCATGTGTGCATTTTCTGATATCTGAGACTGAGATGGGACTCACTGATTGAGGCGAGAGCTCAGCTTCAGGCTTCATTAACAGGACGCTCTGGTCCACGGCTCGGAGGCCACAGAGGGAGTAAGGAGCAGCTGTGACCTTCAGGCTGGTGTTTGAGGCTGGAAGGCCTTGGGCTGAGGAGAAGCTCAGATTTACCTGTGAGGAGGATATAATTATAGCAATGAATTTTCCAATTGTTACAATCTTAAAACACTCTTCTACCCCAGGCTTCCCAGGTGGTGCTAGTGATCAAGAATCCACCTGCGACGAAGGAGATGTAAGAGATGTGGGTTTGATCCCTGGGTCAGAACGATCCCCTGGAGGAGGGCATGGCAACCCACTCCAGTATTCATGCCTGGAGAATCCCATGGACAGAGGAGCCTGGTGGGCTATGGTCCATGGGGTCACAAAGAGTTGGATATGAGTGAAGCAATTTAGCACACAGCACACACCCCAGGAAAGTCCCTTGAATATATTTTGAATTCCTCATGAATTTTCAGATTAAACAAGAGAATTCCAAGAAATCGTGCTAATGGCCACCTGCTTTGAACTACTCCATTAGACTCAAAACTGCTCAGGTTTTGTTATCATTCTCTGCTGTTAGAGATCCTTTGGCAGAAAGTTTTAGGAGCATTACCTGACAGTCTTTTAATGAACATAAGTTCCTTATTTTTTCATTGCTCAAAAAGGGGAGATGAAGAAAAGGACTGGTCTTAAACAAAACACCCACCTCATTGGCAAAACAGTTTTCAATGTCGAGCTCCTCAGTATCTGCGACAACTTCTCCATTAGGTAAAACGGTATAAACAAGTAACTGGGCTATAGGAGCCAGGTTCGATTCCACTCGATAGGAGAAGGAAAATACCCCTTTTACTGCAAAGTAAAGAAAGTTCAAGATAATAGATTAGGAAGAGGAAAGAACTTCAATTTTATAAAGAGGAGCCTCTCAAATTATTTTACTAATTTACATGTGGAGTGTACTAAAGTTACAAAAAGACTTGCCTTTATGCCATTGTGCTCGCAGTGAAAGTGAAAGTGTTAGTCCCTCAGTCATGTCTGACTCTATGTGACTCCATGGACTGTAGCTCTCCAGGCTCCTCTTTCCATGGAATTCTCCAGGCAAGAATACTGGAGTGGGTTGCCATTCCCTTTTCCAGGGGATTTTCCCCACCCAGGGATCGAACCTGGTCTCCTACATTGCAGGCAGATTCTATGCAGTAGTATTCAGTAAACATATGCTGAACTACTGATATTGATATTTTCCTTAAAGATGTATATTACATTGTTGATCTCCTCTGCTTAAGAAGGAAAGAGCATTTAGTAAGTCTCTATTTTTAAATTAAAAAAAAAAGACATTAAGAAGTCAAGAGAGAAGAACTTCTAGACATCATTAATGATCTCTATGATCCAGTCAGCACAAGTCTTGTCATATGAATGTGCTTAGTCGCTCAGTCATGTCCAGGGAAGCCTGTCATGTGCATGATGGCAAGTCAAAGAATGCAACACAATCTTTACCGTCAGGCCGTTTACAATAGAGCAGAGATACAGGTACACATGGGCTTCCCTGGGAGCTCAGCTGGTAAAGAATCGGCCTGCAATGCAGGAGACCCTGGCTTGATTCATGGGTCGGGAAGATCCCCTGGAGAAGGGATAGGCTATCCACTCCAGTATTCTTGGGCTTCCCTAGTGGCTCAGCTGGTAAAGAATCCGCCTGCAATGTGGGAGACCTGGGTTCAACCCCTGAGTTGGGAAGACCTCCTGGAGGAGGGCATGGCAACCCACTCCAGTATTCTTGCCTGGAGAATTTCCATGGACAGAGGAACCTGGCAGGCTACAGTCCATGGGGCTGAAAAGAGTCGGACATGACTGAGTGACTAAACACAAGCACAGGTGCACATAATCATGTACAAAACAAAGTATGCTTCTGATTTTTATGATGCATCTATTTTAGTTGTTTTCTGTGTGAATTACATAGTGTTTAATTCACACACCTTTAATCTTGTTCTGTCTGATCTTTGTAGCATAAATTTACTTTAAAGCTGTTGTCTTATACATCTATAGAAGATTTGAGGGCAACTTGTGGGGAAAATACACAAAACAGCAGGGTTAAAATAAAAGTGAACTAATGGTTGATTCATGTTGTTGTATGACAGAAACCAATATACCATTGTAAAGCATTACCCTCCAATTAAAAATAAGCTTAGAGAGGAGGAGCCAAGATGGCGGAGGAGTAGGATGGAGAAACCACTTTCTCTCCTAGAAATTCATCAAAAGAATAACTGAACGCAGAGCAAACTTCACAAAACAACTTCTGATTGCTAGCTGAGGTCATCAGGCGCCCAGAAAAGCAGCCCATTGTCTTCGAAAGGAGGTAGGACAAAATATAAAAGATAAAAAGTGAGTCAAAAGAGCTAAGGACGGAGATCCGTCCCGGGAAGGGTCTTAATAGAGGACATTTCCAGACACCGGGAAACCCTCACACTGGCGGGCCTGGGGGAAGTGTTTGAATCTCAGAGTTTGAATCTGACTGGGAGGGATACAATAAATAAAACCCACAGATTACGAGCCTAAAAGCAACTCCCAGCAGAAAAGTACCCCAGATGCCCGCATTGGCCACCAGCAAGTGGGGGCGGAACGGAGAGGAGCGGGCGGCATTACTTGGGGCAGGGTCTGGGCCTGAGTGCCCTGAGGACAATCGGAGGGAGCTTTTGTGAGTTCCCAGCTTGAACTGTGGGAGAGCAAAAGAGAGAGAAAATTAACCGGCCCGAACACACTGCCGGCCGTTCGCAGAACAAAGGGATAGACAAAGTCCTGAGGAGAGCTCGCAGGCTGCGGACCGGCCCAGCCCCGCCGGAGGCAGGGGGGAGGGGAAGGGGGCAGGCTCTGCCCCAAGGACCGCATCCCCTGCCACACTACAAATGGGCCTCCGCCTTCTAATCAAAGACCTCCGGGGATTCTGGATGGTCGACATCCGCCGGGAGGGTCGTGGCTAGACACGGTACACACGCCCGGCCGGTGCAGGTGGGGATTGGGGCTGGGGACACGGAGGGCAGAAGGCGCACGCACCCGACTGGCACGGGCGGAAACTGAGGCTGGGATCGCGCAGGGCGGAAGACGCGCCACACCCGGGGAGATTGCGCCCGACAAGCGCCTGGCTGCCTGAGCCACTCGGGCGGCGTAGGGACAAAACGCAGGCGCAGCTTTGTGTACCGCGCTTTTGTGAATCACCCGAGGGCTGGAACCGCCGGGAGCCTGAGCAGCCCAGACGGAGAAAATAGCGCCGGCCCCTCCCCGGAGCGCCAGCCCCTCCCCGCAGCGCCACGGAACTAGCTACCTGAATAAGAATCCACCTCCGCCCGCCTGTGTCAGGGCGGAAATTAGGCGCGGAAGAAACCAGCAACAGAAGCCAAATAAACAAAGGGAACCGCTTCAGAAGGGACCGGTGCAACAGATTAAAATCCCTGAAGAAAACACCGACTTCACCGGAAGGGCCTGTAGATATCGAGAAGTGTAAGCTGGAACGAGGAGATATCTGAAACTGAGCGGAACCCACACTGACCGCAACAGCTCCAGAGAAATTCCTAAATATATTTTTTCTTTTTTTTTAAGTAAGAAAAAAAAAATTCTTTTTTCTGTTTTCGTTTTTCTCTTTTATTTTCCTTTAAAATTCCCTAATACTCCCCCATTACTCCTTAACTTTCATTTTCATAGATTTTTACGATTTTTTTAATTAGGTAAAACAATTTTTTCTTTTTTTTTCTTTTTCTTCTTTTTTTCTTTTCTTTTTTCTTCTTCTCTTCTATTTTCTATTTTTCTTTTTCTCTTATTTCTTTTAAAGTCCTCTAGTACTCCTCTTACTACTCCTTAATTTTCATTTTCAATACACTATAACCTTACAGGAAAGAGAAAAAAAAAAAGAAGAGAAGCCCTATTTTTAAACCAAACTTCATATATATTTCTAAAATTTTTTTTTGTATGTTTTGGTTTTTGTTTTTAATATAGTATTTTTAAGAGTCTAACCTCTACTCTAGATTTTTAATTTTTGTTTTTCAGTATATGATATAAATTGTGAACATTTAAGAATCCAATATTCAGCTCCCATTTTTATTCAGGAGTGTGTTGATTATTCTCTCCCAATCTTGACTCTCTGTTTTCTACCTCAGAACACCTCTATTTCCTCCTTTCCCCTTCTCTTCCCAATCCAATTCTGTGAATCTTTGTGGGTGTCTGGGCTACGGAGAACACTCTGGGATCAGACAACTTCGTAGATCTGTCTCTCTCCTCTTGAGTCCCCCTTTTTCTCCTCCTACTCATCTCTATCTCCCTCCTCCCTCTCCTCTTCCTCATGTAACTCTGTGAACCTCTCTGGGTGTCCCTAACGGGGGAGAAACTTTTCACCATTAACCTAGAAGTTTTATTATCAGTGCTGTATGGTTGGAGAAGTCCTGAGACTACAGGAAGAATAAAACTGAAATCCAGAGGCAGGAGACTTAAGCCCAAAACCTGAGAACACCAGAAAACTCCTGACTACATGGATCTTTAAGTAATAAGTGACCGTCCAAAAGCCTCCATACCTACACTGAAACTAACCACCACCCAAGAGCCAATAAGTTTTAGAGCAAGACATACCATGCAAATTCTCCAGCAACGCAGGAACATAGCCTTGAACGTCAACATACCGACTGCCCAAGGTCACACCTAACACATAGACCCATCTCAAAACTCATTACTGGGCACTCCATTGCTCTCCAAAGAGAAGAAATCAAGATTCACGCACCAGAACACTGATGCAAGCTTCGCTAATCAGGAAACCTTGACAAGCCAATTGTCTAACCCCACCCACTGGGTAAAACCTCCACAATAAAAAGGAACCACAGACCTCCTGAATACAGAAAGCCCACTCCAGACACAGCAATCTAAACAAGATGAAAAGGCAAAGAAATACCCAACAGGTAAAGGAACATGAAAAAAGTCCACCAAGTCAAACAAAAGAGGAGGAGATAGGGAATCTACCTGAAAAAGAATTTAGAATAATGATAATAAAAATGATCCAAAATCTTGAAAACAAAATGGAGTTACAGATAAATAGCCTGGAGACAAGGATTGAGAAGATGCAAGAAATGTCTAACAAGGACCTAGAAGAAATAAAAAAGAGTCAATTAAAAATGAATAATGCAATGAATGAGAGAAAAAACACTCTGGAGGGAACCAAGAGTAGAATAACGGAGACAGAAGATAGGATAAGTGAGGTAGAAGATAGAATGGTGGAAATAAATGAAGCAGAGAGGAAAAAAGAAAAAAGGATCAAAAGAAATGAGGACAACCTCAGGGACCTCTGGGACAATGTGAAACGCCCCAATATTTGAATCATAGGAGTCCCAGAAGAAGAAGACAAAAAGAAAGGCCATGAGAAAATACTCGAGCAGATAATAGCTGAAAACTTCCCTAAAATGGGGAAGGAAATAGCCACCCAAGTCCAAGAACCCCAGAGAGTCCCAAACAGGATAAACCCAAGGCGAAACACACCAAGACACATATTAATCAAATTAACAAAGATCAAACACAAAGAACAAATACTAAAAGCAGCAAGGGAGAAACAACAAATAACACACAAAGGGATTCCCATAAGGATAACAGCTGATCTATCAATAGAAACCCTCCAGGCCAGAAGGGAATGGCAGGACATACTGAAAGTAATGAAAGAGAATAACCTACAACCTAGATTACTGTAACCAGCAAGGATCTCATTCAGATATGAAGGAGAATTCAAAAGCTTTACAGACAAGCAAAAGCTGAGAGAATTCAGCACCACCAAACCAGCTCTTCAACAAATGCTAAAGGATCTTCTCTAGACAGGAAATGCAGAAAGGTTGTATAAACGTGAACCCAAAACAACAAAGTAAATGGCAACGGGTCCACACCTATCAATAATTACCTTAAATGTAAATGGGTTGAATGCCCCAACCAAAAGACAAAGATTGGCTGAATGGATACTAAAACAAGACCCCTATATATGCTGTCTACAAGAGACCCACCTCAAAACAAGGGACACATACAGACTGAAAGTGAAAGACTGGAAAAAAAAATAATCCATGCAAACGGAGACCAAAAGAAAGCAGGAGTCGCAATACTCATATCAGATAAAATAGACTTTCAAATAAAGGCTGTGAAAAGAGACAAAGAAGGACACTACATAATGATCAAAGGATCAATCCAAGAAGAAGATATAACAATTATAAATATATATGCACCCAACATAGGAGCACTGCAATGTGTATGGCAAACGCTAATGAGTATGAAAGAGGAAATTAATAGTAACACAATAATAGTGGGAAACTTTAATACCCCACTCACAACTATGGATAGATCAACTAAACAGAAAATCGATAAGGAAACACAACCTTAAATGATACAATGGACCAGCTAGACCTAATTGATATCTATAGGACATTTCACCCCAAAACAATCAACTTCACCTTTTTCTCAAGTGCACACGGAACCTTCTCCAGAATCGATCACATCCTGGGCCATAAATCTGGTCTTGGAAAATTCAAAAAAATTGAAATCATTCCAGTCATCTTTTCTGACCACAGTGCAGTAAGATTAGATCTCAATTACAGGAAAAAAATTGTTAAAAATTCCAACATATGGAGGCTAAATAACACGCTTCTGAATAACCAACAAATCATAGAAGAAATCAAAAAAGAAATCAAAATATGTATAGAAATGAATGAAAATGAAAACACAACCCAAAACCTATGGGACACTGTAAAAGCAGTGCTAAGGGGAAGGTTCATAGCATTACAGGCCCACATCAAGAAACAAGAAAAAAGCCAAATAAATAACCTAACTCTACACCTAAAGCAATTAGAGAAGGAAGAAATGAAGAACCCCAGGGTTAGCAGAAGGAAAGAAATCTTAAAAACTAGGGCAGAAATAAATGCAAAAGAAACTAAAGAGACCATAGCAAAAATCAACAAAGCTAAAAGCTGGTTTTTTGAAAAAATAAACAAAATTGACAAACCATTAGCAAGACTCATTAAGAAACAGAGAAGAACCAAATTAACAAAATAAGAAATGAAAAGGGTGAGATCACAACAGACAACATTGAAATCCAAAGGATCATAAGAGACTACTACCAGCAGCTCTATGCCAATAAAATGGACAACTTGGATGAAATGGACAAATTCTGAGAAAAGTATGACTTTCCAAAACTGAACCAGGAAGAAATAGAAGATCTTAACAGAAGCATCACAAGCAAGGAAATCGAAACTGTAATCAAAAATCTTCCAGCAAACAAAAGCCCAGGGCCAGATGGCTTCACAGCTGAATTCTACCAAAAATTTAGAGAAGAGCTAACAGCTATCTTACTCAAACTCTTCCAGAAAATTGCAGATGAAGGTAAACTTCCAAACTCATTCTATGAGGCCACCATCACCCTAATTCCAAAAACCAAAGATGCCACAAAAAAAGAAAACTACAGGCCATTATCACTGATGAACATAGATGCAAAAATCCTTAACAAAATTCTAGAAAACAGAATCCAACAACATATTAAAAAAATCATACACCATGACCAATTGGGCTTTATCCCAGGAATGCAAGGATTCCTTAATATCCGCAAATCAATCAACGTAATACACCACATTAACAAATTGGAAGATAAAAACCATATGATTATCTCAATAGATGCAGAGAAAGCCTTTGACAAAATTCAACACTCATTTATGATTAAAACTCTCCAGAAAGCAGGAATAGAAGGAACATACCTCAACATAATAAAAGCTATATATGACAAACCCACAGCAAGCATCACCCTCAATGGTGAAAAATTGAAAGCATTTCCTCTGAAATCAGGAACAAGACAAGGATGCCCACTCTCACCAGTACTATTCAACATAGTGTTGGAAGTTTTGGCCACAGCAATCAGGGCAGAAAAAGACGTAAAAGGAATCCAGATAGGAAAAGAAGAAGTAAAACTCTCGCTGTTTGCAGATGACATGATCCTCTACATAGAAAACCCTAAAGAATCTTCCAGAAAATTACTAGAGCTAATCAATGAATATAGTAAAGTTGCAGGATATAAAATTAACACACAGAAATCCCTTGCATTCCTATATACTAACAATGAAAAAACAGAAAGAGAAATTAAGGAAACAATACCATTCACCATTGCAACAAAAAGAGTAAAATACTTAGGAGTATATCTACCTAAAGAAACAAAAGACCTATACACAGAAAACTATAAAACACTGATGAAAGAAATCAAAGAGGACACAAACAGATGGAGAAACATACCGTGTTCATGGATTGGAAGAATCAATATTGTCAAAATGGCTATTCTACCCAAAGCAATCTATAGATTCAATGCAATCCCTATGAAGCTACCAACGGTATTTTTCACAGAACTAGAACAAATAATTTCACAATTTGTATGGAAATACAAAAAACCTCGAATAGCCAAAGTAATCTTGAGAAAGAAGAATGGAACTGGAGGAATCAACCTGCCTGGCTTCAGACTATACTACAAAGCCACAGTCATCAAGACAGTATGGTACTGGCACAAAGACAGAAATATAGATCAATGGAACAGAATAGAAAGCCCAGAGATAAATCCACACACCTATGGACACCTTATCTTTGACAAAGGAGGCAAGGATATACAATGGAAAAAAGACAACCTCTTTAACAAGTGGTGCTGGGAAAACTGGTCAACCACTTGTAAAAGAATGAAACTAGAACACTTTCTAACATCACACACAAAAATAAACTCAAAATGGATTAAAGATCTAAATGTAAGACCAGAAATTATAAAACTCCTAGAGGAGAACAGAGGCAAAACACTCTCCGACATAAATCTCAGCAAGATCTTCTATGACCCACCTCCCAGAATATTGGAAATAAAAGCAAAAATAAACAAATGGGACCTAACTAAAATTAAAAGCTTTTGCACAACAAAGGAAACTATAAGTAAGGTGAAAAGACAGCCCTCAGATTGGGAGAAAATAATAGCAAATGAGGAAACAGACAAAGGGTTAATCTCAAAAATATACAAGCAACTCCTGAAGCTCAATTCCAGAAAAATAAATGACCCAATCAAAAAATGGGCCAAAGAACTAAACAGACATTTCTCCAAAGAAGACATACAGATGGCTAACAAACACATGAAAAGATGTTCAACATCACTCATTATCAGAGAAATGCAAATCAAAACCACAATGAGGTACCATTACATGCCAGTCAGGATGGCTGCTATCCAAAAGTCTACAAGCAATAAATGCTGGAGAGGGTGTGGAGAAAAGGGAACCCTCTTACACTGTTGGTGGGAATGTAAAGTAGTACAGCCACTATGGAAAACAGTGTGGAGATTTCTTAAAAAACTGGAAATAGAACTACCATATGACCCAGCAATACCACTTCTGGGCATACACACTGAGGAATCCAGATCTGAAAGAGACACGTGCACCCCAATGTTCATCGAAGCACTGTTTATAATAGCCAGGACATGGAAGCAGCCTAGATGCCCATCAGCAGATGAATGGATAAGGAAGCAGTGGTACATATACACCATGGAATATTACTCAGCCATTAAAAAGAATTCATTTGATTCAGTTCTAATGAGATGGATGAAACTGGAGCCCATTATACAGAGTGAAGTAAGCCAGAAAGATAAAGAACATTACAGCATACTAACACATATATATGGAATTTAGAAAGATGGTAACCATGGCCCTATATGCAGGGCAGAAGAAGAGACGCAGAAGTACAGAACAGACTTTTGAACTCTGTGGGAGAAGGTGAGGTTGGGATGTTTCGAAAGAACCGCATGTATATTATCTGTGGTGAAACAGACCACCAGCCCAGGTGGGTTGCATGAGTCAAGTGCTCAGGCCTGGTGGGCTGGGAAGACCCAGAGGAATCGGGTGGAGAGGGAGGTGGGATGGGGGCCGGGATGGGGAATACGTGTAACTCTGATTCAACTCTGGCTGATTCATATCAATGTATGACAAAATCCACTGAAAAAAAAAAAAAAAAAACTTAGAAAATGAATTAGTAAAAAAAAATTGAAGTAATAAAACTAAAACCATATGAAATTGAATTTCTTAAGCAGGGTTAACATAGGCAGGATTTAATTATTAAGAGGCCATTAAGTTCAGTTCAGTTACTCAGTCGTGTCTGACTCTTTGTGACCCCATGAATTGCAGCACTCCAGGTCTCCCTGTCCATCACCAACTCCCAGAGTCTACTCAAACTCATGTCCATTGAGTCGGTGATGCCATCCAACCATCTCATCCTCTGTCATCCCCTTCTCTTCCTGCCCCCAATCCCTCCAGGCATCAGAGTCTTTTCCACTGAGTCAACTCTTCACATCAGCTGGCCAAAGTATTGGAGTTTCAGCTTCAGCATCAGTCCTTCCAATGAACACCCAGGACTGATTTCCTTCAGGATGGACTGGTTGGATCTCTTTGCAGTCCAAGGGACTCTCAAGAGTCTTCTACAACACCACTGTTCAAAAGCATCAATTCTTCGGTGCTCAGCTTTCCTCACAGTCCAACTCTCACATCCATACATGACCACTGGAAAAACCATAGCCTTGACTAGATGGACCTTTATTGGCAAAGTAATGTTTCTGCTTTTTAATATGCTATCTAGGTTGGTCATAACTTTCCTTCCAAGGAGTAAGCGTCTTTTAAGTTCATGGCTGCAGTCACCATCTGCAGTGATTTGGGAGCCCGAAAAAAAAAGTCTGACACTGTTTCCACTGTCTCCCCATCTATTTCTCATGAAGTGATGGGACCAGATGCCATGATGTTTGTTTTCTGAATGTTGAGCTTTAAGCCAACTTTTTCACTCTCCTCTTTCACTTTCATCAAGAGGCTTTTTAGTTCATCTTCACTTTCTGCCATAAGGGTGGTGTCATCTGTATATCTGAGGTTATTGATATTTCTCCCGGCAATCTTGATTCCAGCTTGTGCTTCCTCCAGTCCAGCATTTCTCATGATGTACTCTGCATAGAAGTTAAATAAGCAGGGTGACAATATACAGCCTTGACGTACTCCTTTCCTATTTGGAACCAGTCTGCTGTTCCATGTCCAGTTCTATTGCTTCCTGACCTGCATACAGGTTTCTCAAGAGGCAGGTCGGGTGGTCTGGTATTCCCATCTCTTGAAGAATTTTCCACAGTTTATTGTGATTCACACAGTCGAAGGCTTTGGTGTAGTCAGTAAAGCAGAAATAGATGTTTTCCTGGAACTCTCTTGCTTTTTCGATGATCCAGCGGATGTTGGCAATTTGATCTCTGGTTCCTCTGCCTTTTCTAAAACCAGCTTGAACATCTAGAAGTTCACGGTTCACGTATTGCTGAAGTCTGGCTTGGAGAATTTTGAGCATTACTTAACTAGCATGTGAGATGATTGCAATTGTGCAGTAGTTTGAGCATTCTTTGGGATTGCCTTTCTTCGGGATTGGAATGAAAACGGACCTTTTCCTGTCCTGTGGCCACTGCTGTTTTCCAAATTTGCTGGCATACTGAGTGCAGCACTTTCACAGCATCATCTTTCAGGATTTGAAATAGCTCAACTGGAATTCCATCACATCCGCTAGCTTGGTTCATAGTGATGCTTTCTAAGGCCCACCTGACTTCACATAACAAATGGTTAAACACTAGAGTGCTTAAATTTAACAGTTTCCCAGAAATCCAAGACAAATGGAAAAACAACCATTTACACAGCTATCATCAAATAAAATAAAGTATGCTTTATCTTACAGAGAGAGACACTTCCTTCTCCTCATTTCACTTCTCAAGATGCATAATATATTATGTAGGATTTTGGAGAAGAACATGGCAACCCACTCCAGTACTCTTGCCTGAAAACTCATGGGAGGAGCCTGGTAGGCTGCAGTCCATGGGGTCGCTAAGAGTCGGACGCGGCTGAGCGCCTTCACTTTCACTTTTCACTTTCATGCATTGGAGAAGGAAATGGCAACCCACTCCAGTGTTCTTGCCTGGAGAATCCCAGGGACAGAGGAGCTTGGTGGGTTGCCATCTATGGGGTCACACAGAGTTGAACATGACTGAAGCGACTTAGCAGCAGCAGCAGCAGCAGCAGCATGTAGGATTTAAATTCTATTAGTGAAAGTTAAAGTCTCTCAGTCATGTCTGACTCTCTGTGACCCCATGGACTATACAGTTCGTGAAATTCTCCAGGCCAGAATATTGAGAGGGTAGCTTTTCCCTTCTCTAGGAGATTTTCCCAACCCAGGGGTCAAACCTAGGTCTCCCGCATTGCAGGCAGATTCTTTACCAGCTGAGCCACAAGGGAAGCAGGAACTAATTTTGAAGAAATTTCCTCATGAGGAAATTGGGTTTTTGATATGCTATTGGGAACAAACTTACCTGCTCTAGAAAAAACACTATAATGTTCAGTCCCATAAAAATCCATGATAAATGGAAAATTAGAGGGACTGTTCCATATTTGAGTACCTGAAATCAATTTTTTTTAAGCAATAAAACAATTTAGTAAGAGAGATTTTTCTCTAGATAAGAGATTTTATGGACCCAAGGAGAATCTATGGTGAGCAGGGTTTAGAGTGATATGTCTTTATTATGGCCTTGGTTGTCTCATGCTGCTGGGAAAATGGATAGACTAGAAAAAGAAGCTTTCATTTAGTGATAGAGTTAGTAGAAATTTAATAATAGATGAATTTGAAATTCAAAGAATTGCAAGATTTTAAGCACAGTCTAAAAGTTATGATTAATTATAAAGGTCTTTTTAATCCAGCCTTTTATGATTATTTCAACAAAGCTAGTGAATAGTAAAGTTAGGTGATTAAATAAAAATCAATCTTCATTTGGAAAATTCTGAAGAATGTTGAAGTGCAATGCTGGCTTTATGTTGTGTTGAACTGCATAAATAAAAAGAGATAAAGGGCCACTAGAGAAACAGAGTGAAAAGAGACCCTTCTTGGCATAGTAGTTTATCTTAAGCAAGTTGAGACTTTTTTTTTTTTTTTGGCTAGCAATTTTTTTACTTTATGAAATAAAGAAATAGTACTGAATTCTAAGTTCCTCCATTAGAATTTTTAATGAAGAATGGGATTTGTTCAAACACACAAGCAGAAGAGTGCACAAAAATGTAGCATCTTGAGGGCAATGGCCATGTTTTATTAATGTTTTTATGCAAAGCTCCTATTATGAGCTATATCAAGATAGGAAGATAGACTCTCTTGAAATATAGTTTTGATGGGGAAACTCTTTTTCCAAAAAATTTAACAGTTGTAAATCATAAAGAAATATCTTAACCTTCATTTATGAATTAGTTTAAAAATATGCATTGCATACCCACTGTGTGCCAGGTACTAATGTGAGAAATGATGTGTCAAAAATAAAAGACAGATATGTTCTAATCTTTATGATACATATTCTTTATTTTTCTTGAAAATATTCACTCACCTTGGATGAATGGACTTTGATCTTTCCAAATATACTTTTGTTAATAAAAATTGCTTTAGTGAACTGATAGCCTATAATTCAAATGAACAGAAAAAAAGGGAAGCTACTTATGAGATTTAGCCTGGGGACATGTAACAAAGAGACTAAACATACGTATCTTTGGTAATAGAGTATTTCTTGAAAAGTTAATTAACAGATATCAATGGATATTTATGATTCAAGAAAATCCAGAAGTAAAGTATGGTCTAAAATAGAGAGGCAGGAATACAAGTGAGAGACATGAAGATGGTGTATTACTGGCATTTAAGATAGAAGAGGCCATAAACCAAGGAATGCAGGAGGTCTTTAAAAGCTGGAAAAGGTGAGGAAACAGGCAATCCTCTAGAGTTCCAGAAGGAATTTAATTCTGCTGACACCTTGATGTTAGCCCAGTAAGACTTCTATCTACAGAACTACAAGATAGTAAATTTGTGTGGTTTTTAGCCAACACGTTTCCTACAGAAGCAATAAGAAACTAATACAAAATCATACAGAGTAAAATTTTTCTTTGGTGATTGTTTTCATTTTTCAATTATTTTCTGTATTACAAAAATTTAATAATAAAATGAATATATTTTACTTTAGAAATAAAATTTAAAATATAGAAACATTTTAAAAATGATTTTAAAAAGTACTAAAATGAACCTAGTATTCTTATTTTTAAAATCAGCTTCCCCATCTTTGGTTGATGTAAGAAAGCTGGTAGCCATTTGCTGTGATGTAAGAAATAGCTAAAGTGTTTAGGGCAATTTAAGAGAAAAAAAAAATAGGAAATCCTGAAAATACTTACACGCTCTTTGTTTAATGGATAACACATGGGTTCCTGATTGAGCAATGCCTCCTCTTGCTTTGATCTGAAGACAGAGGGAAATACGTTTATTATCATTCAACCCAAAAGTTACTTTTGTTTACTAAATTTCTCTTCCAATATTTTCCAATATGTGTAGTTTAAGTAATAAACTTCAAACAATATACTTTAAATAACACATGTAATTTTACAATGTTTTAGAATTTTCTTACTATTTACTACTTATCTTGGATATTAATATTTTAAATTTACATATTTTTTTCAACATATATTTTTAGCATCTATTATATGCAAAGCAATATATAGTGAAGGGAGGTATAAAATATATGTAAGTATTATCTATTGCTGCCTTTATTTTAAAAAACAGCAAAAAATTAAAAGTATTTACACTCTCCATGTGTCTGGTACTGAACTAAATAATTTTAAGATTTTTCTTTAATTCTGGCAATAACTCTAGTTGTTGTTGTTCAGTTGCTCAGTTGTATCTGACTATTTGCAACCCCATGGACTGCAGCACTCCAGGCTTCCCTGTCCTTCACCATCTCACAGAGCTTACTCAAACTCATGTCCATTAAGTCGATGATGCCATCCAATCATCTCATCCTCTGTTGCCCTCTTCTTCTCCTGCCCTCAATCTTTCCCAGCATCAAGATCTTTTCCAGTGAGTCAGCTCTTTGCATCAGGTGGCCAAAGTGTTGGAGCCTCAGCTTCAGCATCAATCTTTCCAATAAATATTCAGGGTTGATTTCCTTTAGAACTGACCAATTTGATCTCCATGCTGTCCAAAGGACTTTCAAGAGTCTTCTCTAGCACCACACCTTGAAGGCATTAATTCTATGGTGCTTAGCCTTCTTTATGGTCCACCTCTCAAATCTGTATATGACTAGTGGAAAAACCACAGCTTTGACTATATGCACCTTTGTAGGCAAAGTGATGTCTCTGCTTTTTAGTACACTGTCTAGGTTTGTCATAGCTTTTCTTCCAGGAGCAAGTGTTTTTTAATTTCATGGTTGCAGTCACCATCTGCTGTGATTTTGGAGTCCAAGAAAATAAAGCCTGTCACTGTTTCCATTATTTACCCATCTATTTGCCATGAAGTGATGGGATTGGATGTCATGATTTTAGTTTTTTGAATGTTGAGTTTTAAGCCAGCTTTTTAACTCCTCTTTCACCTTCATCAACAGGCTCTTTAGTTCCTCTTTGCTTTATTCCATTAGGGTGGTGTCATATCTGAGGTTGTTGATATTTCTCTCAACAATCTTGATTCCAGCTTGTACTTCATCCAGCCTGGCATTTCACCTGATGCACTCTGCATAGAAGTTAAATGAGCAGGGTGACAATATACAGCCTTGACATACTCTTTTCCCAGTTTTGAACCAGTCCATTTTTTTATGTCTGGTTCTAACTGTTGCTTCTTGACCTGCATACAGGTTTCTCAGGAGGCAGATAAGCTGATCTTGTATTCCCATCTCTTTCAGAATTTTCCACAGTTTGTTGTGGAAAACTGTCAAAGGCTTCAGTGTAGTCAATGAAGCATAAGTATTCGAGAAAATTAGATACACCAAGGTAGTATTTCATGCAAAGATGGGCACAATAAAGGAAAGAAATGGTGTGGATCTAACAGAAGCAGAGGATGTTAAGAAGAGGTGGCAAGAATATACAGAAAGTGAAAGGAAAGGAAAGTGAAGTTGCTCAGTCATGTCCGACTCTTTGCAACCCCATGGTCTGTAGCATACAAGACTCCTGTGTCCATGGGATTTTCCAGGCAAGGGTACTGGAGTGGGTTGCCATTTCCTTCTCCAGAGGATCTTCCCAACCCAGGGATCGAACCCAGATCTCTCACATTGCAGGCAGATGTTTTACTATCTGAGCCACCAAGGAAGCCTCTAGAATATACAGAAGAACTGTATAAAAAAGGACTTTAGTTTAGTTCAGTCGCTCAGTCGTGTCTGACTCTTTGCGACCTCATGAACTGCAGCACGCCAGGCCTCCCTGTCCATCACCAACTCCCGGAATTTACCCACACTCTTGTCCGTCGAGTCAGTGATGCCATCCAACCATCTCATCCTCTGTCGTCCCCATTTCCTCCTGCCTGACCCGGATAACGATGGTGGTGTAATCACTCACCTAGAGCCAGACAACCTGGAGTGTGAAGTCAAGTGGGCCTTAGGAAGCGTTACTATGAACAAAGCTAGTGGAGGTGATGAAATTCCAGCTGAGCTATTTCAAATCCAAAATATAATGCTGTGAAAGTGCTGCACGAAATATGCCAGCAAATTTGGAAAACTTAGCAGTGGCCACAGAACTGGAAAAGGTCAGTTTTCATTCTAATCCCAAGAAAGGCAATGCCAAAGAATGTTCAAACTACACTGCACAATTGCACTCATTACACATGCTAGCAAGGTTATTCTCAAAATCCTCAAGCAAGGCTTCGGCAGTATGTGAACCGAGAACTTCCAGATATTCAAGCTGGATTTAGAAAGGGCAAAGGAACCAGAGATCAAATTGCCAACATCCACTGGATCATTGAAAAAGCAAAGAGAATTCCAGAAATACATTTACTGCTTCATTGACTGCTTCAACGCCTCTGATTGTGTGGATCACAACAATAATTCTATGAAGTAAGCATAAATACTATCTTCAGTATTCAGGTGAGATGATTGACTTTATTCTTTACAGATGAGATTAAGTAAATTACCCGAGGTTACATTAACTAGGAAGCAATAAAACTAGGATTCTAACTTGCTACCAATTATTTTACTTTTTTTAGAATTAAAAAAATACTATATATAGTTAATGTTCCTATACAGAATTTTCTACACATAAGGTTTTTTTTTGTGCATAAGACTTAGCTGGGTAACTACCAGTTTTGTATATTTATAATTTTTGGACATAAGTAGGTATACTGACCTCAAAAGTATCATACCAATTTATAATATGCCTGTCGATGTACTTTTCCCTATAGTCACACACACAAGTTCTTAAAATTGTAAATTATTTAGAACTTTTATAGGAGTACAAGTCTACTGCTTTATTTTTAGAATTTTCACTTCTCCAATTAATGTAAAATTCAGCTTTTCCCCTAAATATTAAGTATACATTTTATTTCCTATTGACTGTTTTGATTTTTATCCTTTGTCTATTGATCTACTGAGTTCTAAGAAAAAACATTCTTTTTGACTAATATGTCGCCTAAGCTCTTTCCTCTCCTGTTCAATAATTTTCTAATGGAACTCAGAAAAAAATGAAAAATACTTAAAGTTTCAGGGGAGACTAGAATATGAATGAAAAAGCATTAATTTGTTAGGACGCAACTTCTTTTCACTCATAAACACAGAAACAAATTAAAATGATATAAAGGGTATTATTTAGATACAAATTCTATTTTTTAGTTGGAACTTCCCTGGTGGCTCAGTGGAAAAGAAACTACCTGCAGTGCAGGAGACCTGGGTTCAATCCTGAATTAGGAAGATCCCCTGGAGAAAGACATGGCAACCTATTCCATTATTCTTACCTGGGAAATACCAGTCACAAAGAGTCAGACATGACCTAACAACTAAACAGCAATTTTTTTAGGGTTTATATAATCAGAAAGCTACAGTGGCTTTTAGTCTTACCAAATAATAAAAGGTTAATTCCCTTTCATCTGTCAGAATCTGTCCATTCAGGATGTAGTGCACCCGAATCTCCAGTGTTTGCCCACAGGTCACAGTACCAGCCACAGGTTCAAACTGAATGTAACTCTTGCTAGGGGAGAAAATATGTCTTGCAGTGTGCGTTGCTGGTAAGTGAAATTCTTCAAGCCACCTGCTATCAAAACAGTGGCTATTCTGTTTGTAAATGACCTAATGGATAGAATAAAGGTCTTAAGTAAGTTATTTTTATCAACATTATATATATATATATATATATATATATATATACTCACACACATACATACATATATATATATGTCACTCTGTAATTTGCTGAAGATTTTTTAAGACCCATGCTTACTTATTTCATTATAGGCTGCCTTCTGAAATAAAACATAATCTATAAACAACTTCCTTTAAGTTTATTTAAAGTTACACTATATGAATTTAGGCACATTGACTCATAATCAAGATCAATAACTTTTTCTTAATACCCTTATGGTTGTACATTGCATAAGGACATTAGAATATTTCACGCAAAATGAAAACAGTGGTTTACCAAAGAAACAATTAAAATCTAGTTTGTAATAAAGCTATAAAAATGTTGGATTTTCAAGGGACTATTAAGATGGTTTAATAAATGCCTCCTGAAACTAGATCATCGTCATAAAGTCTAAAGTGAAAGCTTTCTGACAGAGAATTTTTTGTTTCTTATTTTGTATTTAGATTTCCACTTACCCCAACTGAAATGAAAGAAGATGTGAAGTTACTGGTATCAATGGAAATGTTCACCAAACCATGCTCATTTGTAGTAAATCTGGCATTATATGTAACTGTATCCACATCGACCACTACAGTCTCATTGGGGATTGGCTGATCCTTGTAATCGACTAGAAGAACCTAGAAGTAGGAAAGAGAAATAAGGAAGTGAAAGTTGATTTCAGGTGTTATATAGCAATAACATTTTCCACTCTGTTGTGTTCACTTCTTGACACTTTGGCCATTGTCACTTAATGAAGATCTTAGAATATAAAAGTAAGATTTGTTTTCTGGGCTCTAGTATTTTTCTTTTTGACATTTCTGTTTAGATAACTTATAAGTATTTAATTGAGAACTGTCAATAGTAGATTCATGGTGTTGCCTTCCCCAATTTTCTTCATCTTTGTTGTTCTCTATCTCACTATATAAGGCTTCTTTTTGTTTTGATTGTCATTGTTTAGTTGTTCAGTTGTGTCTGACTCTTTGAGACCCCATGGACTGTAACCTGTCAGGCTCCTCTGTCCATGGGATCTCCTGCAGTGGGTTGCCATTTCCTTCTCCAGGGAATTTTCCTGACTCAGGGATCAAACCTATGTCTCCTGCTTGGCAGGTAGATTCTTTACTGCTGACCCACCAGTGAAGTCCTATATAAGGTATTTACCTTTTAAGTTTTTATAATTTCTTCACTAACTCTAAATAAATGTTCATTTCTATAATAAATTTTGCTTTTGTATAATAAAATAATTTTGATTCATTTAAAAGATAAGTTTTGATATAAAGATTGGTTTTCCTAGAAGTCACATGCCCCCAATTATGGTTATACTGAAAAGAAACTTTACCTGCCCAAAGAAAGGAAGCCCACGTCTGTAATGTGAATCCACTTTCGTAAATTTCAGTTTGCTTAAGGTGTTTGTGATTTCACTTGATCCATGTCCAGTTAATTCCAATCCTGAAGAATAATTCAGAGAAGTTGAACTGTTCTATTCGCCTCACCTCCTACCCCATTCCAGCTTCACTCCATTATAGCAAAAAAAATCCATATACTCTTATTCTTTCATTGACATCTATAATTCCTCAATTCCATGGTTTCACAAATATCCTGCTTGTTCCATCCATGTTCTTGAGGAGTTTTTCTCCTCATTTCCTCAGAGATCTTGCTATATCTTGCTCCTCTCCAGCAACCGTTTGGGAACAACTTGATTCTTCACATTGGGCTAAAAATACTCTTAAATTTCTGTCACAAACCCCTTCCCCAGCAAAAGCCTTCTTTTCAGCACATGGTGAAAAATATAGCCAATACCCAGGGCTTTTTCATTCAGTGACGTGTGATCTGTATTTTATCTCCATTATCTAAAGCCCTCCTCTGTCACAAGAAACTACTTTTTCATTTCCCCCCACTCTAACCCTATGTGTGCTCAATCGCTTAGTCATGTCCAACTCTTGGTGATCCCATGGGCTGTAGCCCGCCAGGCTCCTCTGTCCTTGGGATTCTCCAAGCAAGAATACTAGAGTGGGTTGCCATTTCCTTCTCTAACCCCTTGTCTTCTAGTTTTATTCTGCTTATTTATCTAATCTTCTGCCTGTAGTTGTTTCAGTTTTTGAGCCCCTCCTTGTCCACCTCTAGCCTCAATTTAGTGATGATAATGAACTTATTTTCAGAACACTTGCTTTTTCTCTTAGGAGGATCTGAATACAGTAAGAATGGTTTCAGAATTACATTTCGGGTCCTGATTTTGCTCAGACTTTTATTTTGAAATTGTCCATTGAGTGAATCAATTGACATTTTGATATTCCAAGCTATGATGAATTGTCTTAGACAAATCCTCATCACCATAATTCTTTCTCATCTTTTCCTTATCTTGGTTAATGACATTTCATTTCCCTGCAGACCTCCAAATTGCAGTCTTTGGGGTCATTTTGGATAGTATTCTGATTTAACACATTGTAACATGTTTTTCATCTAGCCTGTCCTCTTCATGCCTGCTAAAATTAACTTTTTTTTTCTGTTTTTATATTTTTTTAATTGAAATGACAATAAAAAAATAAAGAACAGTGACTATTTTAATCAAACTTTAACTTTACAAATATAAAAATATAACCAAAGCCCTCTTTTGTGTTGTATAATTATAATATATGCTATGCTCTTTTCTCTGAGTAGTCTAAGTAGTGTATATTCTATATAAAACTACTAAATGGCAACTGGAAAATATTCAACAGCTTGAGGGAATAAACTAAAAAGTTTTACTCAAATGTTTTAAATCACATTTAGGATTGACATCCCTTTGAAGAAAAGTGAAATTTGTGTTCTTTTCTATGTGATGAAAATTTGTGATTTTTAAAAAGTGGATAATATTCAAAATAGCATTATGATAATTCTGGGTATGAACTCATACTTTTAATAGCATTAATAGATTTTTTTTACTTTTTATCATTGCCTTACCTTGTAATTAGCATTGTATGTATGTTGCTATTTTTTTTATATTTAAGGGTTCTGTTAAGTTAGCATTTTATTTGGAATTGGCAATTATTTTATTTATTTATATGAATAGTTTTTTGGAATTAAAACATAGTTTATTTGGTCATTCTTCTTAAATATAGCTGAAGATATCCAATGCTTTCATAATAAAGTCTAACCTCTCTAGTATACAATTGACTTTTCTAAACACCTTAGCACCAGCCTACTTTAAAGATTCCTTTGGGACTGAAGACATTTGTTTTATGCATATTATGCTTTTCTGGTGCATTATTGTTTCAAAATACAATCCATTCTATTCAGATCTGCTCAAATGCTACCTTTTAGAAGTTTTTTTTGGTCTATATTAGAATAAACTCTCTCTCTTCACACTCATTGTGCTCTTATTTTTTTAACACTTCCTGTGAAAATTTCATGGTGCGTGCTAAGTCGCTTCAGTCATGTCTGACTCCTTGTGACCCTATGGACCATAGCCTGCCAAGTTCCTCTGTTGATGGGATTCTCCAGGCAAGAGTGCTGGAGTGGGTTGTCATGCCCTCCTCCAGGGGATCTTCCCCACCCAGGGATCAAAGCTGCATCGCTTGCATTGGCAGGCAGTTTCTTTATCATTAGTGCTACCCGGGAAGCCTCCAAATTTTATTATGGCTATATATAATACATAGATACATATATACATAGCCATTTATATGTATAATTTCTTTCTAGATTCCTAATTCCTTGAGGGCAGAGACCATATCACTAACACAGTCCCCAGAAACTAGAAAGTATTTTACATGGATTGAATGTTTGATAAATGTTTGATAAATAAATAAATTAATTAATATACATTTAATAATAATACAAACCTGTTCCCTCCTCTCTGACCTTGGCTTCCACTTGCAATGTATTCTCATATCCTTTTTGTCTCAGCTGAAATGATTTAGCATTTACTAGTTGTGTGAAACAACCTTCATCATCTGCCTGAAAAGAAAGAAAGAGAAGTCCTGGGTCCTCTGATTTGTGATTTAAAAAAGTCAGTTATCAACCAGTGACGATTTTGTGCTGGCCACAGAAGAAAATTTTACAAATGTTTTGTTCACCTTTTGGGTGCTTATCTTTTCCCCCAGGCGATACAAAATTTGTTTATTAATCATTGCATCAATCATTGCCAACCTTAGCTTTCTCCCCTCGCTTCTGAAAGTCTATCCCATTTCTGTCATGTTAAACTTTCCTTCCTAGGTGGCGCTAGTGGTAAAGAACCTGCCTGCCAATGCAGGAGACACAGGAAATGCAGGTTCGATTCCTGGGTTGGTAGGATCCCCTGGAGGAGGTCATGGTAACCCGCTCCGATATTCTTGCCTGGGAAAGCCCTTGGACAGAGGAGCCTGGTTGGCTGTAGTCCATAGCGTTGGAAAGAGTTGGACACGACTAATGCAACGTAACTCAGTGTTTCCCGGCATGCCATGGTATTTTGTAATTTTATCTCTTTGTGTATGTTGTTCCTTAAATATCTTTTCTTGCTTTCTCTCTCATTGTGGCCAACAGTTACAGCTCTTCTAAACTCAACTCAGACATAACATGTTCTAAGAAGCCTCTGTAATGATCTCCACCTAAATAGTGACTGTAGTTGTTCAGTGGCTCAGTTATGTCCGACTCTTTGGTCATCCCATAGACTGTAGACCACCAGTCTTCTCTGTCCATGGGATTCTCCAGGCAAGAATACCGGGTTGCCATTTCCTTCTCCAGGGGATCTTCCTGACCCAGGATCGAACCCACATCTCCTGCATTGCAGGCAGATTCTTTATTGCTGAGTCATCCGGGAAGCCCAAATATTGACTAGGGACTGTTAATTGTGTTTTCTTGATATCTAGGACATTAATGAAAGCACATATATTTACTGACTGCTGCTGCTGCTAAGTCGCTTCAGTCATGTTCGACTCTGTGCGACCCCATAGACGGCAGCCCAGCAGGCTTCTCGTCCCTGGGATTCTCCAGGCAAGGACACTGGAGTGGGTCGCCATTTCCTTCTCCAAAGCATGAAAGTGAAAAGTGAAAGTGAAGTTGCTCAGTCGTGTCCAACTCTTAGCGACTCAATGGACTGCAGCCTGCCAGGCTCCTCCTTCCATGGGAGTTTCCAGGCAAGAGTACTGGAGTGGGTTGCCATTGCCTTCTCCATTTATTGACTAGATGAATCATTATAGAAATTAGATTTCTAAACTAAACGTTGGATTCCATATTATAATAAAGATTTGCTTTCATTTTTGTACTTGTTTGCATGAAAATATTTATTGCATAGTATAATTTAGTCACAGTTTGGGCTTCCCTGGTGGGTCAGACGGTAAATAGTCTTGCCTGCAATGCAGGAGACCAAGGTTTGATCCCTGGGTCCAGAAGATTCCCTGGAGAAGGGAATGGTTACCCATTCCAGTATTCTTGCCTGGAAATATTTATTGCACAAGTTTAATTCATTTAATTTACTTATATACAGATGTCATGACCCATTTGAAAATGAAAATGAATCTTAGTCTCCCTGATTTGATTAAGATTTTGACAGCTAGGTTTCTCTCATGTTTATCTTGCTTATCAGTATTCATCTTAACCTTCATCATCATGTTCACCACCTTAGCCTTTCATTCTGCAACTTAGATAGCTTGTTCTTCCACACCTGACGATGTCTGCTCACACTGCCTCACCTTGACCTTTTGTGTACTCTTCCTCCAAAATCAGTAACTCATACATTTCATTTCTTAATACAACATGTCCTGCTACTGTTTCCCTTACATCTTCTCTGATGTAATCGAGGACTCCCGTCCATCTTTTCTCTTGGTCCCCCTACTCTTCAACCTGATGCTGATCTCATAGACTCCCACATGCAGGATAGATTCCATAGTGTCACTTGATTCTCCCACTGGCCCAATTCTTAACATTTGCCATATTTTCCTTCTGTTTTCTGTTTGATTAAAGCCAGCTTTGGAGATTTCCACATCCTTTTAGGCCTGGACACCTGGCATTTTGATTGCTGTCAGAAGGAAATTGCAAAACTGGCCAAATAAATACTATTGTAAATCCACGAGGCCTATCTTCAAGTGGGTTCTGATTATTGCCAGGCAATCTTAAAATATTTCCCTTATTCCACAGTCTTCCTAGGTGACTAATTCTAACACTACTCTCACGTCACATTGTACTATGTTGCATTGTATTGTGCTCTTCATTGTATTACCAGTCACAAGAAAGCAAGATCTGGTGTTAGTGTCCTGGGGAGAATGGTTTCCATATACCTGTTGACTGAATTCTTCACAGATGCTTTGTGGATATTTTCCATGGCAGAGAGAACTGTATTGTATATATTTTCTGCACACATTAATCGTCACCAGGCCATGGACAGGCTTTCCATATGTGTATCTGTAACAATAAAGTGGTCATACAAAAAGATATTTAACATAAATAACTCACATTTCCTACACATGATTTGATCCATTCATCTTACTCATCTACAGCAATTGCATTTCCTTTCATAGCATTAGCACTTTAGAAGTATTTATTCTGAAACTGTCTTATCTACACCTCTAAAAGAAAATATTTATGAGTACTGAATTGTTTTTTGAACCACCTCCAAATGGAAAAGTAACAATGCGATTTTTCTCAGATCTTGCCTTCCTCTCAGTTGAGGTTTGACTATAAAACTGCCTATTTCCTTCTTTCTCTGCTGTCGTATTCTCTAAGTTATGATTCTAGCTTTGTCAACACCTCCAAAGTCATTTTAGGGAAAAGAAATTAGGGAAACATAGAGAGTGTATTTCTTTTGTTTGTTTGCTGGTTTTATTTTTTAAGATTTTGTTGTTGTTGTTGTGGACCTAAAAAAAAAAATCTTTCCTGAATTTGTTACAATATTGCTTCTGCTTTATGTTTGTTTTTTTGGCAGCAAAACATGAGAGATCTTAGCTCCCTAACCAGGGATTGACTCTGCACCCCCTGCCCTGGAAGGCAAACTTTTAGTCACTGGACCATCAAGGAAGTCCCAAGAGTGTATTTCTAAGTCCTCCCTAACTTATATATGTTTTAAGAGGATAAGTGAGGAATTAAATGGGAAAGCACTAACTACAGAACAAAAATATTATAAATGAACTGTATCATGATGGTTGGATTCTGCCAAATCTGATGGAAGGATGTGATGTATAGCCTGAATATTTATGTCACCCTGAAATTCATGCTGAAATTCTAAACCCCAAAGGATGATAGTTTAGGAGGTGAGGGCTTTGGGAGGAGGGCAAAGTTCTCAATGGGTGAGTGCCTTCATAAAAGAGGCTCCAGAGAGATCTCTTGTCCCTCTTTCCATGTGAGGACATAAGAAGATGCTCTGAACCAGAAAGAGGACCTTCACCAGAATGTGACCACGCAGGCACCTTGATCTTGGATTTCCCAGCCTCTGGGACTGTGAACGGGAGGAGAAGGGGATGACAGAGGACGAGGTGGTTGGATGGCATCACTGACTCAATGGACATGAGTTTGAGCAAGCTCCGGGAGATGGTGAAGGACAGGGAAGCCTGGCGTGCTGCAGTCCATTGGGACACAAAGAATCAGACACAACTGAGCAACAGAACAACAACAGAACTGTGAACAATACATTTCTGTTGTTAATAAGCTCCTCAGTCTGTGGTATTTTGTTACAATGGCCTGAACAGACTAAGGCGTGAACTCAGTCTAGCTTTCTGGACCACCTCCATGGACATTCCCTGAGACATGCAGGGAGATTTAGAGTACTGCATCCTTCCTTAGATTTAGAGGTGGGGCCAAGGAATCTACATTTGAACTAAGCACCTCCATAGATTCTGTTGCGTGCTTAGATTTGAGACCCTGTCCAAACTGTGAAGTAGGTAAAGTTTGGTCTCAGAAACCCCAAGCTTCCTCTTTTTAGTGTCTCCTCCCCCTCAAATTTCTATAAGTGCTGATAAAGTAATAAATTATTTACTAAATTTAGTCACTTTGTTGAATCTTATCTTTAAATCTGAAGCAAAAGGCTTTCTCCCTAATGAAAAAATGCAAAGCATCAGAGCTGGTGAGAAAGAGGAAAACACACATTTTTCATGTTGTTTTTAAAAGCAAGCAGTAAATCCAACCTCCTTGATGTATCTAGAGGGGACTTTATTGCCCAAAGGCAATCAGGGAAGAAATAGATAGCATGCATTTTTGTTTATTTCTTTTTTAAAATTTCATTTTATTAAACCAGAACAGAGTTGTTTTACAATATTGTGTTAGTTTCTGCTGTATAACAAAGTGAGTCAGCTCTACAGAAACACATATCCCCTTTTTTTTGGATTTCCTTACCATTTAGGTTACCACAGAGCAGTGAGGAGAGTTCCCTGCACTATACCATATGTTCTCGTTAGTTATTTATTTTCTGCATAGTATCAGTAGTGTATACATGTCAATCCCAGTTTCCCAATTCATCCCACACCCCTTTCCCCTTTTGGTGTCCCTGCCATTTGTTCTCTATGTCTGTATCTCTATTTCTACTTTGCAAAAGAGTTAAATGACATGCATTTTTAATTCTATATTAATGTATCCAGCATTTAAGATAGAGGGTCTGCTTAATTTCTTTCTAGCTTTCCAAAATTTAAAAAATTGGGGACAATATAAAATTGGAGATAATAAGACATGGAATAACATGGAAGCTATGAGCATGGGCTCCAGAATTAGATGGTTTGGGTTCACTTTAGCCCAGTGTCTGGGATATAGAAATGCTTCATGCAGCTATATGTGTTGTTTTTTTTTTTTTGTTACTTGCTAAGGCAATATAGAATTATGGAGAAAGGTTCAGGGTCCAGAGTCAGACTGTTGGATTTAAATTCCAATCTGCCATTTATTGTCTGTAGGAACTTGAATAAGTTAGTTTATTCTTTATATGTTACAGTTTCCTCATTTGTAAAATGAGAATTATTATCCTTATCTCACAAGGTTAGTGTAAGAACAAAAACGCAAATAAGTGCAAGGCACTTTAAACATTGCCTGGCACATTTTAAATGCTCAGTTAATAATTTAACTAACAGTAGTAAACATGTTGCATGCTATCACCCCTGTTCCTTGGTCTAAGCGCAGACAAGTTGGAGAGACTCATTACTTCTTTAAAATATGTGGAAGGTCAGTAATCGTTTTGTGCAATACAAACAGGGTAGAAAAATAGAAATGAGATGAAAAAATGTAACTCACAAGCTGCAGACGGAAACCTCAAATTCATCCTCTAGGAAACTAATCTTCTTGGGCATTTTCACCTGGACCTCAAATTTGGGCAAAACTGTTGTCAACAAAAGGGTAAAAAAAAAACACAAATGTGAGAGCAGGCAGAAAGTCTTGCAAGAGTACTACTAATGATTCTATTACAGAATTTTGTAACAAAGAGTCACATGAAGTGATTTCAATTACAATAAGGAGCGGCAGGTCACTGTTGGCAAAAAGAAATGTCATTCATACCCATGGGCTGTTAGCACCATGGTAACTTAGGCTGGTATTATAGTTCCTAGACTCTCCTCAGAATTTGTCCAAGATTTCAAAGGTGGGAGGGAAATAGCTCCATTAGCCTCTGAAGGTCACCATGATTAGACATGGTCACAGGTGCAGAGGGGCCAGAAACTTTCAGGTTGTCCTTATTTTTTGCCCTGTCTGTTCTAGCTCTTCTTCCCAACTTCTAACCCTGCTGACTCATAAAGACCCTAGGCCCACCACCAGACACCTGGTTATAGAAATACCAAAGTGGGAGGAGGGAGAGCTAACATTCTCCCATGGATTCTTCTACCAGTTTCCCTCAGTGGCCCACTCTGGAATCTGAATGTGCCCTTGTAAGTTCTGATCTGTACATCCTCACCCTGGCTTCAGGAAGCCTGGCTAGTAATTTCCTCTGATCCACCAACTCCTGCTGCTGGATTCAGACTTTTCCAGTCTCTCCCACACAGTTGTATATAAGGTTAGTTGTTATAATTAATCCCTATTCTATAATTCTCATGGCAGTTCTGGTGAGAATGGAGAATCCTGTTTTTGTGATAAGTCTCCTATTCATGGCAAATAGATGGAGAAGAGTGGAAATAGTGGCAGATTTTATATTCTTGGGCTCCCAAATCACTTCAGATGGTGACTGTAGCCATGAAATTAAAAGCTGCTTGCTTCTTGGAAGAAAAGCTATGACAAACCTAGACAGTGTATTAAAAAGCAGAGACATCACTTTGCTGACAAAGGTCCATATAGTTGAAGTTATGATTTTTCCAGTAGCCATGTATGGATTTGAGAGTTGGATCATAAAGAAGGCTGAGCACCGAAGCATTGATGCTTTCAACTGTGGTGTTGAAGAAGACTCTTTTTTTTTTTTTTTTTTGGAAGAAGACTCTTGAGAGTCCCTTAGACAGCAAGGAGATCTAATCAGTCAATCCTAAAATAAATCAATCCTGAATATTCATTGGAAGGACTGATGCTGAAGCTGAAACTGCAATGCTTGGTCCAGCTGATGTGAAGAGCTGACTCACTGGAAGAGGCTGTGATGCTGGGAAAGACTGAGGACAGGAGGATAAGAGGGGGCACAGGATGAGATAGTTGGATGGCATCACTGACTCAATGGACATGAGTTTGAGTGAGCTCCAGGAGATAGTGAAGGACAGGGAAACCTGACATGCTGCAGTCCATGGGGTTGCAAAGAGTCGGACATGACTTAGCAAGAGAACAACAGCAACTCCTTATCCACAGCATGATGTATTTAACTTACATTAGAAATTCCACATAACTGATTGAGTACTATTATTAGCATAGATTACATGTAGGTTACAGACAGCAAGGATGTAATCCTAGAAAATATGTCCTGTTGTAAGATATAGATCAAGAGATGCATGTAGATAACACAATATATTGGTTAACAATTTATGTTTGAATAGGGTTGGTTGGATCTATTAAAATCTCTTTTGCTTCTTGGCTCCATGATTTTGGTAAATTTTTAACTTCTCTAGTATCAATATACTCATTTGTAAAATAGAGATTGTATGGTATCTGCCTCAGAGGGCTGTTGTAAACATTAAATGAGATAGTTGCATGAAACGTTTGGCAAATATTTAGATAAATAAAAATACTTGCTACTTTTCAATTGTCATATGCCAGATTTTTGCTTGTCACCTACATGTAAAAATGATCCAATCTTACATTCTTTAATGTCATAAATGTCTTTGACATGCGTGGAATTCTTACCGTATTCATTCACTTCAAAAGAGTGCTTTATTTTTTTCCCAGGCTGCTTCTGCAGTACCACATTGTAGGAACCCAGTGTGGGCTCCACTGAGAGTGGGAAAGAGAGCTGACTGAGTCCCCCTTGCAATTTGAGACTGAGCCATTGGAAAATCCGGTTCCTTTTGGGGTTCTATAGGTAAAAGCATCAGATATATATTGAAGCAATTGAAATATATAGTTTTGAGTAGAAGGACAGATTTTCAGGGAGAATGAAGTAGGCTAATTAGCTGGTTGGTAAATTGGCACCAGAGGTATTAGCAAAGGTTTCTAGGAATTCTAGACTGAAAAAAGGGAAACTTGCCCAGCTGAGATATGACAGGTGATAGTAGCTCTTTTTGTGATTATGCATACCCATCTCGGTCAGAAATATTGCAAGAGCCACTACATTGCATCATCTCAGGGTATTTTGTTCCTTCATTGACATCTTATCCACTCTCCCCAGGATTTATGACAGACAGGGAAAACAGTGTTTATTTAGTTCTGGATAAGTGCCAGTGGGGAAGGAGAAAGTGGAAAGAGGCGTTAATATAACTCACAGTGAGTCCTCATTCCAAGTGAGAGACACAAGATATTACCTACCTCAATATAAACCACCGGGAACTGAAAAGAAAACAAATAGCATGAGTGTGAGATAGAGTATAGAAAGACAAAACCGTGACACCAGCATTAAAACAGTATTTGGACCAGCAGGAAGTGAGCCTGCCTATTCAGTTCTTGTCTGGATGAGGACATGTGGCCCTGTTTGAGTCATAACACTTCGTATGTTTGGTCTGGGACATAGTCTCTTGAAGAAATCACGGGGGCTTCCCTGGTGGCTCAGTGGTAAAGAATCCACCTGCCGATGCAGGCGACAGTTTTGATTCCTGATTTGGGAAGATCCCACATTCTGTAAGGCAACTAAACCTGCGTGCACCAACTATTGAGTCTGTGCTCTAGAGCCTGGGAACCATAACTGCTGAGCCCAGGCACCTTAGAGCCACTAGAGAGTAGCCCCCACTCTCCACAGCTAGAGAAAAGTCTGAGAGCAACAAAGACCCAACATGGCCAAAAACAAATAATTTTTTTTTTAAAGAGAAGGAAAAAACCATTCTTAAACAAACAAACAAACAAAAGAAATCATGATTTCCTTTTATGAAATAATGTAACCTAGACTTATGTAAAAAGGTCCAAATAATGAGTTTTATTTTGCAGTTAACTTTTATCTGTGAGAAATTCTCCATTTCTCTTAAGAGAGATGTCAAATGCACTTATTTTCTTTTGCCCATTTAGAATAATTGAGTCTTTAAGGAGATAATTTCAACTGAATATTTAATTAACTTTAAGAATGTAGTTGAACTTATCTCCCTTATCCTCCAGTAGCCATATGCTTTGGAGAACTTTCGTGGTAGATTTAAGTATCTCATATTGGTCTCAGGTTCTCCAAAGAACAGGTTTTACATTTTGGCCTTTTTTTTCTGCCAGTCTTACTGCTGGGAAAGAAGGAAGGCAAAGGAGAGAGGGCGACAGAGTAGGATATGGTTAGATAGCATCACTTACTCAATGGACATGGACTTGAGCAAACTCTGGGAGTTAGTGCAGGACCGGGAAGCCGGTGTACTGCAGTTCATGGGGCTGCAAAGAGTCAGACACAACTTGGCGACTGAACAACAACAAAATAGCCATTGTTATGAGACTCACCGTTTCGTTCAAAGGGTGAAAGTTGACATCCATAGAGACAATGCGGAATTTCACTGAAACACAGAGATTTTTCTCATGAAAGCCACCAGTGGAAATTCAGGATGGTAACACAAATAACAATGTGCCAGGATTTCCAAAATGTAACAGAGTACCACACCTCCAACCCTTCAGATTGCCTTTGCTTGTTTGGTTCCTTATACCTGTTTGTCCTGGCTTGTAGATGGGTTTGTCTGTCTGGACAAAGACTAGGCTTTCTTCTTTTCTAATGTATATTGGCTTCTTCTTTATGAAGTTCTGGGTTGGCCCTTGCACCTGCACAGTTATGAATGCTGAGGAAGCTGACTCCGGAATCTGTAAAACAGAAATGAGCTGAAGAATCTGTCCAGATCCACTTCTGAATGTCTCAGCCTTTGTGACTTTCTCATTTCTCTGGTTAGTTCCATGGGAATGAATAAGGGCTAGGCTTCCTTGGTGGTTCAGATGGTAAAGAATCCACCTGCAATGCAGGAGACCCAGGTTCAATCCCTGGCTCAGGAAGATCCCCTGGAGAAGGGAATGGCTACCCACTTCAAGATTCCTGCCTGGAGAATTCCATGGACAGAGGGGCCTGGTGGGTTACAGACCACTGGGTCACAAAGAGTCAGGTGGACATGACTGAGAAACAGATACTTTTATTTTCATTTTTTCAGGGTCAAATGGAATGTCCCCTGCTTTATAGATTAATATGATTGTGTAACATGAAAGTGGCAATTTATTGATTTGATTAAAGGAGAAAAGTCATTGCAATAAAAATGAAATAATTCTTCAACCAGTCATGACAATGAAGGCAATAACAAGTTCTCATTTTGACAGTAATATGGTAGTATTAAAATAATTTTTAAAATTTATTTTCTAACAGTCAAAATCAGCACTGTATATTATCATGGTAGTAAGCTGGTATGATTATTTAATACTTTAAGTTTAGAAAAGGTTACAAAGACAGTACATTAACCATCAATCACCTGGGAAATCTTAGATAAGTCACTAAACTTTATGAATCTGTGTGTTTATATCTATAAAGGCATGAACATTATTTACCTTCAAAGTTTGCTTTAAGAGCAAATAAAATCCCTCCTATAACCATTATTATCTTTGGTATATTGCACCAGTTCTGTTTGTAAATATTATGAGAGTATATTCAGTAGAACTTTTATCTTTAAACTTATTTGGAATTCATTCTGTACTCCTCAGTTTTCTTCATTTTTCTATTTTGTATTTTATTTTTTTATTGGCGTATAATTGCTTGATGATGTTGTGCTAGCTTCTGCTGGACAACCAAGTTAATCAACTATATGAATACACATATCCCCTCCCTCTTGATCCTCCCTCCCACCCCTATCCCACCCATCAAGGTCATCACAGGGCACCAAGCTGAGGTTTTTTTTAATTGTTGGGAGTAAGAACCCAAGGCATCAGCTAATGTGATCTCTCGGTAATAATCTCCCTTCCCCCAAGGAAGAATGCTGACCGTGAAGGAGCGGCAGTAGAAGGAGTTTTTCGCCTCCAGGTCTGTGAAGAGAATCTTGCCCTGCACCTGATATTCCAGAGTTACTGTCAGTGCCACTGTCTCATTGAGGTGATTCAGCAGGACACAGACCTTCTCAGGAACACCAGCATACAGCTGTGAGGGGATCAGCACCAGGTACTGCCTGTGGAGAAGAGGGGTCTGGGTCAGCCATGGGGAGGTTGTTGTGGTTGTTTTCTAGATATCTTTGCTATCTTCATCAGTCACAGAACTGAGTTAGGTTTCAGCAGGAGTGGCAAGGAGTATCTTCTTCAAAGGCCAATCCAGAGAACTTAGAAACTCAGAAACCCCCGACCAAGTTAAACACCCAGACATTTCTCTGGTATTGTGGAAATAGTCACCCTTACAACATTAGCAAGCCTATTCATAAGCTATGGATAAGCACTCCGTGAGTTGTTATATATTTTGGATAGAGGTAATTGTCTAAATTAGAAATTTTCAGTGAACCAAGAAAATGTGATCACACACACACACACACACACACACACACACACACACACACGAACATTATTCAACCTTAAAAAAAGAAGGAAATCCTGCCTTTCGTGACAACACATAGATGGCCCTGAGGGCACAATGCTAGGTGAAATAAACCAGAGAAAGACAATTATGCCTGGTATCACTTACATGTGGAATCTTTTTTTTAAAAAAGTCAAACTTAGAAACATAGAGTAGAAAAGTACTTTCCAGTGGCTGGGAGGTAGAGGGAAATAGGAATAGGTTGGTAAAAGGGCATAAACTTTCATTTATGAGGTGATAAGAGCTGAAGATATAATATCTAACGTGGTGACTATGGCTGATAACACTGTATTATATAACTGAAATTTGCTCAGAGATCAGAAATTAAATGTTCTTACCTCTCCTTCAAAAATAGATAGCTGAAAGACAGATGTGCTGGATAAATCATTAGATTAATCTATGTGATAGATTAGTTAGCTCAATGGGGAAAATCCTTTCACAACATATATGTGTGTTGTACACATTAATATCTTACAACTTTAATTCTCAGTAATATGTCAACAGTTCTCTCAAAACACTTTGAATTTATTAACAAACAATATTATTAATCAATTAATCATCATTGAAACCAATAAGAGAATCTGTCTGTGTGTGTGTGGTCTTGGGTTTCATATGATGGTATCACAAATCACTTTGTTCCAGGAAACATTAAAGAGATAACAATTCATGGAGAGGAACTGAATCTATTTTCAATACTATTTCAGAAGCAACCTTAGCTCTTTTCTTTCTTCCACTATCTGCCGATAGAAGACAAACTAGGCTAAGCATCAGATGTATTACCACATACACCCAGAAGACAGTTCCTCTGGGATTCCTCATTCCTCATTCCTCTGTTGCTGTTTATCCATCATTTAGAAAAGCCCAAACGTACTGTACTCTGTGATGCTGTGGTGGCTTATGCTTGTTGATCTATCTGAAGTGTCCTGGTCTAGCTGGAAAACTTCTGTTTGCTTCATAAGACTCATCTCAAAAACAACTTCCTTATGTAGACTTTGGTGATGCCCCTTCCTTTATATCAGTTCCCATGAGGAGTAGGTATTATTTGTCAGTATTCCCACAGAGGGCTTCCCTAGTGACTCAGGAGATACGGGTTCGATCCCTGATCCAGGAAGATCCCCTGGAGGAGGAAATGGCAACCCGCTGCAGTATTCTTTCCTGGAGATCCCCTTGGACAGAGGACCTTGGCAGGCCACAGTCCGTGGGGTTGCAGAGTTGGACACAATTTAGTGACTGAACAACAACAATTCCCACAGAATCTTGGTTCTGTTTTTGCATTTTATTTCATTCTCTGTGCACCATCTCTCTCTCTTTCTTTCTCTTTTATACTATGAGGTACCGAGGTCACAGCCCACATTTTGTTGACCTGTATGTTCTCAAAATCTAATGCTAGCCTTTAAAGATTTGGTGAAGGATTGAGTGACTTGACACACAAATCCTGGCTTGTCTTTAGGTCTCATCCATCTTGGGAACCCATGGCTTGGAGGAGACACAGATACTATGTCACTTTGCAATGGCCAAGACAAGACACTGCAGCCTTTTTCATTAGCCAGTAAAGAATTTATCTTTTTTTTTTTTTTTGGTAGGAATTATGTATTTTTATTTGGTGAATATTGTAGAATTTCACCATCTTGGTAGGTGAATGTTTCACAAATATTTCACAAATATAATTACCTTGTGTCTCTGAGTTTTCTAGAACTGGAGTATATCTTTTACCACCTGCAGTAATCATTTTCAATGCTTTTCAACAGCAGATAATTTCATAGAGAATTAGGAAATAAACAAAAAGACAGATGTCAAGAAACATATAACAGAATGGGAAAGAGGAGGGCATTAGAATTTTCTGGAAATGTTGCTTACGGTTTGGAGGTAGCCGAAGCATCTCTGGGAAGGAGGAAGAAAAGCAGAATCAAGACTGGATTACGAAGTTGATGTCCCCTCATGGTGTAGAGAGGACCAGGAAAGAATGGGAGTCTGAGTCGTTGATTCCTTGAGCTCTGTTCCAGAATCCCTGGTTTTTATTTTACCTGATGGATAGTGAAAGTAAACGGCTAACCATTTATTTTTGTAACTTATTAACTACTTCCAGTATAAAAAAAATCAATTGCAGATCACTTCCATCCAATTGCTCAAATTTTCAAAGGGCCTGAAAAAGAGAATGTTGAGACTACATTAGTTGTGGTTGTTAATCAGCACTTCAAACATCTTTAAGAAAAAAATAAAAATAAATGATATGATTTGGTGAAATCAAGAGCTACTTATGTAAATACACAACACAGATCTTTTCCTGGAAGTCCAGGGAACAGCACATATTCCCTGAGTGTCAACCAATAGAGTTCTTTAACGAAACAAAGGAAAATTTATCCCAGAATTTTAAACAAAATAAATATAAAGATAATCTCTCCATTGTTTGAAAGCTTAGTTTTCACTTTTTATAGCTATCTTTCTATTTATTTATAAAGAAAATGAACCCATGTAATACATTATTATAGTTTCTTAGTTCATTTAACATCTAGAATATAAAGCCAATTAATTTTATCTTCTGAGAAAATAACCTTTAGAATCTTTAAAAAGATGGTACAAATGAACTAATTTACAAAACAGAAATAGAGTTACAGATGCAGAAAACAAAGCTACAAAGGGGGACAGCATGGGGAGAGGGGGAAAGGATAAATTGAGAGATTGGGATAGACATACACACTACTATATATAAAATATGTACTAATAAGAACCTACTGTGTAGCATGGGGAACTCTACTCAGTACTCTGTAATGATCTATATGGGGAAAAAAGTCTAAAAAAGAGTGAATATATGTATATGTAAAATTGATTCACTTTTGCTGTAAACAGAAACTAATACAACATTATGAATCAACTATACTCTAATAAAGATTAATTTAAAAAATAAAATTCCAATGATGATAATAAACTATGAGTGATATAATGCTAGGTTAAAGTAAACTGTAAGAATACTTGTGTGAGGCCTTGGTACCTGGCAAATGCTTGCTGAATGAAGATAAAACTTTTCAGCTTCATCTGGTTTCTTCTCTCATTAGAAACTATGCTCTTTCCACTTCCACCCTGCATTCCTACACTACCATAAATAAATATCTTCATTGTCTGCCAGCTTAATACGGAATAAAGTAACTTAAAATAAATAATAAATGATTTTCAAGAATGCTCCAAGTAACTTTTCATAGGCGTAATTATAATTTTTTGGATATACACCAATCCCTTACTTTAGCCAAATGCCTAACGACTAAGTATAAAAATCCAGTTTGATGAAGCAAAATCACCGTTACAGTTTAAGCTTCTAGAGTAGAAGAATAAATCTGAAGTGTTATAGAACTTTATTGTTGTGATTTTTAATTGGAAATGATAGTAGATACATTTAAAATATTTATCAAAGAGCATAAACAGTATGTTCTTCACATTCTCTGCTAGTGCTTATATTACATATTTTTGTGGTCTTTAGTCTTTTCCTTCCTTGTATTCCAAAAAGAATTTTAACCTTTCACACAAGCTTAGCTTTTAAAGCTTCTCATCATGAGTAAGATAACAAAAAATATATTATAAATACTGATATTTTAAAAATAAAGTGAAATACCACTTTGAAAATGTATTCAGTGAAATGTAAATACTGCAGTCATTTATTGCCTACCATTATCCACTTAAAACAATGCAAACTATTCTTTTAAAAGTTGGAAATTTTTGTATCATTCTTGTTTCTGCTCAATCTTGTATTCCCACATAATTTAACCCTGTTATTTCATGCTTCAATATATTTTATTTTTTAAGAAAATTTTTTGATGTGGATCATTTTTAAAGTCTTTATTGAATTTTTTTTTATAATATTACTTCTGCTTTATACTTTGTTTATTTATTTTCTTGGTCTTGAGATGTGTGGGATCTTAGCTCCCTGACTAGGGATTGAACTTGCACTCCCTGGATTAGAAGGTGAAGTCTTAAACTACTGGACCACTGGGGAAGTACTGCTTCAATATATTTTAAAGATCACTCTATCATACATTTCTGAAACTAAAGATAATGAAAACTATAAAAGAGGTTCTTGTACCTATCCAGTTCTGAGTAGTAATAGATTTTTCTAGATCAAGCTATCATTATAAATGTGGTCAATATATTCTTTATCAAAGCTATATATAGCTACTATAATTTCAATAATATTAAACACAAGAAAAATTTTGTTTGAAAGTCATTTCTAAATGAAATTAATTGTATATTCCATCCATCTGGGTCCCCCAATCAGATCATGTGTCTTTGGATGAACATGATTTATGGCTAGATTGACACACATCTCACCTATCCTCTTGCTACGTTTTCTATTCTCCTATGTTCTACTCTCCTATGTTTCTATTCTAGAATATTCCTATTCTACTTCCTATTCTATAGATGCAAGCACCAAGAAGTCTTGTTCACATAAAGAGAGATAGAGGTCTTCCTTGGTGGTCTGGTGGCTAAGACTCCACGCTCCCAATACAGGGGGTCCAGGTTCTATCCCTGGTCAGGGAACTAAGATCCCACACGCTGCAACTAAGATCCAGTGCAACTAAATAAAATAAGTATTTTTCTAAAATAGGAAAAAAACACAAGAAGTTCTGTTATAACATCATCATCATCTTAATATTTAGTTATCTAAGTTATAAGCCAAAGGTCGCATTGCAATCATCGTTGAAAAAGAATTTCAATTACCTGTGCTGTGCATTGCATAGTTGCTTCAGTTGTGCCCAGCTCTTTTCGACTCCATGGACTGCAGCCCGCCAGGCTTCTCTGTCCGTGGGATTCTCCAGGCAAGACTACTGGTGCTTAATTATCGATCAGCTGATGAATCAAGTATGACTTCCTTAATTTTATTGAAAGCACACCACTGGAAACTAGGTCAATTGCAAAAGGATTTGGAACTCAGTTATTAGTCATTCTTGTTCTCACTGTCTAGAAACATTACAAAAAAGGCATTTATAAATGGTTACTAATTGCTACAGTCCTACTTAGAATCACTTGATATGCTCAATAACTTTGGCAAAATTGAAATATTATTAATTTAAATATACTTTTATCAATATAAGACCTCAAAGTGCTTTTTATTATTGTCAAAACTATGACTTGCATAGTTATATTTCTAGAAAGTGCCTACAAGTAATCTGATTTGCAAAGCTAGGCCTCATTGTCAAGATAATCAGTCAAGTTAGATTTGTGACTGATAGGAAAAATATTATTTCATTTTTAATTCTAATAAACTCACAAAAGTACATTCTTATGGCAGTTATCCCACTTCCAGATTCTAAGATAAGTGAAATCCCATTTCTGAACTCTAAGATCAAGAGTTTTGCTGGGTATCTCTTTCCTGGATTCAGGGTTTCTTTCTGTGCTCTCTCCTTTATTCTTACGCAACTCCCAGCGGCAATATAAACACTGACAAGAGTTGAGGAAGAAAAAGGTGAGGTTTAAAAATGAAAACTCTTATTATTTTTACCTCCCACCACTATAATAATGAGTATAGAAAATTTCAAAATGAGTCAAAAGTACCCATTTTAAATGTTATACATTTTTAATACCAGAAATATATTTAAGACAGATGGATGTATGAGGGCTTATGAGCTACAATGGGTTCGTGATTTATTGATTTAAGAGACTTTGTGCAAATATCAATATTTTGGATTTTTTTTTGGCAAAAGATAAGCAAGTTTTTCACTCTAAGATATATCTAAAACACATATTATAAGTAAATATCATAATACTAAAGTAAACACACAGATCATATCTTGATTGAATTATCAACATTATGGTAGTGTTTTTATGTAATTATTACCTACAAAGACCATAAGTTTATTGATCATGCACAATTTCAGGGGTTTCAAAATGATGTTGAAATACACTGCGGCCAAAACTGAACCTAATGGCAGAGTCTATCTAGCCAAATGTCAAAGTCAAAGATCAATGTTATAGTATTCCAGCTTTTAATAGTAGGTAACTACTTAACTCACATGAATGAAAATAGAGTAATGGAATTCCAGTCAACAGTTTAATAGACACTCAATAGATATTTGCTGAGTGAAAGAATAAATAAAATAAGTTTGTGACTTTCTTGGCTAAAGTATCGTTGTATAAGCAGGAAAAGCATTTGGAAAGAAATAATCTGAAAATGCAATATGGGAATATTCTAACTGACCTCAAAGCAGGATGACAAAGTACTTAAGAGAATAGACTCAATTGTCAAACTCCCTGGAAAGAATCCCAGGTTCCTCACTGTGACCTCTTTGACAAATTATTTAACCTCTCAGGGCTTCAGTTTATCTATAAAGTTGCTTAAGAGTAGCTCCCCAAGGATTCGATTTAATTTAACATACTTAAAAGTACTTAGAAAGTGTCTGGCATAGACTGAAAGCTATATAAATGTTCGTTATTATTATTAATAGTAAAACTGTCTTTCCATGTTTTTTTTTTTTTTTTTAATCTTAGAAGCTCTTTTTTCTTTTGTGCAGAGAACAATTTGTTTCACATAACTGATACGTGAGATTCATAGTTTCGAACACCAAATTTAATTGACTCAGCCAAGAAGTTCCCACACAAATAGGAAAATCGCACACAGCCACCCAATCATTCACTAAGGGCTTCCCAGGTGGCGCTAGTGTAAAGAACCTGCCTCCCAATGAAACGGGGATTCGATCCCTCGGTTGGGAAGATCTCCTGGAGGAGCACATGTCAATCCAGGCAAGTCTTCTTGCCGGGAGAATCGCAAGGACAAAGGAACCTGGCAGGCTATATATAGTCCATGGTGTCGCAAAGAGTTAGATCTGACTGACCTAGTATTTCCTCTAATCATTCGCTAAAGCAAAAATTAATATTCATAAAACTCTGAAGAAGAAGTCGCTCAGTCGTGTCCGACTCTTGGTGACCTCATGGACTATAGCCTACGATGCTCCTCCGTCCATGGGATTTTCCAGGCAAGAGTACTGGAGTGGGTTGCCATTCCTTCTCCAGAGGATCTTCCTGATCCAGGGATCGAACCTGGGTCTCCCGCATTGTAGGCTGATGCTTTATCATCTGAATCACGAGGGAAACTTTAAAATGAACTGAATACAACTTTAGATGAACTGAAATGTTTAATAACTAAAGACACATGCTATATGTTGCCTTGGTAGAATCTATCTTACACATCCACCAAAATAGGAAGACCTTATCACAACATAAAAGCTTTAATTACTTACTGTTAGGTGAAAAGGAATAAAAGCTAACTTTTGCTATAATAATAGCATTAAATTTTGACATAAACTGGGAAGAGAGGTGAATAAGTAGATGTGAAAAGAGTTGACTTTGTAATTGCTGATAATTCTAATTTTCAATTGTGTATGGCAAACAGATTCTTTAAAATCTCAAAGTTATTTTTTAAAAAATTCTGTGAAAGACATTATTACCTTTGGACATATTTCTAAACTGCTACTTTCAAAGAAAAATATGTTTGCAGAACATTGAGCAACTGTGAGTGGGTGAGAATGGAGGTGTCCTTGTCACTTAGTGTACACTGGGGGAGGTGCTGTTAGAATCACTGGCATAAGCAGAATGAAATCAAAACTCACGGTAACAGAAATGAGACATTCATAGCAATATTTTTTTTAAAACTGTATTTTTAATTGGAGGAAAATTGCTTTACAAAATTGTGTTGGTTTCTGTACAACAATGAGAGTCAGCCATAATTGCATGTATATTCCCTCCTTCTTGATCCTCCCTCCCCTCTCCCCATCCCATCCCCTCTAGATCATCACAGAGGGCCAGGCTGGGCTCCCTCTTATGCAGCAACTTCTCACCAGCTGTCCATTTTACACATGGTAATGTGCATATGTCAAGGCTACTTTCTCCATTCACCCTACTTTCTCCTTCCCCCACTGTATCCACAAGTCATTCTCTATGTCTGTGTCTCCATTCCTTCCCTGTAGAGAGGTTCATCAATACCATTTTTCTAGATTCCATGTATATGTTTTAATATATGATATTTGTTTTTCTCTTTCTGACTTACTGCACTCTCATACTTTGTTTTCAAAAGCAACAGGACCCTGGGAAAGCTATGACTATTTGAAGCATTATATCTTAGACACTAATGATCAACTTTTTTGAAAACTGGATATCCTCAACTGTGTGACACTCATTCATCTTTTCTGCTACGTAAAAACCACTTTCCAGCATTTGTCAGTCCTCTACTAGAAAATAGGTGGGATGAGAGAAAAAAAAAAACCCCACCTCATTTTAATTAAATGTTCATGTTTCTGGGCTGTTGTGAGTAGTAGCAGGCTTTTTAACCTCTGCCCTCTTTAGCTCTTCTTAGTGAAAATTCCAGAAATCTTCCATTTTTGTCCCTAGTCTTATTTCTTGAACTATTTCCTATCAGGAAAGAAATTAGTAGTTAATAATGTCAGTTGCTAAGGCTGATCTTCAGGCTGTTTTCATCATGGTATAATTCCCTAATCTACAGAAAACAGCTCTTCAGTTCCACAGCTCAGACTTTTCTGTAACTCTTCTGTTCACTTGAACTTATTTCTCTCCCTGCTGCTTCTTTTCCCCCTCTTCACTGCAAATAAATCTATCCAACTCTCATCTTAAAGCGTGATTTTGAATTAATTCCACCTCTGTGCTTTCTCATGTGCCATTCATCTTATCAGAAATGTCTTCTTTTGAGACATTTCTGTAGTAATCTGTGCCTAAGAACTGCTTATTGACCACGGAGATGAGAAGAGATTTCTCAGCTTATTTCCATGCCATGCTGATCATTCTATCACTGGGCAATTCTCTACTCACTAGGGTTCTCTTACTAGCTCTTGATACACTTTATTGCTGTTTTACTTACAGTTCAACTGTTAGCATATACATTTATATAAACTGTCAGTGATTTTAAAACTTGATTATTATTAGAATCACCTAAGGAGCTCTTTAAAAATACAGTTTCCAATGCTCCCCACTCCATGCTTACTGAAACTAAATATTTAGCCTTTATACTACATAATCTATTTTCAAGTCCCTTTTTTAGTATGATTGACATGAAGAATGCCATATATTTAATGTATAGAAGAGAAGCATATATCTGTGAAAAAATGAAATGTTTCATGAATTTGTGTGTTCTCCTTATCTAGGGGTCATGCTAATCTTCTCTGTATTGTTCTAATTTTAGTATGAGTGAGTCAAAGTTGCTCAGTCATGTCCAACTCTTTGTGACCCTATCGACAGTAGCCTGTCAGGCTCCTCTGTCCATGTGACTCTGCAGGCAAAAATACTGGAATGGGTTGCCCATTCCTTTCTTCAGGGGATCTTCCCAATCCAGGGATTGAACCTGGGTCTCTAGCATTGTAGGCAGATTCTTTACTGTCTGAGCCACCAGGGAAGACCCAAGTGTGGGCTTTAGAGGGGCACACCCGGATTTTAGTGTACATGCTGCTGAAGTGAGCACTTTAATCTATATTTTTATTTTATATTTTAAGCAAACTCTCTAATGGATTTTAATATGACTGATTTGCTAAGCATGTATTGGTGGTGGTGGTTTAGTCACTGAGTTGTATCTGACTCTTGCAACCCCATGGAACGTAGCCCTCCAGGCTCCTGTCCATGGAATTCTCCAGGCAAGAATACTGGAGTAGGTTGCCATTTCTTTCACCAGGGGTTCTTCTGAACCCAGGGATCAGACCCAGGTCTCCCGCATTGCAGGTGAATTCTTTACCAACCGAGCCACCAGGGAAGCCCCAAGCATGTATTCAGTACCATCAACTTAGATATCCTATAAATGATAGTAGCTAAGCATAATGAAACAGATACACTCAGTGTCTCCCCAGGCTTGTAGATGGATACCTGTCTGCACAAGGACCATGTTTCCTCTGGGCCTGATTGCTACTGATCTTTCCTTCTGGTCAAGAGTTGCTCTTTTAACAAAGAATGTAATGAAAGCTGGTCTGGTTTGGAGAACCTAGGGAGCAAATAAAAACGCGGCAGCTGTTTTATCAAAAAATCCCTCCCTTGGGAGATGGGGGCTTTGGGGTAACAGCAAACGGGTATAGATTTTTGGAGGGGATAATGAAAATATTCCTATGGTGATGGTTACAAAACTCTGGATATACTAAAAGTCACTGACTTATACTCTAAATGGATGAATTTCCTAGTGTGTAAACCATATCTTGATAAAGCTGTTAAGAAAAAATCCCCCCTACTAACTAGGTGTTGGCATCACTCAAAATTTTCATTCATCTCTTGTCATATCTTTTTATGGAGAAGTCAATCTTGTTTATTTCTCTCATTTTGTCACTTTCTTATATCATTATTTAAACTCTTTTTTTTTTTTCCTTTCTTAAAACTTTCCTTCTCTGCATGGGAATGTTTCCTTTTATTTATCTTATTCCATTTGACAAACTTCTGTCCTCATTCCCTTGTCAGCGTTTATGACTGTACTTACATCATCCTAAACTGAGGACTATGTTATTATTTTTTTTTAATTAAAAGACAGTTACACACACTGTAAAAGAGTCTGATATCTGTCTGTAGAAAGTCAGTTATACGGGTACCTTTTGTGAACCTGCAATATTCTTATCTCTACAACTAGAATAAAATATTTAATTCAAAGCTAATGTGTTTGAAGAAATCCTGTCCAGTAACATTCTCTTCAAATATTTTGGCCTGGATCTCACTATAGTTGAGAGAGACAGTCAAGAAAACAGATTCTGTTTTGTAGATTGAAAAGCTATGCATAAGCTTTATCTAAAGAGCTTTCATATAGAATGGAGGGATGAACAGAGTACACTGCTTACAAAATTTAAGCCAGAGCATTAAAATTGAAAACATGAAAGCAATATTTAGCTACTTAGCAATCATTTTGATAACTGAAGGATTTTGGAGTTTAAGAAAATTGCAATACATCAAAAGACTGAATCTGAGGAATTCATGTAACAGAAAGATGCTGGCCTATGAATTAAATTTTGTAGCCCCAACAAAGGAAACCTCAATAAGAGAGAAGCAATTACTTAAAGTCATTAGTTGTATAAAGGCTAGCAATGTCAGTGTCTTCATTACAATGCTTTGCCTCCAAATTGATACAACACATTTCATTTCAAATTTTCCCACTCTTAGTCCAGCTTGTTTCCTCAGCTTCCCACTGATGCCTCTTCTTTAATATGGATACAACAGTGTTAGAGCTCTTGATTACATTCTGGATATTTACTAGGCAAACATGATGGTGCCGTTCAAATTTGGAATTTACCATATGAATTAATGGGCTTCCCAGGTAGTGTAGTGGTAAAGAATCTGTCTGCCAATGCAGGAGATGTAAGAGACTTGGGTTCAATCCCGGGGTCAGGAAGATCCCCTGGAAGAGGAAATGGCAACCCACTCTGGTGTTCTTGCCTGGATAATTCCATGAACAGAGGAACCTGATGGGGTACAGTTTATGGGGTCTCAAAGAGTGGGAGATGACTAACTATACATTTCTTCTAATCATTCACTAAAGCAAAAAAAAATGATATTCATGATCTTTTCTTTCTCTTGTTGTATTTTTACCCACCCCTTTCTACAAGGACAACTTGGTATTGTGTGTTTCTTTACTGCAAAGGTTCTGGCCAAATCTAAAGAAAATTGTCTCTGTCATTTGACCAAGACTGTGTCTTTATGCCTTTAGTTAATACATCTCAACATCACAAATGGAAAACAATGTCATAGTGGTGATCACTTACCTTATCCCTTATGAAAAGTGACAACAAAAATCTACACTCTCTCCATGCTTCTCCTCCTTTACTGATTCCATGGAGTTTCTTTGTCCCTTGTCATAACACTCACTTCAAGATATGACTGTAAAACAATCACTTAATATTTGAAGAACATTCAAATAGTCAGTTATATACTTACACTTAGAACATCTTTGTTAATCAAAATGTAGAACATAAATTTACCAGAAATGGGCATATCTGGATGTCGAATGTTTTCTAAGACTTTGTTAACATGATACAACTTGGAAGCCTAAATCTAATATCAACAACAGGAAGTGCAGCATGAGGAATTTCAAAAACACAAATTAATTGTTATACATGTTGAAATTTGCTGAGTGAGAGAAGCAACTTGCATAACACTCCTTTTTACTAAGGTGAATTGAATTTATATTTTCAAACAAATGTAATCTGATTTATCTGATTAGGAGGAGACAAACATAAATATTTGAATACATATCCCTCTGATAGTGAAAGTGAAGCCGCTCAGTCGTGTCCGACTCTTTGCGACCCCGTGGACTGTAGCCTACCAGGTTCCTCCATCCATGGGATTCTCCAAGCAAGAATACTGGAGTGGGTTACCATTTCCTTCTCCAGGGGATCTTCCCAGCCCAGGAATCAAACCGGGGTCTCTCGTGTTGGAGGCAGACGCTTTAACCTCTGAGTCACCAGGGAAGCCTTCTGATACATATATGTATATATGTGCTGTGCTTAGTTGCTCAGTCATGTCCAATGCTTTGTGACCCCAGAACTGTAGCCCGTCAGGCTCCTCTGTCAATGGACTTCTCCAGGCAAGAATGCTGGAGTGAGTTGCCATGCCCTTCTCCAGGGGATCTTCCCAACCCAGAGATCGAACCCAGGTCTCCTGCGTTGCAGTCGGATTCTTTACCATCTGAGCCACCAGGGAAGCCCATATATATATATATACTTTAAGTTCATTAAGTTGACCCATCCATATGAGAATTTTCTAGGTTGTCAATTAGCAGCTAAAATTTATTGTATCTATCCTTAGAATTTTCTATCTGGTTCTCATGTTTGGAATTTATATATTTGAAGTTAATACTCATACTTTAACACATAAAATATTTTACATCCAGATAATTTTGTCTATGATGAAAAAAGTGATTGAAAATTATATAGGCAATATATACTCTTAAAAAGTGAATAGGTAGCACACACTGGTTAAAAGTAAAAATAAGAAAGGGAAAAAATAAATTATTTCCAGTCTTGTGAAAATACATCCCAAATTCCAAAGTCAAATTTGGAGTATAACTTCAGTATAGTTCTATATCCTTATCCTCTTTCAGGCTTCACTTTCTTTAAGGTATGGTTCCTTAGGAAGTAGTTATAACTCATTGTTAAATTAATTTTTAAAACTTTTTATTTTGTATTGGGGTATAGCCAATTAACAATATTGTGATAGTTTCAGGTAAAGAGTGAAGGGGCTCAGTCATACATAGACATGTAACTATTCTCCCCCAAACTCCCCTCTCATCCAGGCTGCCACATAATATTGAGCAGAGTTTCATGTGCTATACAGTAGGGCCTTAATTATCCATTTAAAATATAGCAGTGTGTACAGGTTCAATCCAACCTCCCTAACAATCTCTTCTTCCCACCCTTCCCTCCCTGCAACATAATTTTTAATATTAAGAAAGTAGAAAACTTCTGGAAAGAACCCTAATCCTTTCACAATCTTTGATGATAATCACTTTGATGATAGTGACATTGCTTTGCACAATATTCAGTGTTATGCAATTATTTCCTGTTAGATAAAGGCTTAGGGCAAAGGGAAAATGTGCCAGGAATCTATCATGACTTGTGTCTTGAATGAAAACTTGTTCCTTCCTCAGAACATGTTCTTGATGAGAATTCTACCCACAACCCCACAGGCAGTCACGTCCTGCAGCAGATGGTAAGCAAGGCACCTCTGTCTTCTCCCTTCAAACCCTTCTTTGTGCAAACGCTCACAGGATTATGCACCGGGGTGGGGCTGAGGGGGAGCAAGCTCGCAGCGTTCTCTTTGGAATTACCATCACCTCAAATAATAAGGTTTCTGTCAACTTGTTTTGGTTTTGGCAAGTCATAAAATTTTCCAGACTCTTTTTGCCTTGAGAGGTGGACTTTCCTTTAGGCAAAGTGAGTCTGGGAACCAAGGGATCCTGCAGGGAAACGGGAGCAGCCGGGCAGCCCCTTTGCATCCAGTGCTAAGACTCCGAGAGACCGAAGCAGAGGGCACAATTTCGATCCCTGGTTGGGGAACTAGATTTGACATGCAGCAGTGAAGACCCAGGGCAGCCAAACAAATATTTTAAAAAGGAAAGCTTTCCCTCAAAAAATAAAAGGGAAAAAAGTGTTAATTTTGTTGTTGTCAAAAAGAAATTTCATTTATTCACCCAGTACTTTAAATATCATTATATTAAGAATGGAGTTTGTATGTAGAATTTTCTTTCCTTTTCCTGGGTAGAAACTCACAGCCCGTGTTTGGATTCTGCTTCTATGACTTACAGACAAATAGCCTCTGATGAGTCACTGAAATTCCTGGTGCTTCTCTTTCTTTGTCTATGAATGGGAATAATTATAACAGCAATGATTTATAAGGTTATTGTGGGAATTAGGCAGCACTGGAGCGGCAAGTGGCAGAGAGGAGATACGCCACGTTCAAGGTCGGAAAAGCCTCAGTAAGACGGTAAGTGCTGGAGCAGCTGCAAGGAGCTACCCCACATCCAAGGGCAAAGGAGAAGCCCCAGCAAGACGGTAGGAGGGGCAAATTCTCGTTTAGAATCAAACCTTGGTTCCGCCAGAGACGCTCAGAGAGCTCAAACAAACCTTGTGTGCACCAGGACCCAGGGACTACACAGAGACTGAGTCAGAATTGTGTTTGAGCGTCTCCAGTGGAGGTACGGGTTGGCAGTGGTCTGCAGCAGGGATAGGGGTTCTGGGTGTGGATATGGCATAAATCCTCTTGGAGGATTTATCCAAGCTCTATTCCACTGTAGAGCTGCCAGAACTTATATGGACTGGGAAATAGACTCTTGGAGAGCACAACAGAACCTTGTGCACCAGGACCCAGGAGAAAGGATCAGTAACCCCACAGGAGACTTGCCTGTGGGTGTCTGGGAGTCTCTGGCGAAGGCGTAGATCGGTGATGGCTTGCTGCAGGGTTGGGAGCACGGAGTGTAGCAGTACACGCCTGTGGGTTCTTTTGAGACAGTTCACCACTATCTTCATTACCTCCACCATAGTTTGGTACCAGGTAAATAGCAGGGAGGGAACACAGCTCCACCCATAAACAGAAAATTGGATTAAAGATTTACTGAGCGTGGCCCCACCCATCAGAACAAGACCCAGTTTCCTCCTCAGTCAGTCTATCCCATCAGGAAGCTTTCATAAGCCTCTTATCCTTCTTCATCAGAGGATTGCTGGTGCTGCTAAGTCACTTCAGTTGTGTCTGACCCTTAGCGACCCCCATGGATCGTAGCCTACCAGGCTCCACCATCGATGGAATTTTCCAGGCAAGAGTACTGGAGTGGGGTGCTATTGCCTTCTCCGCCATCAGAGGGCAGATAAACTGAAAACCACCTTGACAGAAAACTAATCAATCTAATCACATGGACCACAGCCTTGTCTAACTCAATGAAACTGTGAGCCATGCCGTGTAGGGCCACCCAAGACAGATGGGTCATGGTGGAGAGTTCTGACAAAGCGTGGTCCACTGGAGAAGGGAACGGCAAACCACTTCAGTATTTTTGCCTTGAGAACCCCGTGAACAGTATGAAAAGGCAAAAGATAGGACACTGAAAGATGAACTCCCCAGGTCGGTAGGTGCCCAATATGCTACTGGATATCAGTGGAGAAATAACTCAAGAAAGAATGAAGAGATGGAGCCAAAGCAAAAAAACACCCAGTTGTGGATGTAACTGGTGATGGAAGCAAGGTCTGATGCTGTAAAGAGCAACATTGCATGGAATCTGGAATGTTAGATACATGAATCAGGCAAATTGGAAGTGGTCAAACAGGAGATGGCAAGAGTGAACGTCAACCTTTTTGGAATCAGCGAACTAAAATGGACTGGAATGGGTGAATTTAATTCTGATGACCATATGACCATTATATCTACTATTGTGGGCAAGAATCCCTTAGAAGAAATGGAGTAGCCATCATAGTCAATGAAAGAGTCAAAATGCAGTACTTAGATGCAATCTCAAAAACAACAGAATGATCTCTGTTCGTTTCCAAGGCAAACCATTCGATATCACAGTTATCCAAGTCTATGCCCCGACCAGTAATGCTGAAGAAGCTGAAGTTGAATGGTTCTATGAAGATCTACAAGGCCTAGAATTAACACCCAGAAAAGATGTCCTTTTCATTATATGGGCCTGGAAAGCAAAAGTAGGAAGTCAAGAAGTACCTGAAGTAACAGGCAAATTTGGCCTTGGAGTACAGAATGAAGCAGGGCAAAGTCTAACAGAGTTCTGCCAAGAGAACGCACTGGTCATAGCAAACACCCCCTTCCAACAACACAAGATAAGACTCTACACATGGACATCACCAGATGGTCAGCACCAAAATCAGATTGATTATATTCTTTGCGGCCAAAGATGAAGAAGCTCTATACAGTCAGCAAAAACAAGAACGGGAGCAGACTATAGCTCAGATCATGAACTCCTTATTGCCAAATTCAGACTTAAATTGAAGAAAGTAGGGAAAACCACTAGACCATTCAAATAGAACCTAAATAAAATCCCTTGCAATTATACAGTGGAAGTGAGAAATAGATTTAAGGGACTAGATCTGATAGAGAGTGCCTGATGAACTATGGATGGAGGTTTGTGACATTGTACAGGAGACAGGGAGCAAGACCATCTCCAAGAAAAAGAAATGCAAATAACCAGCATGACTCTCTGAGGAGGCTTTACAAATAGCTGTGAAAAGAAGAGAAGTGAAAAGCAAAGGAGAAAAGGAAAGATATATCCATTTGAATGCAGAGTTCCAAAGAATAGCCAGGAGAGATAAGAAAGCCTTCCTCAGTGATCAGTGCAAAGAAACAGAGGAAAACAATAGAATGGGAAAGACTAGAGATCTCTTCAAGAAAATTAGAGATACCAAGGGAACATTTCATGCAAAGATGGGCTCAATGAAGGACAGAAATGGTGTGGGCCTAACAGAAGCAGAAGATATTAAGAAGAAGTGGCAAGAATACACAGAAGAGCTGTACAAGAAAAATCTTCACGACCCAGATAATCACGATGGTGTGATCAGTCACCTAGCCAGACATCCTGGAATGTGAAGTCAAGTGGGCCTTAGGAAGCATCACTATGAACAAAGCTAGTGGAGGTGATGGAATACCAGTTGAGCTATTTAAAATCCTAAAAAATGATGCTGCAAAAGTGTTGCGCTCAATATGCCAACAAATTTGGAAACCTCAGCAGTGGCCACAGGACTGGAAAAGATCAGTTTTCATTTCAATCCCAAAGAAAGACAATGCCAAAGAATGCTCAGACTACTGCACAATTGCACTCATCTCACAAGCTAGTAAAGTAGTGCTGAAAAAATTTCAAGCCAGGCTTCATCAACATGTGAACTGTGAACTTTCAGATGTTCAAGCTGGATTTAGAAAAGGCAGAGGAACCAGAGATCAAATTGCCAACATCCACTGGATCATCGAAAAAACAAGAGAGTTCCAGAAAAACATCTATTTCTGCTTTATTGACTATGGCAAAGCCTTTGATTGTGTGGATCACAATAAACTGTGGAAAATTCTGAAAGAAATAGGAATACCAGACCACCTGACTTGCCTCTTGAGAAATCTGTGTGCAGGTCAGGAAGAAACAGTTAGAACTGGACATGGAACAACAGGCTGGTTCCAAATAGGAAAGGGAGTATGTCAAGGCTGTATATTGTCACCCTGCTTATTTAACTTATATGCAGAGTACATCATGAGAAATGCTGGGCTGGATGAAACACTAGCTGGAATCAGTATTGCTGGGAGAACTATCAATAACCTCAGATATGCAGATGACACCACTCTTATGGCAGAAAGTGAAGAAGAACTAAAAAGCCTCTTGATGAAAGTGAAAGAGGAGAGGGAAATGCTAGCTTAAACCTCAACATTCAGAAAACTAAGATTATGGCATTTGGTCCCATCACTTCATGGCAAATATATGGGTAAACAGTGGAAACAGTGGCTGACTTTATTTTTTGGGGCTCCCAAATCACTGCAGATGGTGATTGCAGCCATGAAATAAAAAGACACTCACTCCTTGGAAGAAAAGTTATGACCAATCTAGACAGCATATTAAAAAGCAGAGACATTACTTTGTCAACAAATGTCTGTCTAGTCAAGGCTATGGTTTTTCCATTAGTCATGTATGAACATGAGAGTTGGACTATAAAGAAAGCTGAGCACCAAAGAATTGATGCTTTTGAATTCTAGTGTTGGAGAAGACTCTTGAGAGTCCCCTGGACAGTGAGGAGATCCAACCAGTCCATCCTATAGGAAATCACTCCTAAATATTCACTGGAAGGACTGATGCTGAAGCTGAAACTCCAATACTTTGGCCATCTGATGCGAAGAACTCATTCATTGGAAAAGACCCTCATGCTGGGAAATATTGAAGGCAAGAGGAGAAGGGGACGACTAGACTGAGATGGTTGGATGGCATCACTGACTGAATGGACATGAGTTTGAGCAAACTCAGGGAGTTGGTGACCTGGCATGCTGTAGTACTGAGTGACTGAACGGAACTGTGGGAATTACATTGTTGCTGTTCCGTTGCTAAGTTGTGTCCAACTCTTAGCAGAGATTTTAAAATACCAAACATTTATTATCTCATTTGGCATAAATTCTGAGGAACGTGGTACCAGCATTAATTCAGCAGCTCACCGACGTCATCAAGAAGTTTCTTCCATTGTTTCTGCTTTACTTCTTAGGTATATCAATATTATTTTCCTTTTTGGCCACAGTTTGACTCCTAAAGTACCAAAAATGATTTCTTCCCAACAATATCCCAATCTGGGGAAGAAAGGAGTCAATAAAAAACAAAATTTTCTGCTCCTGAATCTCTTTCTTTCTTTTCCTTTCTCCTTCTCTCTCTGTCTGCTTCTCTCTATCAGAGCAAAATCACTCTGGTTCCTGTATCAGGAGACACCCCTGTATAGGTCCTTAGTCAGATTCAATTTCAATTTCTTATTGTTAGATCAAAATATAGTAATCGGAGGTGTGTTCCTTAGAAATTCTACTTCATGGCTGAAGTACTCATAACCCTAACTGCTGGGAATCTTGGTGGCTGTTAGTTCTTGGATGAATTCAGCACTGAGAATTTCCCTGAATATCAGAAAGACTTTTTACACAACTCCCCTCTTCTTCCTCCTCTTCCTTAGAGGCATCTCTCTATTCAGTAATGGTTGCTGTGATGGTATAAATACAGTCCATGGGGTCGTAAAGAGCCGACCCCATGGACTGAGAACATGATACTTAGGTGGAAAGTTAATTGCGATCATAAGGAAGTATGCAAATAACTGTTTGGGTGTTTTTTTTTTTTTTTTTTTTTTTTTTGTCTCTTATTTATCCATGATGATATAGAGACTTGGTTCCCTTGCCTTAATGTGCATGTGCCTGCTCAGTTGCTCAGTCGTGTCTGACTCTTTGCAGCCCCATGGACTCTAGCCCACCAGGCTCCACTGTCCATGGAATTTTCCAGGGGAGAATACTGAAGTGGGTTGCCATTTCCTTTCCAGGGGATATTACCAACCTAGGGGTTGAACCTGGATCTCCTGCGTCTCCTGCATCGGCAGGTGAATTCTTTACCACTATACCACTTGGAAGTCCCTTGCCTTAAAGTAGGAGAAGCTCTAAAAGACCACCCCAGCAATAAAGCTCAGTATGGGCTCAAACTTCTATTGCAACCAATTGCAGCTCAAGTCTTCTGTCTGTACAATCCTGATCCTTCACCCTGTACTGGTGTTGATCTTCAAAGTTGTCCCCAATAAATGCCTTACACACATATCTCCATCCAGGGTTTGCGTTCCAGGGAACCTGACCTGCGAAAACCAGTCACTGTCAGAGGAGACTGTGGTAATGTGATTGGCTTAAACCATTATGCTCCATCCAAAAGTACCCTGAGGCCAGAGTTTTCATTTTATTCCTCTGGTTTCTCCTTCGTAGTCTCCTTTATTCATTTTTCCTCAACCTGCTCCTGCTTTGTGTTTTAATATTTGAATGCCTCACAGTAAAGTTCTTGATTTTCCTCTCTATATAGGCTCACTGCCTGAGTGAACTCCTCCCATCCATGATCTGTGTGCTAACATTACATTTATTTATTTATTTATTTAACCCTGAGCTCTCTCTCAAATTTCTAACAATTTTTTGTTGTTGTTATTCAACTTCCAACCTATCATCTCCATTTGAGTGTATAAAATCACAAATTCCCTACATCCAAAGACAAATTCCTACTTTCCTATTCAAGCTTGCAGTAGCTCAGGGAATCTATTTTTCAGTAGCTCAACTGATAAGCACGGGAATAATCTCTGTGTCCAACTCTTTGCCACCCTGTGGACTATAGCCTGCCAGGTTCCTCTGTCCGTGGGATTCTCCAAGCAAGAATACTGGAGTGGATTGCCATGCCCTCCTCCAGGGGATCTTCCCAACTTGAGGATCAAACCCATGTCTCTAAAGTCTTCTGCATTAGTAAGCGGGTTCTTTACCACTAGCACCACCTAGAAAGTCCCCATTTCCTCATTCCTTGTATCCAATCCATCAGGAAATTCTACTGATTTTACCTTCAAAATATACTTAGAACTTGATAACTTCTATCTTCACCATTGCAACCCTGGTCCAAGTCTTTGAATGGAATCCTTAAATATAATATGTATAGATTCTGGGGTGTGTGTGTTTAAATGAGTACAAAAATTAAAAAAAAATATATGAGTACAGATTATCTACATATGTGACATACGATGTTTTGGTAAACTAGGTATAAAGGAATTCTTAACAGTGAAATAAGCTTTTGTAGTCCTTCATATGGGCTGACATAAGCAGTTTATCTAGGATGATTCAATAAATAAACATTTATTAAGGGCCCAGTTGTAGCTTAGGTACTATTTTGGGGGTACATTGGGTAGAGAGAGTATAAAATAAATAAGCCTAAGCATCTTTTACTGTCACTCTATTATTAATTTGTTGAATACTGATAGGCCCTGGGACACTTTGTTTCCAATATTTTGAACTCCACAACTGGAGAATTTATTTCTAGCTCCTTCCTGTCTGTAACAGAGTCACAGCAGAGTCAGGACCTGCATTGAAATCGGTAGAGAAATGAATTGATTTCCACCCCTCTTTCCTCCAATTTTGCCCCACCTCCATCTTCTCAGTATTAACTCATTGCTTCAACCATAGTGTTAGGTAAAGGGTAGACAATGAGTATTGCTTTTCAGGAGTAAGTGATAAGCTCAGACCAATAAAATAATTTTTAGAGAAATAAACTGCCCTTGGATTAACCTCTCAATCATGTGTGTGAATTCAACAAATCCATCAGTTAATTTGTGACTAAGTATACTCTCCCTTCCACACATGTTTTGTTATTTTATTGGGAAGAGTGTTTTATGTCTTCTGTGTTTCTTTTTATATCATCAAACTCACGTGAAGTCCTCCTCTACCCCTCCGGGAATCTGGGCTCTCGCTTTCTCTGGATGCTGGAAGATTTTATATTTAGTACCCTGAATTCTGTCTAAAAACTTGAATTCAGAATTGACAACAGTAAAGCAAAATTGCTAGCATTTGGTATCAAACAAAACCTTGAGTTTTCTAGGATGAAAATTATGAATGGTGTAATGAAAAAAAGAAAATCAGAGACTCGGATGCAAAAATCACAGCATTTAATGAAACAAACTGTGATAAGAACTCATAGCAGAGTGAACTCTATTTAGAATGTGAGATGGTTCATGGATTTCTTCCAGGTTTGAGACAGGAGAATAAGTTCATTCAAAGTAAATTGTTTTCTACCTGGGATTTAAAAACAGTTCAAACAATTAATAAATGTGTGTATGTACATATAAATACAAACATAGAGGTGGATAAACAAATACATATTTACAGACATGCACAAATTCACATTAGCGTACACATAATGTGTATAAAATATGTACATACATATTAATAACATATCAACTCATAAAACAAACACGAGTTTTTTAAAATGAAACATTTATGAAAAGCACATATATAGTTTCAAATTCTTTAAAGTTATTTAAAAAAAATCTTAATACTGTCCTATCAGAGTACTTACCTAATATACATAATTGTACAGACCGTATGAAGCACCAGAGACTTCTCTTTGCTTCATCTATTGTTTTATCTTCTTAGGTTTTCATTTTCTCACCAGATGTGTTTTTAATAACTCACGATGCATATGATTTCCTTACCTTTTTTGTGTATTTTGTTTTGTCTCACTGAGAAACAGAAACATTGTTGATACTGTAAGAAGCAAGGGCATATTCATCTGGAAAATAGAAAGTTCATGCTTATTATATCTCCAACTTTCTATAGCCAGATGATGTCAGACAATATAATCACACTAGGTCTAACACTTCTAGTAATCTTTCAAGAAAGTCAATTCCTTCTATTTTCTAAATCCAGGAACATCGTATCAAAGTTTAAGGCACTTGACAAAGTACATTCAATTAGTAAATGACAGAGTCAGAATTCAAAGACTGCTTTAGAGGGGTTTCCTTGTGATCCAGTGGTTAGGAATCTACTTTAAATGCAGAGGATGCAAGATTGATCCCTAGTGGGGGAACCAGGATCCCACATGCTGTAGGGCTACTGGGTCTGCGTCCTGCCACGAAGACCCAGCACAGCCAAAAAAACAAAAGAACGACAAAAAACCCCACCAAAAATCCGCAAAGACTGGTTGACAAGCTTCTCATGACATTCAACAAGAAATTAATAGCACTAACCTCCCAGGGAACATTTTTAAAAAATCTTCTGAATAGCGTTAGTAACTGCTTTGAAACCTAATCAAGATTTGCCTATAACATTTCAGAATATTTCTCACTCTTCTACTCAAATTAAAGTTCATAGATGTAGCATGAAATGGTAAGTTTCAGCCATTAACAACAAAAACAATGACAACAAGACCTGGAAGCTTAGCTGGTTTGTATTTCAAATTAAAGGGAGTGCCTTCTCATTATATCAAAAGGATTCTAGGTGTTGAAAAATTCTGGCAAATAGAAAAAGGCCCAGTCAGAAGTTTGTATATATATATATAAACTATATATAAGTATATATAAAAATGTATAAATATTTATAAATACTATAAATAAATACATATATAAATATAGATACATATATAAATATATAAAAATACATTAATATATAATATATGTATATATAATGGAGTAAAAAAAAAACAATATGTAAAGTAAACCCAGATATTGAAGACCAAGGATGATTTTCAAAAATTAAGTAGTTCAGGGAATCCTAGATATAGATGTAACTTCCAGTAGTTTTAAAGCATGGTTGTTGCCTACCTACCTTTTTCATAATAATCGTAGACCATGACTGGAGCTGGCTGAATGTTTGCCACATGATTGATTTGCTCAACAGAGAAGGTGAAACTCTTTGCTGTACCTGAAACCTATAAAGATACAGATTATAAATACACCAGAGCAGGCCTGCAAAAAAGGAAAACCACAGAGCAAATTATTTCCAGAAGTTTATGATAAATCCAGGGTGTCATGATCTTACATAATGACAAAATAATGAATTAAGTAACATTAAATTGTGCAAAATGTTGTTTCACCGATTATATTGAGGTACAAGAAAGCTGAAAATGTTAGAAAAATGTAGGCATTTGTGTGGATGTTAATGATGTACACATAGAAAGGATGAGTCTGAAACTCATGCCAGCCTCTGCTGGAGTTCAAGTCAAATTGTAAAAGAATTGTACATCTTTGACCAAACTATGTTAGATGCTGTGAGGAATAAAAGAATGGGGAAATGATGCTTCTAAACTTAAGAATCATCCAGTTAGCCAAGGCATATATGAAATAGCATAGTATTTAAGAGGGAAAAAAACAATTAGTGGGGTGGAAGAACACTGATCACAGTTAACATCTCACATAGTTTTGACAAACCCTATCATGTATATTTATGAGAAACTGAAGCATCCAGTTACTCTCAGAAGAAAAAGAAAGCCGCGGAGAAAAAAATTATTGTCAACTTACATTTTCCAGGTAGAAAAGAACATGGTCATTCTTGAATTCACTCTTCATTACTTGGCCATTGTTTTCAAGCTTTAAGGAAATTGGCAGGCAGGGATAAATATGAAAAAGCATCATTTCAGAACTGAATGTTTCATGCTTTTTCTCTAACCAGTAACAAGAAGTTATTTTATGGAACATTCATTCCCTTGTGCTATGATGTTTTCATAAACACAAGTTAGAACTAAATTAAAAAAAATAGGTTACAAACTTTTGGAAATAATGACTTCTAATTGCTGTAAATCAAGAATCCATTCCACCACTGTTTTAGCAAAAATATGAGTGTTAACTGTGAATGTTTGTTTAAGTGAAGAATTACACAGCTTGGCTTTGCTAACCAACTGTTTCATCAACACACTACTGCTTTTTGGAGGTCAAAAGACTGGGCTTCTCTTACCTCTTCAATGGATGACATGACTGGAGTAAATCCTGATAACATTTTTACATCAACAAGGACCATGTTGGAGTTATTGCGAGTTCCCGTATATCTGAAATTGAAAAACAAAACACTAACTTAGACATCATTTTAGAAGTGACTTAACCTTATGGCAAGGATATGAGTACGTTGATGCCAATTGGCTCAAAGCCTGGAGGAGAGGCAAAAGCTGGAGAATAAACATCTGAAGATAGTCATTCTCACACATCTGGAAACAAGCACAATTAGAGTGATCGTGGCTGAGATGATTCAAAGCAACATAAATTGGAGTAAAGAATGAAAGGACCTAATATCCCCAAGTCCTGCTTTTAAGCTTACTTGAGGCTTTAAAGTCAGAACTTATAGACAAAACTTTTAAACTTATATTACACATATAGTGGCTCAGTGGGTAAAAATATGCCTGTAATGCTGAAGAAATAAGGGACACAGATTCCATCTTTGGGTCAGGAAGATCAACTAGAGAAGGGTATGGCAACCCACTCCAGTATTCTTGCCTGAAGAATCCCGGGGAAGGAGGAGCCTTGTGGACTATAGTCTACAAGGGTGCAAAGAGTTGGACATGACTGAAGTGACTGAGCATAGCACACACATACTTATGTCAGCCTTAGATTCTGTGCAACACTTAGAAGAGACCCATATTTAAAAAGCAGGATGTTGGCAAAATCATACAACAGACATGTCCCCAAGAGATCTTCTAGGTTATACCCCCAACTTTGAATAAAATTGTTGGAACATGAAGTTGAGAGCTGCGTATTATATTATTAGCATTAGTGTTCAACAGATTTTCATTTTGAAATCCTGAGAAAAATCCCTGAAACTAATTTTACTCAATGTTTCTCCACACATTAACCAAGACTAAAACTCTTCAGTGCCTATAAATTATATTTTAGTTCAAGAGAATTACTTTGCTTTTCTACACGGAAAAATATCTAAAATTTTGCTTTGTGTACAGTTATATTAATGATTAAATAAATGTTGGCGGGTTTTCTCTTCTTGGCCCACCCATGCTTGTCTTTAGAAAGAAAATTGTATCTCTGTTGTGCAAAACTTACACACAGAAAGGTGGAAGCATGCTGAAGGATTAGTGTGGCAGAAGCTTTCAAACTGCATATGGCACAGATTATATTTGCATAATTCTAGCTCTGACTTAGTTGAAGATGTACTAAATTGTGATGTGGGCACAGAGAGCAATGAATTGACCACATTACAGAAATATCACCATCAACATGTGATTATTGACATTATTAATGTATAAATATTTTTTATACAATTTAAAGATTACTCTCCATTTATAGTTATTACAAAATATTGGCTATATCCCCCAGGGCTGTACAATACATCCTTGAGTCTATCTTACACCCTCCATGGTTTGTGCCTCCTACTCTCCAATCCACAGATTCCCACTCCCCCTTCTCCCCACTGGTAATCACTAGTTTGTTCTTTACATCTGTAAGTCCGCCTCTTTTTTGTTATGTTCACTAGTTTGTTGTATCTTTTAGATTCCACATGTAAGTGATATCATACAGTGTTTGTCCTTCTCTGTCTGACTTATTTCACTTAGCATGTTCTTTGTACTTCATCTCTCAGACATGTCTGACTCTTTGCAACCCCACAGACTGTAGCCCACCAGGCTCCTCTGTCCATGGGGATTCTCTAGGCAAGAATACTGGAATGGGTTGCCATTTCCCTCTGCAGGGGATCTTCCCAACCCAGGGACTGGAACTAGGTCTCCCATACTGCGGCAGATTCTTTACTGTCTGAACCACCAAGGAAGCCCTTCATTTAGCATGAGGCCCTCAAAGTCCATCTATGGGCTTCTTTATCCATTCATCTACTGGTGTACACTTAGGTTGCTTCCGTGTCTTGGTGATTGTAAATAAAGCTACTCTGAACATTGGAGTGCATGTGTCTTTTCAAATTAGCGCTTTCTATATTTTGTTAGTGTTTAAGATAATTCTCTTCTGATGCACCACTTTCTCTCTAACCTGAGAGCTGACATCAAAATGGGACACTTACCTGAGGGTTACTGTCAGGTCAAAATTACTCTGGGATACATCCGAAGAGTTTCTCTTTACTATTTGTAAGGAAAGGGAAAATCCAGATTCCTTCTTAGGTAGCAGGACGTTATACCTCAGGGTAGCCTAGAAAGGATAGAAAAGTGTTAGGAAAAAAAATCCATCCATCTAGCCTGTAGTAAAAATTGAAGCACTTATTGTTTCTCTTATTTCCATTATTGCTGTTGTCGGTCACTAAGCTGTGTCTGACTCTCTGCAGCCCCACGGACTGCAGTTCACTGGGCTCCACTGTCCATGGGGTTTCCCAGGCAAGAATACTGGAGTTGATTGCCATTTCCTTCTCCAGGGGATCTTCCTGAGCCAGGGATCAAACCCCTGCCTATCCTGCATTAGCAGGTGGATTCTTCACCACTGAGCCACCAGGGAAGCCCTCATTTCCATTATTAATGCACTTTATTTTATAACTTCATTATCAGGGAATAAGGTTAAATGTAATCATTTGGTTGTCAGAAGACACAAGAATCTTTAACAATGTAATTTAATAAAAAAATCAGAACACCCTCAAACACTGACATTCCTCAACAAACTTCTCAGTTATCCAGTTATCTTTAAGAGTAAGTAGCCTTTTACAAAACAACTTTAGTTTTCAGCTGTTGAGTGGAAAATATTAATGGAGGAAAGTGTAATCATGAAAATATGCAAGAGTAAAATAGCACTTCATACATAACTGGAAAGATAGTCTGCCTTTTTTATGGGCAAACACCCCTCTTCCTCACAGAGTTCTATTACCTGGATAAATGCACAACCTTGTCCTTCCACATTTACTGTGTATTGTCCACCTGCTTTTGTTAGTTCTGAACGTTGGACCAATAAGTGATTATCACTGTTAACCTGGAAAATCTCGTTGAATTCTTCACTGCTTAAGCTGACAGTGACTTGATCATCAGAGAAGATTAAATTCATGTAGCGGGTTATGGCAAGAAGGCAGATGGGCGTATCCTGCACAGAACAGTACAAGCAGCATTCCAAGCTCTGTTATGATGCAATATTAGTCATCATGTGGCCATGAACTTTAAATCAACCCATAGAAATATTTCTGACATGTCAATAGAACACCAAGAAGCAGTATTCTAAACAACAGGAAAAACATATTTGCTTGTGCTAATTGTTGTCACTTTCTTTAACAGATCTTAATTAGATCTAAAAGTCTTCTAAATAATTTTATAATATCCATGTGAAATAGTGCTCAGTCTTTTCTAAAAATTAAGGGGTTATGTAATTTGGCTGCCATAGACAGTTTATGCTCAACTGTCTTCAAAGATGGGAAGTCATGTTTTCCCCATCCCGATCCCCCCTCCCGCCTCCCTCCCCACCCCATCCCTCTGGGCCTTCCCAGTGCACCAGCCCTGAGCACTTGTCTCATGCATCCAGCCTGGGCTGGTGATCTGTTTCACCCTTGATAGTATACTTGTTTCAATGCTGTTCTCTCAGAACATCCCACCCTCGCCTTCTCCCACAGAGTCCCAAAGTCTGTTCTGTACATCTGTGTCTCTTTTTCTGTTTTGCATATAGAGTAATTAGCCTTCAATTAATAAAAATAAATGGAAAAATAAAAAGATGGGAAGCCAGAATCCAGAAAGGATGTTGGGAGATTCACTAACATATGGTTTTACTCAGAAACTAAGACTGAAAAAAAGAAAGGAAGGAAGGAAATGATTTTCCTTGTGGGAATAAAACTTGCATTTCTTTGCATTAAATTTTTTTGCCTATTAAGGAAGGACATAAGTCATTGTTTTTGACACCTATTTCTTTGCCTATTCATTCATTTGCTTTTTCCAATGTATAGACCACAGAAATAGGGAGAAATGTTACTTCTTGGATGACATGAAGTAACGGTTTGACCAAAGTATTCTTATTGTCAGGGCTCTTGTGTTTATAACAACCATCCTTTCTAGACTTTCATTCTATTTTTACTGTGTAAATAGAGATATAAATCAGACATACATTCCCTGAGAGGGGATTTTATTTTATTCATTTGTACATAGAAAATTCCTAGTAGAGTTCCTGGTATACAAGAACGGCCCAATAAATGCATGTTGACTAAATATTGGGTCACCTGTAGAGACGGGAATGGACCTAGAGACTATCATACACAGTGAAGTAAGTCAGAAAGAAAAAAATAATATTGTATATTAATGCATACATGTGGTATCTCGAAAAATGGTACAGATCAACCTATGTGCAGGGCAGGAATAGACACACAGATGTGGAGAATGGATGTGTGGACCTGGGGTGGGGGAAGAAGGGGTGGAATGAATTATGAGATTTGGATTAGTATATACACACTACCGTGTGTAAAATAGATAGCTAGTAGCACAGGGAGAAGACTCTTGAGAGTCCCTTGGACTGCAAGGAGATCCAACCAGTCCATCCTAAAGGAGATCAGTCCTGGGTGTTCATTGGAAGGACTGATGCTGAAGCTGAAACTCCAATACTTTGACCACCTCGTGCGAAGACTTGACTCATTGGAAAAGACCCTCATGCTGGGAGGGCTTGGGGGTGGGAGGAGAAGGAGACGACAGAGGATGAGATGGCTGGATGGCATCGACTCGATGGACATGAGCTTGAGTAAACTCCGGGGGTCAGTGATGGACAGGGAGGCCTGGCGTGCTGCGATTCATGGGGCCGCAGAGTCAGACACGACTGAGCGACTGAACTGAACTGAGCACAGGGAGATCAGCTCGGTGCTCTGTGATGGCTTAAAGGGGTGGACTGGGGTGGGGGTAGGTGGGAGGTCCAAGAGGGAGGGGCTATATGTATACATACATCTGATTTGCTTCATTACACAGCAGAAACCAACCCATTGTAAAGCAACTAAATCCCAATAAAGATGATTTATAAAAGCAAACATTCCTTGTCTCAGGAGGTATTTCCTACTTTTGGTATTTTTCTTATATATATCTATATTATATGTTGTCTATAGTATTATAGAGTGGCAACTTTTGCATTGAACATATTGTGGTTATATTAGCAGATCCACACCAATCACCTGAGGGGAGGAGAAGCCTCCGTGAGAATTCATCTGTTGGGCAAGCCACTGAACAATCTTACTAGCGTAGGTCAGGTCAGGGTTTTTTTGGGAAATCACAGCCAACAGCACATAGCACGTCTTCTCCATCTCAGCAGAAGGTACCCGAAGAATAAAGAGTGGAGATGCCTCTGTCTCCAGTTTCTTCGCTTTTCCCCAATATATCACATTATCTGAGAAGAAAAGAAGAATTTTCACACAGTCCCTATGAAAAGAAAGATGCAAATGTCATCCTTGACCTCTGTTATGGGTTCATTGTGCCCCTCAAAATCCATATATTCAGGCCCTACTCCCTAGAACCTCAGAATGGAACTCTACTTTGAGATAGGGCTTTTAAAGGGGTGAATAAGTTAAAATGAAGCCATTAAGATGGGTCTTAGCATTTGGCAACTAAACAACAACAAATATATCCTTATCAGAAAAGGTAATTTGGACTCAGGAAGGGGGCGCCAGGAATGCATGTACATGGGAAAAAACATGCGAAGATGGTCAGAGAAGATGGCCATCTACAAGCTAAGCAGAGTGGCCTCAGAAGACATCACACCTGCTGACACATTGATGTTGGAATTCTAGCTCCAGAACTATGAGAAAATAAATTTCTGTCATTTAACACGCACCACCCCCTCCACCCCCACCGCCCAGTACAGAGTTTTCATTGGGCTGGCCAAAAAGTTTGTTCAGGTTTTCATGGGAAAACTCAAATGAACTTTTTGGCTAACTCAATATTATGGCAGCCCTAGAGAACTGATGCAACTTCAAATAGCAACTTCAAATAGCAACTTCCTAAGGTCAAAGTTTTTGACCTGAAGTTCAAGACCAAAGTTTCACAAGCAGTTTTTATTATCTGCATTCACTCCACTAGAGCTTCTTTACTTCACTCATTTGAGAAGAAATGAGCAGAAAAGAAGAAGAGGAAACTAAAAAATATATAATGTTTTGTTTCTTTTAAAGGTTGCTCAGAAATTTCATAAGAGAAATAGAAACATGCTAGAAAAGAGCGGCTTGCTATGTGATTGCTCAGTTTCATCAGTTTATTCTCAGGGTCATCTCCATTAACAAAGAAGTGAAGTGAAGTGAAATGAAAGTTGCTCAGTTGTGTCTGACTCTTTGCGACCCCACGGACTGTAGCCCATGAGGCTCCTCTGTCCATGGGATTCTCCAGGCAAGAAAACTGGAGTGGGTTGCCATTTCCTCCTCCAGTGGATCTTCCCCACCCAGGGGTCAAACCCTGGTCTCCTGCATTTCAGGCAGATTGTTTGCCTGAAAGCCTCTCCATTGGCAAAAGTGAATAACAATACTCACTTAATTTTGTAGCAGATTCATCCAGGGTCCGGAGTAAGGATTCCACTTGCTCCTCTTTTCCAGCTAATGCAAAAGCATAAGCTAGAACTGCAAGGTTGTAGCCATTTCTGACACCATTTTCCAAGGCTTCCTCTAAGCAAAAGAGCCCATTTCGAAGAGCAGGAAACTAGTCAAGAAGAAGAACAATTCATTTTAAGATGATACTTGAATACTTGTAAGCTTGACTGTTTAAACTAATCATTCTTTATAATGTATACAATATACTCTGGAAATATATTTTACATGCAAACCTGTTCATTTCTGTACATGTGAACGATATTTTATAAATATCATTAAAATTCATTTTTAATGGATTATCAGTATTTGAAAAAATTTAAGTTGTATGAAAATGGCAATCTCTGTCTGACTGGTTGTATTTTAGTTAATGATATAAATGTTTTCTACATGGCAAAGTATAAATATTTATTTTTAGACGTAATATATTTTACACTAATGCCCAAAATAGGAGCTCATATTTCTAAAGATGGTTTTTGAGGTATACCAATGACCCTGAAAATTCCTAGAATCTTATTTCAAGAATAGATTTTGCAATTGGATAATTTGAACTTTGGATTGAGAGGCAGCCAAGATGAACCACACTTAAGCTGAAAATGTTTGCATACTGAGTTGGTTAGATAAACAGAATATCAGGTTATAGTTATACTTGGAATAAGAGTTCTTAATCTGAAATTATTAGCTGAACTTCAGGAGATATATGGCATGAAATGGTACAAAACCAAAGTGGTATGAAACACTTGTATAAGTGTGCATATGTATATCTTCTCTAGGGAAAAACTCAGTACTGTTCATCAAAGGTTTCTATGAATCAGAAAGGTGGTGCTAGTTATAAAGAAACTGTCTGCCAATGCAGGAGACCTAAGAGATGTGGGTTTGATTCCTGGGTCTGGAAAATCCCCTGGAGGAGGAAATAGCAACCCATTCCAGTATTCTTGCTTGGAAAATCCCATGGACAGAAGAGTCTGGCAGGCTACAGTCTACAGGGTCTCAAAGAGTTGGACGTGACTGAAGCAACTTAGCATGCAAGAATCAAAAAAACTTTTGTGAGTGTAAAGTTAAAGAGTGGTAATTAGTGCTCGCTTCGGCAGCACATATACTAAAATTGGAACGATACAGAGAAGATTAGCATGGCCCCTGCGCAAGGATGACACGCAAATTCGTGAAGCGTTCCATATTTTTGAATATTACTCAGCCGTTAAAAAGAATTCATTTGAATCAGTTCTAATGAGATGGATGAAACTGGAGCCCATTATACAGAGTGAAGTAAGTCAGAAAGATAAAGAACATTACAGTATACTAACACATATATACGGAATTTAGATAGATGGTGGCGATAACCCTATATGCAAAACAGAAAAAGAGACACAGAAGTACAGAACAGACTTTTGAACTCTGGGGGAGAACGTGAGGGTGGGATGTTTTGAAAGAACAGCATGTATATTATCTATGGTGAAACAGACCACCAGCCCAGGTGGGATACATGAGTCAGGTGCTCGGGCCTGGTGCACTGGGAGGACCCTGAGGAGTCGGGTGGGGAGGGAGGTGGGAGGGGGGATCGGGATGGGGAATACATGTAACTATATGGCTGATTCATGTCAATGTATGACAAAACCCACTGAAATGATGTAAAGTGATTGGCCTCCAACTAATAAAATAATATTTAGAAAGAAAAAAAAAAAAAAGAGTGGTAATTAATTAATTATTCTCTTGATGTTTCACCCAATCTGGGAATTTTAAATCACTCTGAATTGATAGTCAAATTCATGTGCATTCAGCTGACTGAAACTAAAAGACAACGGGACCCATACAGTGAAATTGAGTCCAGCTTCAAGGAATGCAGCAACGACGTAGGCAGTGAGTACAATGTCCTCTTCATCTCCAACCTAAACACAAAGGAACCGTGAGTCATACAGGACAGCAGAGCACAAAAGAACAGCTATCCTTCTGAAGGGAAACGAGATAGGAGAGAAACAGTGGGACAAATATCATTAAAAAAGTACTTTTTTTGACCATGGTGCAGCATATGGAGAATACCAAGTGATATACCTAAATATGGACAGGAAAAGGGAAAGAATAGGTCTATCAAGGACAGACTTCATTTCATTTGCATTTTGACCTGAAGCAAGTGAGGTCCTCATGCTTGATTTAAGGAGGTATTGGATCAGTGCTTCATTCAAACAATATAAATAACAAGATCCTCTTCCTAAACTGGCTTACCATCCATAAAGAGAAATGAATAATGTTTGGCTTCAAATTTGTAAACTTTGCTTCCTCTCTAGGTTCTTTTTCAGTCCCTTCTCTCCTATTCTCAGTTTATCTACTTGAGGAGACTGGTTCTAAGAAAGGACTGAGAACAGTAAGGTAAATAATAGATTCAAGAGGAATTCAGTGTAGGCTGAGGGTAACATGCAGGCAGCAGTAATAATGGCTTTTATCTACACACCACAAGCCTATCATGGCAGCAGAAGGAGTAATATTCATAAGGAGTATACTCATGTTTCCAAGAGCTGGATAAGGCAGGTAATGCAAAGGAGAAAGGAAAACTTACTTGTATGAATCACTCACCTCCCAGGCATTGTTGAAAAGCTTGCCATCACTTTTAAAGCAACCATCTATTTTCTGTTTGCTTGCAAGCCAGATCAAGGTCTCCCTTTGAACCAGTTCATCAATGAAGACATATTTCTTCATTCTCGCAAATGTCTTAAAAGTAAGAGCACTGAGCCTGTAAAGCCAATCATCAGTTAGACAGAAGTTAGATAAAAAAGAAATGATGCCAGCTTCCCATCAGGTCCATCATCACTGATTGCTTTGGGTCATGGGTGGATCTAATCTGGCTGCGAGTGATTGTAACAAGTCTTGACTGACAGCAGTTCTTTCCTTTGGGTCAGTAAAGTGTTATGAATAGCAATATGTGAAAGTAAGAGCATGTAATTTCCAGCACGTTTTACGCACAAATTTCTATAGACTCCATCAGATTGTCCATATATGAAGAAAGAATGGAATGGGTGTAATTAGATGCTTTGGAGCCTTATAGTTTTACTTTCCTCAATCTACGTGGGGCTAAGAGAGGCAGACTAAGATGTGCCATTTACCACAAACTGTGGAAGTACTGGTGGGGGTGTCATTAAATGACCAGACATCTAAACAATCTGTTTTGAGACTTTTAGTACATTGCTGCTTTAAAGTTGGAATAATCAAATATTTTAGTTTTATCTGATTCACCTTTAGGAATTCATTTTGAAACACAAAAGTGTTGCTTTGAAATCCCCACCAAACGCAATTCCCCTCAGCCCCTCACAAGTCCTCCTCAGATCATTCTTGTATTATTTAAAATAAAATTTTCATCTCTTACCATATGCTTCCTTCCTGATTCCTCTGCCAAAACATGCTATAGGAACCATCCAAGTTTTTGAAAGACAACTGCTCCTGATAACCTAAAATACAACATGGTAGGAAATTATTCTTTAAGAAAGTTAGAAGAAAAATAATGGTGTAGTAACCAGCCCTGTGTTTTGGTATTAGACAGACATAAATGACTAGATGATCATTTCAATTTTAATTTCTGAAACTCAGGTTCTCTATCCATAGGGAGAAAAGATAGCTTCTACCTTATAGGGTTTTAATGACAAGTAAGATATTCCAAGTGACTACCTCTAACTCAATAGTTGTTTGATATTACTAATTATTTAATTCTTTTTCTTGGGGTTATTTTATTTAAGTGGTATTTTTCTGAAAAAAAGAACAAAATAAATTATACTCCTGAACTTTTCTTTGATATCACATTTACAAGATCTTTCTAAATACAAAACTAATCACTTAATCTCAATGGAATGCAATTGAGCAAATAAATATAGAAGTTGATAAATGAACTGTTTATAGCTACCATTAATAACAATTACAAAACCCACTAACAAAGTAGCTTGACAAAATATTAGGCCTTAAAAAAAAAAAACCTGAGCTCATAATGTGAAACAGTACAGATCTGAATTGTGATCATACAGATATTGAATTCCAAAAAAGCCCCCAAATAAACAAACAAAAACACCCCAAAATAGAGCTAGGACTCAGAGTGACTCAGTTCTTCAGATATACTTTTTCCCCATGAGACTACCTCATAAGAGCAGCTTTATGACATCTTGTTTTAGTAATAATTTATTTAATCTATTATAGGCAGAAATTATTTCAATCTTCTCACCATTAGATAAGAAGAATAAAGCTTTAGATTTAATTTCCTCTGTAAGTTGTTTAGTAGATTTCAGATAATCTAGGATGTAGGTATCAGATGCTAGCAGGGCAATATTCTGTTCTCCACCTCCATAGGGCATTTGGAAAAGATTCTCCAGATTCTGTATTGCAAGCCCTAGAATATCCCCTAAAAACACAACAAACAGAATGTTCAGTTCAGTTCAGTTCAGTCACTCAGGCGTGTCTGACTCTTTGCGACCCCATGAATCGCAGCATGCCAGGCTTCCCTGTCCATCACCTTAACTGTTTATTAAACTTGGCATCTCAGCATTAATGACAATAGGTGAAAGAGGCATAGTGGAAGGAAAGAACATTTTAAAATAGGTCTAAAATGTGGAAACAAAGAATGTTTTCATGAAGTAATTCAAAAGAGGGCAAAGTGAAAGAGGTTTCTGGTATGAAAAATGTTTTGGAAAATCTCCTATTACCACAGAGAGAAGGAATTTAAGAAAGTGTGTTTGTTCACTTAATTGCTTGCTGGTTTGGTTTTTTGAGAAGCTGACCCTGTGAATTGTACAACATAATCTATCTCTTCCCCCAAAATGTAGATGTTAATAATAGACAAAGAAATTTGACTTCTCTGGAGCAGTTATCTCCTTTACTGAGGAAATTTCCAGCATTTCTAACAAAGTGTATTCCGATCTCCAAAGGTATATTTAATATTTCAGATGGACAGGCTATAATAGGATTCTTTGTTTTCTAAACACCAATTACCATTCAGCAGAAAAAATATCTTCTAGGGACATAGATTAAAAAATTTTTTTTTTTATTGATGTATAACTGCTTTACAATGTTGTGTTACATGAAACAGCTCTTAATATATGTATAAGTATATCCCCTCTCTCTCGAGCCTCCCTCCCACCCCCTCCCCCATCCCATCTTTCTAGGTCATTACAGAGCACCAAGCTGAACTTGCTGCGCTGTACAGAAGCTTCCCACTAGCTGTCTCTCTTACACGTGGTCGTGTATACTCTCTCAATTCATTACACAGGGACATGGATTTGAAAATGGTGCTGTAAGTCCTTCAGATCCCATGCAGAAACAAACATAGGAGATCCTCCTCAACAATAATTCCCTCCAACTGATACTGTAAGAAATCTCTCAATCCTTTTAAGTTTTTTTTTTTTTTAAGACCACCTCAACTAATATTTTCAAATCACTGTGAAACAAAAAATTTAACCAACTTACCCACAACAGTGAAAAAGGCCCTGGTTGATCCTTCTACGACATCATTTGTCAAATTCAAATCTATCTGCTTGGAGACTTTGGTGCCTGGAAAGAAAAAATATCAATAAAACAAATAATGTTTGGCTTTCTTTCCTAAACAATAGTAGCAGATTTGTGGGACAAACATATTAAGTAATATATTTCATTATTTATATTTCTTTTATAAGTTGCTTGTTTGGAGAGATGAGCTTTATCTAGTTTTGATCTAGTTTAGAAAAATAATACATTTAGAAAATGGTATATAAATCTGCAAGTTAGAGATGGCCTCTATGCTCTGTCAGTTTAGTGCCTGAAATACTTGTATATGAAAAAAAAAAGTAAAAACTACTGATTATGACATATGGAACATTACACACGAAAGGGAAAGCTTGGAGACTCTTACTAGGCATTAGATCAAATCATCAGGAAATCCCCTGGCAATCCAGTGGTTAGGACTCAGTGCTTTTACTGCTGGGACTTGATTTGATCCCTGGCTGGGGACTAACATCCTGCAAGATGTGCAGTGTGGCCCCCCCAAAAATAATGTTAATAAGAAATTTTTTAAGAATCAGATCATCATCAACCACATAAAGCAATACTCATGAGGCCCCTAAAACTGGCTATTGAAGGGCAGTGATTTTCTATGGTTGTTTCATCCCAGGAGTACAGAAGCAAAGGTTACATTATGGACTGCTTACACTATGTGCTGTTTGGGCATAATCTTGACTTCCCACTGACCAAAACTGTGCCACACTCTCATGCAAGATGAGCTCCAACCACTCCACCCCCCAAATAATTCACAAGATGAAAGAGGTAGGCTGAGACAGATCGATGTCATAGATGAACAACAAAAAATAACCTCATAAATATCCTTTATGTTTGCTAAAATTATACAATGAAGACTGGGCATGAAATGAAATAATCCTCCATTGGATATTCAGAATAAAGTCACCGAGGTCCTCAGTATAGCAATAAAGTGGAAGAAGAGGAAATAAACAGACCTGTGGATAAATTTCATTTAGGACTGGTTTGACCATGTAGAAAATCCTACAGCACATGGAAATCTGCTCAATGTTACATGGCAGCCTGGATGGGACGGGAATTTCGGGGAGAATGGATACATATATATGTATGGCTGAGTCTCATCACTGTTCGCTGGAAACTATCACAACGTTGTTAACTGGCTATACCCGAACACAAAATAAAGAAGTTAAAAAAGAAAAGATCCTCTTACCTTGTGTACAGATAAGGAAACTTTGAGTCATCTCTTTTTCAATACCTTCAGGCTATCAAAGAGTAAAGTAAACAGAAGCATAAAGTCAGGGGTCTGAGTCATCTTTCCACACAGAAAAAGCAACCAAGTGTCAGCTCAGATAGGCATGGCTGGCTCATGGTTGTTGCTGGAGAAGATCCATTCATTGTCCCCTTCTGTTTCTATCTGCAAGTCACTCTATGTTACCAGCACCCACTTTGGCCCTGTGTTCCCACAGTTCTCTGTGGGACAGAGGTAACTTCAGTGTCTTAGGGGAACATACTCAGCTTCCCTGGCACTGTTCAGCTTCCCCAGTAGACAAACAAAAGTGTTTTGCAAAGTAAGAACATGCCAAAAGGTGAGGTGAGAAGATGCCATTGACAAGCAGTGATTCTTTTAGAGGATGATGAGGCCTGCACAGGCATGTAGATTTGTCTCTTGGATTTGCGAGTCAGTTAAAGGAAGGGAGGGAAGAGGATCAGGTAAGAGGATCAGGTGTATAGGAAGTATCATGAGTCAGGAGCAAACAAAAAATCCAAGCCTGTTTCACGAGTTACATTTTTCTATCCTGGGTTAAGTGTTAATTAAAGAATGGATGAATTTTATTGTTGTTTTAATTTATTTAAAATGTCATGTCTTGTGTCAGTAGTGAAAGTGTTAGTTGCTCAGTCATGTCCCACTGTTTGTCAACAGTAATTATGGTCAATTAAGTCTCTTCACAGAGAATGTCCTTTATTATTTAACCTATTGCATGCATGCTAAGTCACTTCTCGTGTCCATCCCTTGTGACCCTATGGACTGTAACCCGCCAGGCTCCTCTGTCATTGAGATTCTTCAGGCAAGAACACTGGAGTGGGTTGCCATTTCCTCCTGCAGGAGATCCTCCCAACACAGGGATGGATCCTGAGTCTCTTATGTCTCCTGCATTGGCAGGTGGGTTCTTTACTGCTAGCACCACCTGGGAAGCCCATTAGATACTCTATTTCGAAAGTGGAGGGCTTGATAGTTTTGCATGTACTTACCTGTACCAACAGACTTTTGATCACAGTATCTTTCCAGTTCAGATTCTGCCTCTCAGGTGCTTCATTTGGGCAAGTACTACTTTGCTTGGACTCAGCAACTACGGTGATATTCACTTTACCTGAAAAACATTCCCAGATATAAATTACATTGGCCACTGGCCCCTTCTGTGAAGGGAGATGATTAAAAGTCTATAAATCACTTCTTGAATCAGACAAACTGAATCTTATCATCATATTTATTCTTGGGCCAAAATAACTCATTCTTTCTCCTGCCTGGAGATAATGTGATGTCCTTTTCTATCTCTTTCAAGATTCCTTACATGAAGTAAGTGATTCACTTACCTAACTAAAACTTAAGAAATTTTATGGAAAAAAAAAGAATATTCTGCAAAGCCAGTTGAGCTAATTCCTTGATATGGATTGCTTTTAAAGTTTACATATGACAATATAGGGGCATAAAGTCAGAAAACTAGGCCTTCTAACTTTTTTCAAGATTGAACAAACCAAAACAGTAAACTATGACATAGTGGAAAGGGCACTGAATTTAAATCAAATGTTAGCGGGAGATCTTTTGTTTTTTACTCCCTGTTACATCATGCGTGCGTGCATGCTAAGTCAGTTGAGTCGCATCCACCTCTTTGTGAACCCCATGGATTGTAGCCCACCAGGCTCCTCTGTCCATGGAACTTTCCAGGCAAGAATACTGGAAGTGTTTTGCCATTTCCTTCTTCAGGGACCTTCCTGACCCAGGGATAGAACTCACCTCTCTTATGTCGCCTGCATTGGCAAATGGATTCATTATCACTAGCACCACCAAGGAAGCCCTATCTGGGAAGCCATCTGGGGAGTCACTGGGAAGTGATATCATAGGTCATAATTAAAATAGATCTCCAATTTTCTTGTGAAAATTAGAGAAATAAAAAATATAATACTTTTGGTTTCATATTATCTGTATGCCTATATACCTATGCATAACCAATACACTGTTCTTATTTTTTGTTAGTGTGCCTTGTTTATTTTTTAAGATAGATTTTTGACACTTCACTCTTAGAACTGTGTCTTCCACTTAAAGTCATAAAACCATACAAGTCAGTACAGTATTCTATCTCAATTGCTGGCAGAAGATTTTTGAAGACCTTGTGTAGTTAGAGAAATTGAGAAACTTAAAATCTAATAGGAAAACTAGTCTTACGCAGACCAATGTCAGGTGAACTAAAGTGATCTCATAAATTACTCTTTATTGCTAAAGGAATATAATGAATAGAGGATATGAAATAAAGGAAATTTTACTTTTTGATATTAGTGATAATGATGAAAATGTGTTTACTACATCTAGCATTCTTATTTACTAGATTCTTTTTAACTTTTCCCTTCCCTTGTATTTTTAACAAGATATTGTCAAATTTAGTTTTCTATATTGCAGATAATCTATGCACTGAGACTGTACTCTTCTCCATGTTTAATTTCCATCTGAGTGTTCAGTGTTTTGGGTGTCTCATAACACACCTACTAGATTTACAAGTCCTGGCAATCATTGAGATTGAGGAGCAATTTTTGTTTAAGTAACATGAGTTCCTGATGGCAAGTGAAGAAGCAAATGAGAAGTGAAGAAATTGAGGAGCATTAGTGAAAATACAGTCTTCACTTGGGTGGACTTGATGTGTAATGCAAATTAGCCTTTACATTGCATTTCAATCACATTTTACTTTTAAACAAATGGAGGATGGGTTTGCTCCATACAAACATTAGCAAAACCTGAAATTAGATTATAAAAACAGGATTTTAATTGAGACCCTAAAAAAAATGAGAACTTTTAAAAACAGAAACTTCCAATGTGAGGGAGAAAGCTATTTCTGTATAGAGGATTTAAGGGAAACAGAGGCAATAAAAATAGATTGGTTTTTCAGGAGAGGTTGGCATAGACACATAGTTACTCACCCAGCTTCTTAGGTGTAACAATCCAGACATACGTCTTTTTCTCTGCAGCTTGGATAATCTCACTGCTGTTGTCTTTAGGGGTACTGATATCTGCCTCAAAATCCTGAGATGCTTCCAGTTGAGTGAAAATCTAAAATAACAGTCATGCAATGAGAGTGGCACTCTAAATATTTTGCTGCCACTATTCCTCCTCCAATCTTGAGAAAATTCTACTTTACTTGTCTTATATCATCAAAAATAAATGATACAAATGACTCCTCTCATAAGAAGATAAATCTGGCATGACACATACTATAAAATGACTTTCTTAGAGCAGTATTTAAATCACTGCTGTAAATTAAAGCAAATTTTTGTTTGCTTTTCAAAGTTTTTTTTGTTTGTTTGTTTTGATGTGGACCATTTTTTAAAAGTCTTTATTGAATTTGTTGCAATATTGCTTCTGTTTTATGTTTTGTTTTTTAATCATGGAGCATGTGGGATCTTTTCCCGACTAGGGATTGAACCCTCACGTGCATTGGAAGACAAAATCTTAACCACTGGACTGCTAGGGAAACCCTAGCAACTGTTTTTGTTTGAGGAAAAATCTTATGACTCTATAGTACCATTTTGTATTTGAGAATAAAAAGAATATGGCAATATTCAAGGAATCTCTTGGCCTCGTTAGATTTTGACTCCAAATCAAAGGGAATAATTTACCTCTACACAGGTATTCAGGTAGCTGAAGACACCGACAATCAGATCAGACCGTTCATTCCGAACAACTGAAGAGGGGGAGGTTATTTCAACAAAGAAAGGTTGGGAGGCTTCCAGAGAAGCTGTTGATGAAATGCCAAATCCAGCCTCACCGTTCACACAGAAGCCATTTGCTTCCCACTGGGTTATAGTATCAGGGATGGTGAATGAAAGATTTGCTGAACCGGAGGAACTACAAAGAGAGATTCTAGGTAAAATGCATCCTTTGTTTAAACCCGGAAACTAAATTGCAAACAAAAAAGTATTAACTAAAGGTTAAAAATAAGTCATAGATCAGTATCATTAGATCAGTATAGTTAAATCTTTGACAGGGCATTAGATCAGTATCTTGAGAGTTGGATTTCTATAAAATTTAATCTCAAAAAGGTCACATTTCTCTAAACACATTATTTTTTTCTAATTCATGCAGCTTGCGTCTATCTGCATGAAATGAACAGACAAGAAACAATACTAGAGGAAAAATAAAATAAAATATGTGGTCAGTACATACAAGTAAATGGTGTTTTGTATTTTACCAACATGGTTCTTCTTTATATACTCAGAAATAAAGTTTAGGAAATAAAGACAAAAAGAAAATAGAAATAAAGACATACAGTAAAGAAAAAAGCTTACTCAATGCTGACAAGGTCCCAAATCCATGTTTCTGGAAAGTTTGTTCTTACTGTTTCAATTATAACCCGTTCTAAGGAGTCAAAATTCTCCCTTATGACTTCACCAGCTAAAAGAAAAGAGAAATGTTTTAAAGAGAGAGAATAAAAATATACATTCCAATGACACACCCGTAAGCTATGTCTCTGACCGCACATGCTTAGTGGGACAAGATACAGGGCTTGTTGCTGGGGCTCAGTGTCAATAAATGTACATTTCAGCCTAGGTGTCAGTGTTTTGATGCTCAAATCAGTCCCATTATTAAAATAAGAGCAACACACACACACAAATCCGCCTACATTGTTCCTCCAGAGTCTAATTTAGAGAAAATCATGTCTATTTATTGAATGGAGTTTCTCGTCTGACATTCTGGTGTCTGCCAGGAAGCAGTTTGGTATTGGCCAATTCCATCATCCTAATGACTAAAGTTTCTAATGACATTAACATTGCTAATTTCTTTTTTTTTAATTTATTTTTTTATTGAGGGATAATTACTTTGCAGAATTTTGTTGTTTTCTGTCAAACCTCAACATGAATCAGCCACAGGTATACACATATCCCCTCCCTTTTGAAAACTCCCTCCCATCTCCCTCCCCATCCCACCCCTCTAGGTTGATACAGAGCCCCTGTTTGACTTTCTGAGCCAGACAGCAAATTCCCGTTGGCTATCTATTTTACACATGGTAATGTAAGTTTCCATGTTACTCTTTCCATACATCTCACCCTCTCCTCCCCTCTCCGCATGTCTATTAAGTCTATTCTCCATGTTTGCTTCTCCACTACTACCCTGTAAACAAATTCTTCAGTACCATTTTTCTAGATTCTGTATATATGTGTTAGAATACAATATTTAGCTTTCTCTTTCTGACTCACTTTACTCTGTATAATAGGTTCTAGGTTCATCCACCTCATCAGAACTGACTCAGATGTGTTTCTGTTTATGGCTTAGTAATATTCCATTCTGTATATGTACCACAACTTCTTTATCCATTCATCTGTCAATGGACATCTAGGTTGCTTCCGTGTTCTAGCTACGGTAAATAGTGCTGCAATGAACAATGGGATACATGTGTCTTTTTCGATTTTGGTTTCCTCAGAGTATATGCCTAGGAGTGGGATTGTTGTTTCATATGGTGATTTTATTCCTAGTTTTTAAAGGAATCTCCATACCATCTTCCTTAATGGCTGTATCAATTTACATTCCCACCAAAAATAACGTTGCTAATTTCTAAAGACATTTTCTTTTGTTTCCTTGGCCTCTGGGCTATATTTGGCATTAAAAATTTTTCTTTTTAAATTGAAGCATAGTTGATTAATAATGCTGGGTTACTTTCTTGTATACTGTAAAGTGACTCCGTTATACACACACACACATGTACACACACACACACACACACATATATATATATATATATATATACATATATATACATTCTTTTTTGTATTTTGCATTCTTTTTTCCTATTTTTTGGCCAGGCCACATTGCATATGGGATCTTAGTTCCCCCACCAGGGATTGAACACGCACCCCTTGGATCACCAGGGAAGCCAAAAATGGATTGGTATTTGAACACATTTCTCTGATGCCAGCTGTTTGGTCATCTGAGAATCAAAATGCTCTTTGCCTTGAGCTATGTATTCTGATCTGCACAAAATAAGGGCATCTCCTCCTGTAATCATTATGATTGCCCTCCTGTACATTTCTGCTGTTGTGTTCAGCCATAAAAATAAACTTCCTCTCATATCTGAAGCTAATTCTTCCCTTTAGCTAATACTATTTCCACTTGCCTTATTCTGCTTTATTCAGCTGTAGAATGTATAGTCGTAGACAAACACATGTCATACTGCACATGTAAAAATCCCAATTTTGGATAGTCATATGAAATACAACCAATTCCATGAATCCTTTCAACCATCTCCCCCCACACAATTCTTGGTTACCCACATGCAATTTTCAATGGGGCACTGTACATGGGTGAATATCCTCCTGATTCTAGATAGAGCGGCCCAATGTATGGCATGATTTTCTCTGTTGAACATACTTCTGGTTTCCGGTAATGGAGATTGGTGAAGACTTTCAGACCCATATCCTTCAAAGAAATAAATAACAAAGGAAAAGTTGAGCAGTCTTCATACAAGACCTAAAAAAGAGTCATAAACTATCTTATAATTTTAAAAATAGATAATAAATATACATGTTTTCTTTGCTAGCAAGCAGGGGTCTGGTATATTACAAGTCAAGTCACCTGTCTTTGATGTGTGTGAAGTCTCTAATTTGGAAGAAAAATGATAATCATTATGATTACTCAGCACTTGCATTCTGGGATTTTGCTAAGGGTTTTAAATTATTCTCCATCTGATTTTAAGGGAAAAATATTTATGAGATGTTATCATTGCCTTAATTAACATCACACACATACACGAATATGTGTGTATGAGACACAGCCAGTAAATTGGAGCTCTGGGACTTGAAGGAAAATGTCTGATTCTTTTCCCCTTTATTTCTATAGCTGTGATGGCAACCCACTCCAGTATTCTTGCCTGGAGAATCCCAGGGATAGATGAGCCTGGTGGCTGCTGTCTATAGCGTTACACAGAGTTCGACATGACCGAAGCGACTTAGCAGCAGCCCCAGCAGACTGCAATCATAAAGATTCCTTTAGGGAATTAATTCCCCGGTGATCCAGTGGTTAAGACTTTGCCTTCCAATGCAGGGGGTGCTAGTTTGATCCCTGGTTGAAGAGCTAAGATCCAATATGCCTTGTGGCCAAAAAACCAAAACATAAAACAGAAGCAGTATTGTAACAAATTACACAAAGGCTAAAAAAAAAAAGTCCGCATAAAAAAATCTTTTAAAAAATACCCTAAAGGAAGCCTCAGAAAATTCCAGTGATAGCCTTTGTATAAATGAAGGTGAGGCTCTATTTTAGCCTCCTGATTTGACAATTTCTGCATAAAATTTATTGCAATACCTTGAAGATTGCCTCATTGCTTCTAACATCAAGTTTTAACTTTAACATCAACATCATCATTTCAGCCACCCCATAATTTATTTTCCACAGAGAAAAACATCAACAAAAATGAATATCTTTTTTATAAGACAATCTCTGAGTGATTTTAAACACATTACTGACCTCAATCTCAAAGAAAAGGAGGTGTTAGTCACTTGGTCATGTCTGACTTTTTGTGACCAACCCCCCACCCCACCCCCCGCCTGGACTGTAGCCCACCAGGCTTTTCTGTCCATGGAATTCTCCAGGCAAGAATACTGGAGTGGGTTGCCATTCCCTTCTCCAGGGGATCTTCCCAACCCAAGGATCAAATGCAGGTCTCCTGCACAAATAATAAAATAATCTCCTGCAGATTCTTTACTGCACAAATAATAAAACAGATTTGCACTCGGTGCATGCATGCATAGTCATGTCTGACTCTTTTGCGACCCCATGGACTGTAACTCACCAGGCTCCTCTGTCCACAGAATTTTCCAGGCAAGAATACTGGAGTGGGTTGCCATTTCCTTCTCCAAGATATGCATTAGGAAAACTAAAATTAAAATTGACATGCAATAATTTTTTTAAAGTACTTTTTTTCTGATGTGGACTATTTTAAAAATTTTTATGCACTTTGTTACAATATTGCTTCTGCTTTATGTTTTGGGGGTTTTTTGCCTCAAGGCATTTGGGATCTTAGCTTTTCAATCAGGGATTGAACCCACACCCCCTGCTTTGAAAGGCGAAGTCTTAACCACTGAACCACCAGGGAAGTCCCAGCATGCAGTAATTTTAAAGCTTAAAATGACCTTACCTTGAGAATATCATAGGTGTCTCCATCCCCTTGGTTGCTTACAGGTATATAATACAAGCCATTGTAAAACATATCTTTCTGAGGAATGCAAGGGTCTATCTTGCCATCATCAAGGTTGAGACCACGATAGAAATAACCATACAGTTCTGTATTTGGGAGCATATTGTACACCTGGAAGAAAAATATCATGGTTTCTAATTATTTGAAATATTCTTTTTGTAGTGGCAAAATTGGCAACTTTTTGTGCTATAACCATTTGTTCTTCATGTAAAAATACATCGACACATATTTATTTTATAATCCTTATACATTTTAATTTATTTTCAGTTTTATATTTTGATATGGTTTAAGGGAAAAGGAGGCCATTTAAAAATTTTATTTACTAACAACAAATTAAAAATTCAATCAAGTAAATTGAAGTAAATAAACATATAAAACAGGTTGTTATGGTTTCATGAATAAGCATAGTATCAAATCTGAATCTGTTTCCAGGCAGCCAAGGCAAAAAAGAAACATTATTTAATACGTAAATCTCATTATCAAAAACAGAAGAGCATATATTCTAGTTACATGTAATATATAATTGCTTATAATGTGATTTAAAAGATCTTTTTATTGGAGTATAGTTAATTTACAATGTTGTGTTAGTTTCAGGTATATAGCAAAGTGATTCAGTTACACATATACCTATATTCACTTTTTTTTCAGATTCTTTCCATTATAGAGCATTGAGACGCGTTCCCTGTGCTATACAGCAGGCTCTTATAAATTACCTATTTTATATATAGCAGTGTGTTGATGTCAGTCCCAATCTCCCAGTTTATTCCCCCACCCCCGTATAACCATTTATCCTTGTTCTTTTCTTTATAGCTATAATAACACTTTTGAGTCAGCTCATTCTAGGAGAGGAAGCCTTCAATTTTGTTTTATGTGGTTCACAGAAATTTTTTGTTTTAATGTGGAATTTAAGATAGCATGTAAGGAAGAGATGCCTGAAGATCTATGGATGATTCCAAGGCTGAGAGCACAGATAATTCATGATTATCTGTGAATACCTAGATCTGGAGGAAAATGATAGCAGCCTGATTCTAAATCTTCTCAAGTATCCTTCCAAAGAGAACATAAAACCAAAGAGAACAAGTAATCACTAGCATGAGTGTGATACGGATAATACCATGACCTTCAAATTACTTGTTAGCAGAAATACCAACAGGCTTACCTGGTGGCTCAGCAGCAAAGAATCTACCAGCAATGTAGGAGACATGGGTTCTTTCCCTTTGTGAGGAAGATTCCCTGGGTGGGGAAGATCCCCTGGAGAAGGAAATGGCAACCCACCCCAGTACACTTGCCTGGGAAATCCCATGGACAGAGGAATCTGGGGATCATGGGATCACAAGAGTCAGACACAGAGACTAAACAACAACAACAAGAAATATCAGCGCCATATTCCAACAGAGCTCCTACTGTTGAGAAGTTGGAGAAGGAAATTTTAAGAGACTACATGAAGGAAGGAAAAGAGTGGCATGGAGAAATTGGAAGATACACACACCAGACAACTCCAGATGAAAGAAAGTACAACATTAAGTGTCAAAGGATGAATCATGGTCTTTGGACTCCATAAGAAACGGGCTTAAAATAAATGGGCCTGGAAGTGGCAGCTTCCAAACCTTGTGGTTGATGGGATATAATCAGATCATTAATGGAAGGAAAAGATGCAACTTCAAAATGTGAGGACGTACTTGCAGGGCAAGACTAGAAACACAGACATAGAGAACTGGGATGAATTGAGAGAGCAGCACTGAGAGATATATGCTACCATGTGTAAAAGAGAGAGCTAGTGGGAAGATGCTGTACAGTCCAGGGAGCTCAGCTGGGTGCTCTGTGAGGGATGCTCTGTACACGGATGGGATGAGGGTGCTGGGAGAGTCAAGAGGGAGGGAGTGCATGTACACATATAGCTGGCTCACCTTGTACAGCAGAAACTAACACAACACTGTAAAGCAATTATCCTTCAACTAAAAATAAATTTTAAAAAAGAGGGATGGGAAATATGTATACATATATGTGATTCACTTTGTTTTATAGTAAAAACTAACATAATATTGTAAAGCAATTATATGTCAATTAAAAAAAAAAGTAAAAACAGATGAAAGAAAATGGGAAATTAAAGTATCCAATAGTTTTTAACTGAGATGACTTTGATGAAAAATTCTGAAATTGCAGGTTTGGAAATGCTTATGAAAATATAAGATCTATTAACAGATAACAGAATGTCCAAGCACACCTTTTGATACTGAGATTTAACTCTAGGTTTTCATATATATGGTTATATCTACAGTTGTATAATCCCTAACCCATTGTAATTATCCATAGAATTCTTTATTGTTGTGAGTTCTGAGTCATCCAAGAAAAATAATTAAGTGTGCAATCCATGGAAAGACAAAAAAAGACAATATTTGACATTTTTCACCTGTTCCATTTCAAATAAAAACATCATCTGGAGCATAAGACTTGAGGAAATCTGAGAACTTACGCTTTCAGCAGACAGCTGTTGTTCTGACTTCAGTAGAACGCTTTTATCCACAGCCCAGAGGGCACAGACCGAGTCAGGGGATGCCTGAAGATGGAGACCAGTGCTGGAGCCTGGTAGTCCCTGCTCCTCCGAGAACTTTATGCTAACCTAAAATTAAGGGAGAAAAGGAATGAGTAAGATTATTTTACATGAAAATGTTGGGTTTGCCAAGCATTTCATTCATGGTTTTCCATAGCATCTTATAGAAAAGCCCCCAAATTTTTTTTGGCCAACCCAGTAGTTGGACTATGTCTGATCTTTTCCAAGTAAATCTTTATAGATTTCTGTACCTTTATTTCTCTTGCCCACTCTCCCCCTTAATTCTCCATCCTCACAGGGACACTTCCTTCACCAACTCTCGTACCATCCCAGGATTGGCACTGCTGCCAAAAGTGGTTCCTTCTGTTTGATGATTCATCTCCTAACAACTGAGCTGAGCCAGTGCTGATTGTGAGACGACCATGTAAAGGTTATAAGTGTCAAAAAACAAGGAGACACCAAGGAGTAAACGGCCCACCCCTCTCACTCAGAATATGCAAGAAATAGAAGAGACCTCACCTTGTTTTTAAAGCATTTTTCCACCTGGAACTTGACACTGTCAGCTATGATTTCCCCACTGGGGTGAAGAGTGTAGACAAGCATGACAGCCACAGGAGCCAGATCAGCACTGACATTGATGGGGAAGGATATGTTTCCCTTCCAGGCTGTGTAAATATGAGAGATGAGCAGCAGACACAGTACCAGAAGTTTCCTGACTCACTGGGTACACTTAGATAAAAAGAATGGCTTATGGGTAGAAAGAGCAAATTGGACTTTATTTTAAAGGCAAATCAATTAATTAATCAATAAATTGTGTGCATTCTCAGTTGCTAAGTCATGTCCGACTCTTTGCAACCCATAGACTGTCACCCGCCAGGCTTCTCTGTCCATGGGATTTTCTAGGCAAGAATGCTGGAGTGGGTGGCCATTTTCTCCTCCAGGGAATCTTCCCGACACAGGTATCGAAGCCACATTTCCTACATTGACAGGTGGATTCTTCACTACTGAGCCATCCAGGAAGCCCCAATCAATCAATGAATGGGAAGCATATATATGAAGGAAGATTGCATAATTTAGATAATAACAATGTTTGAGTTTTGGACATCACTTTTTCTATATTGTACCTGATAGCCTGGCAATCATAGAAACAGGTTGAAATCTCTTTCACTGAAATATTTAGCAGGCTACCCTGGGCCTCTATCCACAAATTGTAATGCTAAGTGTCCTTCCTAACTTCTTGACTAGAATCACAGTAACATTTCTTTACAAGACAGAAAAATGAAGGCAGAGTGCATGTTTAAAAAAAAAATATCAATGCCTTATATACACCTTTGTTTCTGATCTCCTTCTGTCCACTGAGGAAGATAGTTCCTTTCACCATAACCTGTGCCAAACAAAGAAAACACAGTATGTGATAGCATGTTAGATAATATGGTATGTGAACTTAAAAAAAAAATATTCACAACCTAAAAGTTGAGAGTTATAGCTTATTCAGTGGGAAATTTTAGGACTTCAATCCCTGGAGAAAGCATTTCAAGTAAAACTGAGAGACTTGCTCCGCTGAGGCGAGGGCTTTGCAACAAAATGCAGGTACATCAAAAGGTTATTGTTAATTAATGAACACCAGATATCCCAAGTTAAGGAATTTAGCACTTCTCGATGTATGGGAAGATGCAAGATTCTGGGCTCACTGAAATCATTCCCTTGGTATGTACCCCAGCTATCTGGGACTAATATCCTGTGTTTTCATTTCTCAGGTTTCCTCAGGGCTCACTCACTTCCTCAGTCACTTCCTGCAGTGAGTGACTGTAGTCTGGTGGCTTCTAAGTTCAGTTCAGTTCAGTCGCTCAGTTGTGTCCGACTCTTTACAATCCCATGGACTGTAGCACGCCAGACCTCCCTGTCCATCACCAACTCCCAGTATTTTTTCTTTACCAAGTTCCCTCAGGGCTCACCAGCTCACTAACCATGGTGGCTACAGCTGCTGATGACTGTGACATTCTTTGTTTACTGATATGGCAGGAAATATTCCATTTCTCAGGTATCATGTTATTATCAGATAATGAATGGCCTAATTATAATTCTATTCTATAAGGTAAAGTAGTTTTTACAAACAAATATGAAAAATGAACTCTTTCACAACTTGGGAAGGAACAGAGCAAGTGACCACAGTTGACTGAGAGCTAATTATGTGCTGGAAACTTGGTGAGTGATATGCCAATCACCATGGGGGGGTGTGTGTGTGTGTGAATAAAGCTCTGAAACAGTTGAGACTAATTGGTTTCACATAAGCCAAGTCGTTTCACCTCTGCCCCTGTTCCGTTGTTTATAAAAAGAAGATACTCATAGGGCTGATTAATGAGTTAATTAAAAAAAAAAACAAAACACCTTTATAACACTGCCTGACATGTAATACTTACCCTTGGAGGAAAGTCTTTTGTTTTTCTTCCAGTGACAAATATATAGCTGAGGAAGTTAAGGCTTAGAGAGCTTAAACAATCTGCCCAAGATCAACTAGCTCGCCTAATACATAGGAGAGGGGAAAGGATTCCAGTCAGGAGTCCTAATTTCCAAGTTTGCAACCTTTCACCTTTCCATAGCCTTATAGAGACAAAATGGATAGGGCCAGAACCAAAAGGGCTAATTCTTTTTATTGCTCTTCAAAGTCAGGCTTCTACTTTGCTCTCTGGTAGCTGTCTAATACTTTATTCTCCTGAAGGGTCTGTATATACTTGATGTGCATTAGAACTGAATGTGTAAAATAGCAGACTCTGAGTAATAAATTTTTCCAGGAACAGATTCAGAGACTTAGAGAATGAACTTATGGTTGCCCTGGAAGGGGGAGATGTTGAGGGGAAAGGGATAGTTAGGGAGTTTGGTATGGACATGTACACACTGCTGTATTTCAAATGGATAACCAACAAGCGCCTACTGTATAGCATAGCAAACTTTGCTCCATGTTGTGTGGCATCCCGGATGGGAGCAGGATGTGGGGGAGAATGGATACATGTATATGTGTGGCTGAGTCCCTTCACTGTGTACATGAAACTATCACAACATTGTTAATCAGCCATACCCCAATGCAAAAGAAAAAGTTTAAAATAAATAATTAAGTTTTTCAACCTTGGAAAAACTGAAATGACCTTGGATATTTTTATGTGTTTATTTGTTTCTGGGTTTGTTCTTCATGGACCCAGTGGTACTCACCAACAAAGGGAGAAGCTTGGTTCAATCTGATTAACATAACCCAACTGATGTACAGGTTCTGAGCTGTACTGGACTAAGCGGACAATTAGACAAGATCCAAGAATTGACCCACTGAGACTTACCAAATAGAAGAAGTTGATGGTTGAATCATCCCTGTATGCTTCACTGTTTAGCGAGTAATGTACAGTAACAATCTTCTCTTGATCACATCTAAGCTCCTTGGGTTCAGGCTCAATCATCAGGAAACTGCTGGTTCGTGAGTAGAAGCGTTGGACTGAGAAATGGCCATCCATGTACTGTGGAATTAACCAACTGGGAAGGTAGCAGCTTTGGGGTCTGACATATGTGGCCTGAGAAGATAAAAGAAAGCAAATGGGTTTGTAGAGGTATAAAGATCTTCCAGGGACAGTCATTATTATAGAATAGGAAGCCTCTTATCTCTTCAGGGCAGGGAAGAATCTTAGCTTGTGGTTAAGTTTCAGAGTTGTTACTGGCAGTAAAATAATAAGAGAACTCCCCTCTTTTCATGTATAAAACATGACCTTAGTTGTTTGTCTATTTCATCAGGCCTACAAAGAGTTGTTTATTTCACTTTGTCACTGAAGTCAACTAGGCCTTATGCCTTTCAGCTACGTTTGAACAATAACCAATTGTTTAAACGCAAAATTCTGTTTAAACAGAAGAGGAGAAATCATAGTATCTCTCTTATCTATGCACAAAATGGTCAAAGGAAAGAAGCCAAATCATCTTTATGAGCTTTTTCTACTTTCTCAGAGGAAAATATTGGTTATTGGAGAATTTATAATAATAGTAATTGGCTGTTATCTTGAATAAGTATTCTTATGTATTATTTAGTGAACAAACATAAAATACACTAAATGTTAAAGTGTATTAAAATGTATTTTCAATGCAAGGTATCTTTTAAGAGATTTCTAATCTTCAAAATTTCTAACATTCAGTTCTTTTGTGGGATCTCATCCACTCTGATGTCTTACTTTCAGACGAAACTCTGGATCAAATATATCGGAAGTATCAATGGAAAACTGAGCTTCACCATTCTCATCTGTGGTGTAGTTTCCTACCAATCTGTCATTGAGCTCCAACTGCAATAACTTGTTCACCATCGGAACATCATTAGGGCCGGAAAATTTAAGCTGTACACACACAAAAAAGAAGAATTAATTTTTAAAATTCAAAATGTCCTATTTCTACCAAGAAAGCATTTTCTATTTGCAAATGTGATTGTTTATTTGTAATTGTCTTAAATTCCATTAGGTAGAAAGATGTTCTATTAAAAATATATAATATGGAGATATCTATAATTGTATCTATTGCTTTCTTTCAGCCTAGGACTTTTTCCAATATATCATATGCAGTCATGTTACACATGTGTTATGAAAGTAGGAAAAATTGTCCAGAAATTTTCAAAAGGCAACCTATGACCTAAGAAAATGAAATGAAAACATATTTTTTTTCAAACCCACAGTTCCAAAATAAGAAATTCCTCTTCTATAGAAAGGGTCCATGGTCTTGAATCTCACACCTCCAAGCACTGGAGTGATAAAAATAGAAGACTTTTCACTGATTTGCACACCTGCAAGGAATGAAAAGCAGTGTTATGGGAAATATGTCATTTGATCAAGAATTTCAGAAGAACAAATAGCTTAGATTTTGTTTGCACATGTGCAAATGCATATACACAAAATTATATTCTTGTTCTACATTGAAAAGGAGATGTGGGTGCTAGCAGGCTACAGAATATTCTTTATTAGGTTATATAATTCATTAAGCTGAATAATGTAATTAGCACGAAAATATTTGAATCAGAAGCAGGAGAGAACACTCAATGTCCTTCCTCCTATCATTCTAGTGATTTCTGGCTTGAAACTCTTATGATGGAGAATACCATAGAAATTTCAAAAATAAGGCTTTCACTTCCAAAATCATTATTAGACTGCAAGGTAACTGTTTTCACACTTTTTCCAGATTTAAAAAAAAAATCTGATAGCAAAGTAAGTAGAAATTCGTTGTGATATCAAAAAAGCATGACATAAACAGAGGCAAGCATATGTAAGCTACAATATAAAAGTGTCAAACATCCATTATTTAAAGGCCATTATAATATTGATCAAATAGATTTACACGAAGAAGTTTATAAATAATATTATCTCAATTGTTTTTAGGAGAAGGCAATGGCACCCACTCCAGTACTCTTGCCTGGAAAATCCCATGGACGGAGGAGCCTGGTGGGCTACAGTCCATGGGGTAGCTAAGAGTTGTACACGACTGAACAACTTCACTTTCACTTTTCACTCTCATGCATTGGAGAAGGAAATGGCAACCCACTCCAGTGTTCTTGCCTGGAGAATCCCAGGGACAGGGGAGTCTGGAAGGCTGCCGTCTATGGGGTCACATAGAGTCGGACACGACTGAAACGACTTAGCAGCAGCAGCAGGAGCAATCATTTTTAAATAAGAAATAGTAACTGAATCTGGTTTTATTACCTCAAATTAAATCTCACATTCCTCTTTTTCTGTTTCATTTTTAAAATAAATATTTATTGTACACTCACTATGTGCAGATTTTTCACTAATAATTTTTGCCTTTGCAAATGTATCCAGTTGTATTAAATTGGAAGTTGGCAAAATTCTGTAAAGGATCTGATAGTTATTATTCTAAGCCCATGATACACAAGCCCCTGTCACAGCTACTCAACTTTGTTGTCACTCTTATGCAAGGTGAGTAAATATGGTTGTATTCCAATATAACTTTATTTATATAAACAGGCAAAGAGCTAGATTTGACCTACCAGATGTAGATTGTGAAATATGCATTAAATAAAAAACTAGGCCCTGGCAGTTGATTATCACACAAAATTATAAAGAGATACCTAATTTTTTCACCTGTCAAGCCCCTCTGTCTCATTGATGCAGGCACAGATCAGATATAAACATAGAGCATTTACTTAATAATTTTAAGTATTGTTAGGAAAATCTTATTCAAAACCAAAGCTCAAGTTGACCTATTGACAATGTACTCCACATGCTGAACAATTATTGATCTGTATTTCGTGAACATTGTTAACTCAGTAAATATCTCTCAGGAAGCTGCATATAGCCCCAGATTGCCCATAAACCACGAGCATTACCTGTTCCAATTTCCGTAACAGTTGTGGTGATATAAAATGACATGAAGAGTCCAGAACGGTAGAGTTGGAAGACTTTTGTATTTATAATTTGAGAAACACAACCATTTTTCAACTGAAAAAGAAGAGAAAGTATAATGAAAAGTTTAGGGATTTAAAAGTCTCTAAAAAAATATGGAGTTTCAGCACAGATATATAACTCCCTCAATTGCTCCATGGCTCCATCTCACAAACTTGGTGAAATGACCGAGAATTACAAAACAAAGAGGAGGAGGTTGGGGGGAGTTTCATCAGCAATGAAAACAAAGTGGAAGTAATGCATATTTTACAGATTTCAGGGATATTCTCCTGGAGACACTGATGGGAACAAGCTTAAGAATGAAAAATGGAACTGAATAATATTTTAGGATTGAGAAATTAAAATCTCCTTAATACTTGAGAAGTATTAAGAACAGATGGAGTAGAAGGACTCTTCAAGTATGTGACACCAAAACACTTCAAGGTAAGTTGTTCATATAAAAAAGGAAAAATCTGGTGTATGTATACAATGAAATATTACTCAGCCACAAAAAAGAAAAAAATAATGCCACATTCAGCAACATGGATGGGCCAGGAGATTATCATACTAAGTGACAAAAGTTAGAAAAAAAGATGAATATATGATTTCACTTATATGTGGAATCTAAAAAAAAAGAATACAAATGAACTTATTTATGAAACAGAAACAGACTCACAAACATAGAAAACAAACTTGTGATTATTAAAGGGGATGAGGGGAGGGATAAATGAGAGGTTTGGGATTACAATATACACAATACTTATATACAGATAGTTAACCAACAAGGACCTTCTGCATAGTGTAGGGAGCTATACTCAGTATGTTGTAATAACCTATGAGGGAAAAGACTGTACAAGAAGAATACAAAAGAAATAATACATGTATGTATATATATGTGTGCAAGTGAATCACTTTGCTGTACATATGAAATTAACATGACATGGTAAATCAACTATATTTCAATAAAGATTTTTAAAATTGCTACCAATGTAAAATGAAATGAAAGAAAAATCTGTAGATAATCTTTCAGCAATGATATGAGTAATTAGGGAGATATAGATTTAATTCTATTTTAAAATATAGTGTTTATTAATTTCAAATGTAAAACATTAGGGGGATATAGCAATTCATTGATCCTCAGAACCATGATATGAACAAGTCACTATTATCATCTCCTTTATATGGATAAATGAAAGAAGCCCAGGTTGTCTATATAATCTGCCCAAGGTCACACAGTTGGGAGGTGGTGGAGCTAACTAGGCATTCTGATTCCAGAATATGTGGTGCTCTGAACTATTAGTTATAAAATCAACAATAAAAAAGGTCAAGTTTGTCTGTTTAAAATACAAATTAAAAAGAAATAATAAAGAGTAATCAGAAGAACCTTAATTGCTTTGAAATTAAGAGGAATAATTTTTCAGTCATCTCTGAGTCAAAGAGACCACGTGAAGTAAATCAATAATAATCTAGATGTTGCCATTGTCAAGGGACAAATGCTTTACACCAAAATCTTTGCTGTTATGTTGTGATTAAGAGAAAATGTAAAAACAGTGAATGTGTTGGGTTTTTTTTTTAACAAGAAGCAACTAACATTTTTTGAACTAATAAAATAAACTAAAATTTTAAGGAAAAAAGTAACATGAAAATGAAAATAAATTATGCAGAAACAGAAAGTAATATTAGGAAAAAAGTGAAAGCAGAAGTAAAAGACTGGCAAAATAGATGAACATTTTTATGAGATGATTTAGGAGGGCAAAATTGTACAAGAGGCAGATACACAGATGAAAATCCATCTGGAAGAAAAGAAAATTATTTTAAAACTTAATAAAAATTATATGCTGATTAGATAAATTTTTAAAATTGTGTAATAGATAGCTACATGTACAATACAATGGCAGGTAAGATCTTTTTCTAAGGCTGAGAGCCCATAAACATTAGGAGCGCTGGTATTTCAAAAATACCACAAAGTCAATATTTAAATAAAAACTTGAAAAAATTTGGCTTACAGACTAGAGGGTACTTTTTTTTTTTGGCTGCATTGGATCTTTCTTGCGGCACGGAGGTTCTTTGTTGCTATGTGCAGGTTTTTTCTAGTTCTAGCAAGAGGGTTAGAGGGCAACATAAAACAGGAAAGTTTCCATTTCACAGCAACAGGAAAAACAGGTCTAATTAAGAGTTCTCAAACAAGAAGTCCAAACTGATAACGAAAATATGAAAATATGCTCTAACTCATGGGTTATTGCTGTTGTTGATTAGTATCTAAGTCATGTCTGACTCTCTTGTCTATAGCCCACCAGGCTCCTCTGTCCACGGGATTTTCCAGGCAAGAATACTGGAGTGGGTTGCCATTTCCTTCTCCAGGGATCTTCCTGCCCAGGGATGGAACCCACATCTGAATTAGCAGGTTGGTTCTTAACCACTGAGCCACCAGGGAAGCCCAGAACTCACTAGTAAAGCAGGTTAAAACAAACTAAATTTTTGTCTACCAAAATGGTAAAACATTTTAAATTCATATATTGCTGGCAGTAGTATTTTTAAAAAATGAAATCTATATATGATTATATCTATCCACCTATTTATCTAATTTGACTCAGGAAATCTGCTCCAAGACATCTATTTCAAATAAATAAAACTTCTCATACATGAAAATGGTTTTAGCAGATTATTTATTGTTGCATTTTTCACACTGGGGAAAAATAAAACACTAGCTGAATGAAACCCCCATCACTTGGGTAAAATGGCTGACAAAATTATATTATAACCACACCATAGAATAATGTTCTCTCATGTGAAAGAATTCCATTCAGTCTTTTTAAGTCTGCAATCCCTACCTAACATATAGATTTCTGTCTGTATTAACCAAATATCGATATTAACCAAAAAGCCTTTAGGTAATTTTCTGTTGATCAAATTCAGTGAGATTAGGACAATCAGAATTAAAATACAAACTGTATGGTGTAAACACATTTCACTTTTGAAGTCTAAAGGTGATCCTCAAAGAGATGGCCAGGATTATTAATGTTATGATGCTATAGACTGAAAAAGCAAATGGTGGCTTCAGAAGTGAACTTCAAATTTAAGGTAATAAAATAGATACTCTGAATTGCAGCTATTTGCAAGTGAACTTTTTTCAAAAAGACAATTCTAGGTGGCATGGTGAGTGCCATCAGGGATTCATTTATGTAAAAGATAGATTATGGTACTTCAAAGGATGATCAGAGAGGTCACCTAAACACTATAAACAAAAAAGGCAATAAGAACTTTCAAATTCTAAAACTTCTATGAATATATAGGTGAAGAGCAATGAACTTGGCTTAGAGAATGAATTATACCTTGAATTTTCTTCTCATTCTTCACCTCACCTATGTACAACTTCAATTATCCACAACAGGAAAATAGTGTTGTTCAGTCTGTTTTATAAATGGAATCAAAGAAAGAATAATATTGAAAATGAACAAGAATTCATTTTTTTGGAGTAAAGATCATGATCTGTACCTGTGCAACAAACTGTTCACATATTTCATTCTTGTCTTTCTCACAAGCTCCAGAGGAAAAAAATTCCCTGCACACCTGGACGTGGACTTTCCCATGTACAGGTTGGCCAAAGGTATACCTAGGAGGAGAAGATATACTGGTAATATGAACAATACCATGGTCATATTTCATGGTCTTTTATTCATAAGTTATATGTGAAATCTCTAAATTATGTATACCCAACAACCAAATTCAATTAGGAAGCTCATCTATTTGCATTCTCTTCTCCACTGAATTTAAATTAGACAGATTCAGTTTTTTTTTTTTTTTAAATCAAATTTAAAGTAATGTAAAATTCAAAATCTCAGTGACTTGGACCTAATGATCAAATTGAGTTTCAAAAGTTATATTTTAATCTGATAAAAATATTTTAAAAATTGCTTGCAACACTTGCTTTCTCTAGCACAAAAGATATATATATATAAATAAAACAAATTACTCAGGATCATGAGTACTTCTTGATTAACATTTTAAATAACACTTCTCATTTTTCACTCAATAAATATAAAAGGATTGGCATATACTGGATATGCTTTGACCAAAAGTATAATGTCTTTTGGGGTGCGTGTGTGCTTAGTCGCTCAGTCATGTCCGACTCTTTGCGACCACAGGGACTTCAGCCTGCCAGGCTCCTCTGTCCATGGGGATTCTCCAGGCAGGAATCTCCAGGAGTGGGTTGCCATGCCCTCCTCCATGGGGTCTTCCCAATCCAGAGATCGAACCCAGGTCTCCCGCACTGCAGGTGGGTTCTTTACTGTCTGAGCCACTAGGGAAGTCTGTCTTTTGGGGTGGGATTAAATAAATATTTCATTTTCTCCCCAAACACACAAAAGACTATAATACAAGGTTTCTAAAGATTCAAAGGCAAATACATTAATTGTTTGAGCTTTTGGCTTATTTAAGGATCTCTTCTACTAGCATTTAGAAAAACAAATCTAAAATCAGTATACAGTAAAATTGAATATTATTAAATGTATGATTATATTTTTTCTAATAGTTGGACATTGGTGTTTACATATATCATTTATTTTTTCCAGTGATTCTGAGATGTAAGTATGTTATCTCATTTTATGGATTAGTAAATTGAGATTGAGTATCTCTCTTTTTCACATTGTAACTGATGGAATTAAAATTCAAACTCAGATATTTCTCAGGCCACAATCCATGTTTTTTCTCTTCCACTAATCTATTTAAAAATTCTTAATGCTTCTGGTATTTTGACTCAATCCAACTCACTATAATCTGTCAACTCTATCAATTACAAGTAAAATAGAGTCAAGACTCTAATCAGGTCACAAATGTTATACCCCAGCATATATTATTTACGTCTTCTTATTGTCTTTTATTTATCAAATAAAACTCATCACATTATCACCTACAAGTTGACATATACCCACAAGATATGTGGGTTTTAAGTTTTCATACAGGTCAGAATAAACATTCTCCTTTTATAATCTGAAAAGTTTTTGGCAAATACTAATGCGGTTTATTAAAATACTTTTGCCTGTGGGCGATTTTCTTCCTTCTTAAAAGCTTAATTCATCCCTGAGGTGGTTTGCTAAAATAATCTAATTTGTTGTTGTTTCCTCTGGCTGTTCCAAGCTAAGTCCCAGGGAATGGTTAAGAAACAACGATGCAGTATTGTGCAATCTAATTGTTGGCAACTCAGTCACTGATGTTATTTTCTGGACACACTGATTCATTCATCATGTTCTCTTAGCCTGCACAGAAATAACCATGGAGCAAGCAGAGCTCTGCTCTCAACTCTCTAGTCCTGTTGCAAGATTTGATTATTGCTGATACTGACACACTGTTTAATGTCAGATCTGAGTATAATATAACATTAAGGAAGTTTTAATAAATTCTAATTCCATATCAGCATTTCAATAAATCCCAACTCCTTATCAATCAATAAATAAATCCCAATTCCATATCAACATTTAGCTTTTAGGAAGTCTTTGGAAGGTGATACTTGATAAATATTTTGACTAACCTGATAAAGTGCATTGTAGTTATTCAACATACCATTCAGCAGATAAATTATAGATGTTAATCCCACTGACAAGTCTAGTTTTCTGTAGGATTTTTCTAGTGAAATCAGTTTAGGATCCTTATATTGATTATCCCATTATGTTTAATACAGATAATCTATAATCTCTCATACATTACATTTACAAAACTTTGGCACATGATCAGCTATTCTTCACTGATACTCAGAAAAATATTTATGATTCTTTTTCTAGAGTCCAAAGAACATTTGTTTTTAAAGGTTAGAAACTGTTTCTAAGATTCTTTATGGTATCCTCAGCAAAATCCCCATGTTTCTACCAGGCTGCCCTTTACCAATGTATCTTTAATATACTACTGAAAATATTCAAAGGCAAGTAATTTTCATGTCATTAGTTAAATAAACAATGTTTAACAAATAGGGCAAATATTAACATTTTCGGTTGTTTATATAAAGTACAATAGAGGTCTTGGTTAGGAGAGAAATGAACTTAGATAGCCTAGGTCTAAATTGTAGTTTTGCCATCAAAAAACCCCATTAATGTTGATAAGTTATTTCAATTCTCTGTCTCATTATCTTTCTTTGTAAAATCAAGTTGATAATAGCTCCTTTCTCACAGTGACATGGTGAGAAAGTTAACAAATGTAATGCTTAGCTCATTCATTGCATTCAATAAATATTAGCTCTTTTTTTTTTTTTACTATAATTAGAAATTTGAGGAAAGGCATTGCAGCTTTAAAAAAGATAAAAGACATTAGAAATGATACCCTCAAAAGAAAATAACAATTTCTGAAATCACATAGGAATTCCTTTTTTACATCAAGTGGATTCAAATTAGTTAAAATTAAATTGATAAAATGCCTTTTTCTCCACTATGACGTTTTCAATATTTCTTTCTTTTCTTTTTCTTTTTTTAGTGAAAACATCCACTGATGATGAAGATTCAATAAGGCAGGTACTTTAGGCAAGCTGTTGGAACCATCCTTGGGCACAGCATACTTAGTGATCAGCATGGCAGTCAAAAGTCTAAAAGAATGTTACACACTTGTCATAGTAATGTTACACTTTTGTTGTAGTAGATCCAATTCTGGAAATTTTTCTTAAGTAAATAATTTTTAATTAAAATGTTGCATTTTATACACAAAGACATTACTATAACTTTGTCACTGGGAAAGCAAAATCAAACAGGCTGCGTGTCATATAATAAAAGAGTGGTTAGATAAATTTGATATAGCCAGATTGAGATATGTTTATGCAGTGAGGAATTGAAATACATGAAAAGACTGGCATTATATAGAGACAGGTTTTCTTAACTGGAGTAGGTAAAAAAGTATAATTGTTGAAAGTACTCATAAAAGACCAGAGAAAAATAAAGTGTTAATGGCAGTTAGTGTGATTAATTTTAGGTAATTTTGCACATTTTTCAATGTTTTTCAAATATTCTATAGTGACAATCCATTACTTCTTTAATAATTTTAATATAAGCAGATACATAAGTTTACATGGTTAACCTCATTTTTTGTTTCCTCTAAGCCTTGTATTGACAGGTGGAGTTAAATCTCTTGAATACTTACTTAGCGCATGTGCTGACTTGGAATTCATCATCTGAAATAGTTATTGCTTGTGGTGCACTGACTTTAACTTCAAACTTGGGCAACACTGGAAACAAAGAGAAATATAATGTTACTTCAGCTCTCACACACTACTGAGCAAAAATGATTACAACCATGTAAATGTGTTTCCACACATGACATTTTTCTATGTATGTTTCTGCGTAGATCACGGTTCAACTTTTCCAAATTCCATCAGTGGGTGATGGTGTTTCATTAATTAATCATTCCCCTTTCCTTTCTCTGCCCTATTCTTGGAGCTTCACATTTTGTTTGCTGTAGTCCTTTAGATCCTTTCTAGACGGTTGTCTGGATTCTAAAAAAAAATGGGATATTTCCTCAGGAGAAAACGAAGGGATCAGAATAAGGATACGGCAATAAATGACGAGCAAGAAAGCAGAGACAGTAAAACATAGAAGGCCAAGAAAAGAAAATGACAGAAAACCAAATCAAACTTCTGTAATTTGTCTAATTCTAACATAGAAGTTATTTTGTTTAACAGTTCTTTGGACACCTCAATTATATAAGACAACAATCATAATTAGCAATCGATTACCATTTCTATTAACGGTAAATTGGTGTGTCAATGTCTTTCCTGATTTTTCTTTCACGACAATAGAGTAATCTCCAAACACTGGTTCTAAAATCAATTGGAATGAGAGTTCGGTAATATTTTGAGAAGAGGTCACATTTTGCCATTGAAAAATCCTATTGTCTTGAGGATCCTAGAAAATAAAGAAGAAATAAAAGCAGAGGATGTATGAGAGTATTATCCTTTTCTTTTTAATTTGTGATCCTTTATGTAGTTGGGGCTTCCCTGGTGGCTCAGAGGGTTAAGAATCTGCCTGCAGTGCGGGAGACCTGAGTTTGATCCTTGGGTTGGGAAGATCCCCTGGAGGAGGGCATGGCAACCCACTCCAGCATTCTTGCCCGGAGAATCCCATGGACAGAGGAGCCTGGCGGGCTGAAATCCATGAGGTCACAAAGAGTCAGACATGACTGAGCGACTAAGCATAACACAGTAAGGTGATACTAGTAGTAAAGGATCTGCCTGTCAATACAGGAGATGCAGAAGACATGGGTTCGATCCCTGGGGCAGGAAGATCCCCTGGAATAGGAATTGGCAACTTGCTCCAGTATTCTTGTCTGGAATATTACACTGACGGAAGAGCCTGGTGAGCTACAGTCTATGGGGATACAAAGGGTCAGACATGACCAAGTGACTGAACACATGTAGTTCAGGGAAGTAAAGAAAGTTCTATCATTTTATTGCACTCGTATCACAAATTGTGAGAACAATTACACACTGTTAAATGGAAGCCCCACAATAAGAAAGCATCCTTCAAGCCACGCTTCCTCCATCATTTGCTTTCAGCAGCTTATGTGAGCCTGCTTCAATAAATGTATTGATATTATCCAGCCATAATTAAAGAAATCTGGATAAAAAGATCTCTACAAAGGCACAGAAACATTACTCACTGCTCTTTTTTTTGTTTGTTTTGCTTTCCTCCACAGTAAAATCTAGAAAGTTAAATTAATTTTGTAGACTTCTATTCAGTAAGGACTACTCATGTGATTGAGTGTTGGCTGATAACACATAAATAGAAGTCACTGGGTAGAAAAGAATCAAACTAGATGCCACTGAAATTAAAGCAAGATATTGAGGATGACATAGAGGTTAAATAGAAGTCTATTCAGCAGCTTCAGCTGCATGCAACAAATTGTGGGAAACTCTCTTTCATTTTTATTCTATTATAAATATTTTCTAATTTTCCTTGCTATGACTTCTTAGATACACCCGTCATTTAAAAGTGGGCATTTAATTTTCAAATACATAGGATTTTAAAAGTGTTTTTGATATTAATTTCTCATTTAAATGCTTTCTTCTCTGCAAACACCTTCTGTGTTTTATCAGTCTTCTAACTTTATTGAGGCTTTCAATGGCTAAGTCAAAGATCTCTCTTGGTAAGTGTCACATTGCACTCGAAAATATATGGGTTATTTTCAAATATCTTTTGATGTTGATTTCTAACATCATTCCACAGTGATAAGGAAACAGACTCTGTATGATTTCAATTCCTTTAGATCATGAAATTTTTGCACCTTGTTCTACATCCTTGGATATGTTTCAGTGTCCCTAGTTTATAGTCTATGAGAACTTGAACAGAGTGTGTATCCTACTGTTGTGTCAAAACTGCATAAATCTTAACTATGTTGAATTGGTTCATGGTTCTTTTCAGGTCTACTATAACCTTCTACTTTTCTGTATATTCATTTTATTAATTTTGAGAGTTTGATATTGATACTCCAACTAAAAATCTTAATTTGTCTTCTTAAAAAATAATTGGAGCATATAGTGAAACTATATGTAACTTTGTTCTGTATTTTCCAAGTCTCCTGTAAATGTGTTATCATACTTTTAAATTTTTAAGAAAAAAAGAAAGAAAGAAAAAAAAAAAGAGTAAATAGAATAAGCCTTAGTAACATTGTGCTATTACTGCCCTAACCTTGAACATACTACACTCGGGTGTAGTAGTTTCTGAAAACAATAAATCTTTTACTCATCTAGAGTGATGTTACTTAAGTTTTCTGTTGCTTTCCATGGAACACAACATTATCTGCATGAAATGTTTAAATGTGGAGATAATATTATTTACAGGTTACTAGTAATGCAGAAAACATGAAAATGGTCAACCTTATATTTATTTATCCCACTAGAAGGACAAGTTGTGATCCATATAACAAAGTCAAAATCATTTAAATTATAGACTATATTTATATACATGATCATTAATGATGAACTAGATCTCAATGTATTAACCTTTAGAACTAATTAGCCATGGGACCTATTATATATAGGGATTAAAATACATACTGTTGGTGTTGATTGATACATACATGGAGTTGATTGATACAAGCTACTTACTGACAGGCATGCAATTTCAATTTAATTTGAAAGCCACATTACACCACACTAGAGATTTGAATGGTAGAAGGAGCTGCAAACTTTTATGAAAGTGTAGTCCATTTTAAAAAATCACCTTCTGTGTACTCCTACATTTTTAGGTGTTTATGATTTCTATTTTCTTAAAACAAAATGACTGTCTGAGGAGGCCTTACCAATAGCTGTGAAAAGAAGAGAAGCGAAAAGCAAAGGAGAAAAGGAAAGATATATCCATTTGAATGCAGAGTTCCAAAGAATACCCAGGAGAGATAAGAAAGCCTTTCTCAGTGATCAGTGCAAAGAAATAGAGGAAAACAATAGAATGGGAAAGACTAGAGATCTCCTCAAGAAAATTAGAGATACCAAGGGAACATTTCATGCAAAGATGGGCTCAATAAAGGACAGGAATGGTAGGGATGTAACAGAAGCAGAAGATACTAAGAAGAGGTGGCAAGAATATTCAGAAGAACTGTACAAAAAAGATCTTCACGACCCAGATAATCATGATGGTGTGATCACTCACCTAGAACCAGACATCCTGGAATGTGAAGTCAAGTGGCCCTAGGAAGCATCACTATGAACAAAGCTAGTGGAAATGATGGAATTCCAGTTGAGCTATTTCAAATCCTGAAAGATGACACTGTGAAACTGCTGCACTTAGTAAGCCAACAAATTTGGAAAACTCAGCAGTGGCCACAGGACTGGAAAAAGTCAGTTTTCATTCCAATCCCAAAGAAAGGCAATGCCAAAGAGTGTTCAAACTACTGCACAATTGCACTCATCTCACACGCTAGTAAAGTAACACTCAAAATTCTCCAAGCCAGGTTTCATCAATGTATGAACTGTGAACTTCCAGATGTTCAAGTTGATTTTAGAAAAGGCAGAAGAACCAGAAATCAAATTGCCAACATCCACTGGATCTTTGAAAAAACAAGAGAATTCCAGAAAAACATTTATTTCTGCTTTATTGACTATACAAAAGCCTTTGACTCTGTGGATCACAATAAAGTGTGGAAAATTCTTCAAGAGACAGGAATACCAGACCACCTGACCTGCATCTTGAGAAATCTGTATACAGGTCAGGAAGAAACAGTTAGAACTGGACATGGAACAACAGACTGGTTCCAAACAGGGAAAGGAGTACGTCAAGGCTGTATATTGTCACCCTGTTTATTTAACTTATATGCAGAATACATCATGAGAAACGCTGGGCTGGATGAAGCACAAGCTGGAATCAAGATTGTTGGGAGAAATATCAATAACCTCAGATATGCAGATGACACCACCCTTATGGAAGAAAGTGAAGAAGAACTAAACAGCGTCTGGTGAAAGTGAAAGAGGAGAGTGAAAAAGTTGGCTTAAAGCTCAACATTCAGAAAACAAACATCATGGCATCCGGTCCCATCACTTCATGGCAAATAGATGGAGAAGCAGTGGAAACAGTGGCTGACTTTATTTTTCTGGGCTCCAAAATCACTGCAGATGGTGACTGCAGCCATGAAATTAAGAGATGCTTAACCCTTGGAAGGAAAGTTATGACCAACCTAGACAGCATATTAAAAAGCAGAGACATTACTTTGCCAACAAAGGTCCGTCTAGTCAAGGCTATGGTTTTTCCAGTGGTCATGTATGGATGTGAGAGTTGGACTATAAAGAAAGCTGAGCGCCAAAGAATTGATGCTTTTGAACTGTGGTGTTGGAGAGGACTCTTGAGAGCCCCTTGGACTGCAAGGAGATCCAACCAGTCCATCCTAAAGGAGATCAGTCCTGGGTGTTCATTGGAAGAACTGATGCTGAAGCTGAAACTCCAATACTTTGTCTACCTGATGTGAAGAGCTGACTCATTTGAAAAGACCCTGATGCTGGGAAAGATTGAGGGCAGGAGGAGAAGGGGATGACAGTGGATGAGATGGTTGGATGGCATCACCAAATTGAAGGACATGGGTTTTGGTGGATTCTGGGAGTTGGTGATGGACAGGTAGGCCTGGCGTGCTGAGGTTCATGGGTCGCAAAGAGTCAGACTCGACTGAGGGACTGAACTGAACTGAAAACAAAATGTGGCTAAATTAAAACTGAGAAGAGCCAGCAGCCAAAATAAAAAATTTGAAACATAAATCTCCCTTAGAAAGAGCCTGTGTGTGTTGTATGTTCATTTGCTTCAGTTGTGTCTGACTCTTTGTGACTCTTTGTGACTCTGTAGTCTGTAGCCCTCCAGGCTTCTCTGTCCACGGGATTCCCCAGGCAAGAATACTGAAGTGGGTTGCAATGTCTTTCTCCAGGAGATCTTCCCAACCCAGGGATCGAACTGGTGTCTTTTTAGTCTCCTGCCTTGCAGGCAGATTCTTTACCCCTGAGCCACCAGGGAAGCCCCTATAAAGAGCCTAATCCTATATTTTTCCATGAAGATCCACCATGGCCCCATTTGGCCCACAGCAGACACTAAAAGTGGCAGCCCTTTCTTTGGTTCTTCACATGATGCCTTACACTGTGTATGCATGTACAAATTTCTCTTCCCCCATATTTCAGTTATCTTAATTTCTCACTGTGTGTAGTGAAAACTACACACATATTGCTATTTATCTAAACATTTAAAATGATGGATTTGAAAAAGATCTCTTACCTGAAGTGTGATCAAGGGATACTGAAAGAAGAAAGAAAAGAAAGAAAAATGCAAGTTAATATTAAAATAGTTCATTTGGGGGCCAGATATTGCATTATAGAGATTATCTGACTTAAATGTTGACTTAGTCCCCCCTGTTCCAGATGGCACAGTTTCTAGAGCCAAAGATGCCAGGAAAACTCTGAATTTGAAACAGACTCAAACATTCCTCTGGGAAGTGAAAAGCAAGTTCTATGTAAGTCACTTTTTCTACTAGGATGTAAAGACCTAGAGAAGTAAAAATCAATTCACTGTATTGGAAAGCTTTTTTGTTTATTATTGAGGTTTATCTTTGAAATTATACTTATATGTATCTCCATAGTTATGGAAAATTTCCCAATGATACCTTATAGAGTAAAGGAGTAATTTGTTTAGATTTCATTGTGTGTTTGAAATGACTGGACTCACCACATCGTTGATAGGAAGGAACTTAGTATCCAGTGTCACGATGCGAAGTTTAACTAAAGGAGGAAGAGGGGACAATAATATTTTCTTATTATTTATTAATCATTAATTTTCTCATAGCTATTGATAAGAATTATTATTCTTGTTATTTTCCTTCCCAGATGTGATTGCTTATAAATAGACAGTGAAATTAATTGCGTTGCTTTCATAGAACACTGCACTTCTTTCTCCTCTAGCTCTGATTTAACCCTTTGCGATTTGGGTTCCTTTTGGAAAGATTTTTTATTGCACATTTATAATTCCTCTGTTGATCATGACCTGTGTTACCGAAGCTGGCACAAGCTGCTGCCACCACTAGAAACTTTCTACCATAACAGCCCATAGGGAAGTCTCAAAACTTGGTGGCAGAATTAATCATAGAAGGAAAAATGTGAAATATGTATGGTAAGAGTTACACGTGGACTTCCTATGTGGTGCTAGTGGTCAAAAAGCTGCCAACCAATGCAGGAGACACTAGAGACTTGGGTTTGACCCCTGGATCAGGAAGAGCCGCTGGAGGAGAAATGGCAACCCACTCCAGTACTCTTGCTTGGGAAATCCCATGGACAGAACAGCCTGGTGGGGTTGCAAAGTGTCCATGGGGTTGCAAAGTGTCAGATGCAACTGCCCACATGCACACACATACAGACACACGCACATGAGTTATACATAATTTTTATGGAAAAATATAATGTTGGCAAATATTGATTTTAGCAGAATTCCAGAAAAGCCATGTTAGCTATTTTTGCACCTATAACTGCCATCATAGTATTTTAATACATCCAGAAGAGAAAATATAATGTGGCAAAACAAAAAAACTCACTATGAGATAAATTCTGTTTTAGTTCTTTTACTTTTTTTTTAGTAAGTCATCTTTGTTCTCAGATGTTCAGTCATATCCAACTCTTTGCAACCCCATGGACTGTAGTCTGCTAGGCTCATAGAACAAAGTGTGTGGATGCTCTTATCCAGCTTCTAATTTTATAAATGAGAAAACTAAAGATCTCAAGGACCAGAATTGACTTGGCAGAAGTTGATAATTTATTCTCAGAGCCAAGACAAAAATCATATCCTTCTGAATCTTAGTTTGGTATTCTTTCTGCTATCTTCTACTTACAACAATAATGAAGAAGGGCTCTGCCTAAGCTATCAGATTTGTGATTTCTTTTTCTGATATGAATCATGATGATGATGATAATAAATGCCATTTAAAAATTACTTACTGTGTGCCAGGGACTATTTTGGGCTTCCCAGGTGGCACTAATGGTAAAGAACCCACCTGTCAGTGCAGGAGGCATAAGAGACGGAAGTTTGATCTCTGAGTCTGGAAGATTCCCCAGAGCAGGGCATGGCAACCCACTCCAGTATTCTTTCCTGGAGAATCCCATGGACAGAGGAGCCTGGTGGGCTACAGTCCAGAGCATCTTACAAAGTGGGACCTGACTGAAGCAACTTAGCATGCACGCACACAGAGAGACTATTTTACACTGGCTATCTTATTCTCGCAGTAAAAACGAGATACTTTTACTATTTCCATTCTATGGATGAAAAGAATTGAGTCAAAATAGAGATTTAATTAGTTTTTCCAGCTGGTAAATTATGAAGTAACACAACCCTAGCTTGCAGTCATTGTATTATGCAAGCCTGTCATGAGAATTTGTAAACAGTGAGATAGACACAAAACTGTAAGAAACAAAACACTCAATAATTAAAACTGAAGGGTACTGTTTCATAACTGACCTAGACAACTGGTCAAAATTCTAGAAATTCTTGATCTGAAGAGTTGAGACCAAATTAGAACTTGGATTTAAATTTAATAATGTGTTTGGATTGCTTAAAATTGGAAGAAAGAGTTTCTGAAATCAACAATAAGAAGGAAACATAAATATTGACTTACCATTCTCTCCAGATTTATAGATGGGTTTATCTGTCTGCACAAAGGTCACTGTCTCTTCTGAAGAGAGTGCTACAGATCTCCTCTCAAAGATTTTAAGAGTGTCTCCCTTAACCAACAGAGTCACAAAAGCCATCTGTTCAGAAGACTTGGGGGAAACCTATTTAACATAAACAGCAGAAAATTGGAAAATTATTCTTGGACATTTAGATGGTAAAGAATGCCTTAATTTGCTTCTGAGGCTGAGAGAGGCTTGTGAATCCATTATGTCTTAATGGGAGATTTATTGATCACTTGTTCCAATTTTTTTATTTAGCCCGAGGACAGTTTCCAGTAAAGTTATTCCTACGTCTTCTTATCTATTGTTTTCTATGTTCCCGAGTTCCAATCTCTCATTACTTTACCTAATTCTCTATCCTCATTTTTAAACAGTTCTCTATCTAAAAGCAGTTGTTTAGTCGCTAAGTTGTGTCTGACTCTTTTGCAACCCTATGGACTGTAGCCCACCAGGCTCCTTTGTCTGTTGGATTTCCCAGACAAAAATACTGGGTTGCTGTTTCCTTCTCCAGGGGATCTTCCTGACCCAGGGATCGAGCCCATGTCTCCTATATTGGCAGGCAGATTCTTTACTCCTGAACCACCAGGGAAACCCATCAGAAAACAGTTATATTGTCTTATTACCATTCCCTTCAAGAGAAAAGTTCAGTACTTCACAAGTTTTATTGTATATATAACTTGTCTTTTTATTTGCCTTTCAGAAATTCTCCAATTTTCCTTCTCAGATTCCACAACTTATCCAATCAAGTTTTATTATTTCTCTAAAACTAATCTTTTAAAGATTTATTTATTTTTTATTGAAGGATAATTGTTTTATAGAATTTTGCTGTTTTCTGTCAAATCTCTACATGTATCAGCCATAGGTATACATGTATCTCCCTCCCATCTCCCTCTCCATCCCACTGCTCTAGGTTGATACAGACCCCTGTTTGAGATTCCTGAGCCATACAGCAAATTTCTGTTGGCTATCTATTTTACATATGGCTATGTAAGTTTCCATGTTACTCTTTCCATACATCTCCTCCTCTCTCCCCATCCTCATGTCCTTTCTAACACACATATATGGAATCTAGAAAAATGGTACTGAAGAATTTATTTACAGGGCAGCAATGGAGAAACAGACATTAAACTCATTTTTTAGTAGTAATTCCATCTTCCCATCTGAAGTTCTGAAAAGTCAAATTTTGCACCTCACCTCAAAATTTGCACAAGCATAGAAGTTATCCTCTTCCACAGTCTGGTCAAAAATAGTGCTATTGGATCCATCATATTCTAAGACAACACTCAAGGACACAGATTCATTCAGGTTTAAAAGGTGGAGACAAGCTTGTTCTGTAGAATGACTTTGCATCACAGAGGGGACCCATAGGATATATTGCCTATGCAAACAAAGTAATCAACACTCTAAACAAGGGTAAGAGAAATGCAGAACATGCATAAAGCAATTTTAACTTATTGACATATTTCTGAAACACACACACTTTTCATGATATTACAATAAACTTGAGTATGCAGAAAGCTATCAAGAAAAAAAATTAAGTCATTTCCCTTCATACTCCTGTTTAAGATTTACAGGGTAAATCAGCACTCTGTCTCAGAAACTGAAATGGTAAAATACAATTGAATTTTAGCACAGCATATTTCATAAGGTCACTTTTCCAGTACTTTCATAAGAATAGCAATATAATATTCCTTACGAGTTCAAAGCCTCAGAAACAGTAAATTGAAGCAAAAAGGTACTCATAAAAATGATGGGCACCATTTTACCCCAGTACCAGAACAATTAAGACTTCAAGATAGTCTCCTCTTTCTCTCTGTCTTTATTAGAAGTCAGCTGTCTCAACTCTTTCCTTTCTTTTCTTCCTTCTACTCTGCATCTCTCTGTATACTGTTGCTTTTATATAGTCACATATGAAGGATCAATTGCTTTTTGGAGCAAATATAATGGGACTCTCCAATCACATTTAGATCTCCTCTCCCATTACTTTTCCGGGGAGTGGGGGTGTCACTTTACCTACAACTTCCTTCTTAAATTCACCAGATGCTGATCTGTTTTTGCAATCAGCAGTATGAGTTGAACAGGAAGAAAGAGGAAAACAAAGAAATCACTTGTGTGACACTTAGGATTCTATTAATTTAGTTCCTCACTCCCAGGGCTCACTGCAGTATCAAAAGCATTAACCCACAGGAATCAGCCCTTGGAAGAAAATACCTGTCCAAACAGCTATTAATAGTTTCAAATCCCCAAAGGTAAATATTCCAGGCTTCTGAGAGAAGAAACATTATCTGATATTGCCAAAATCCAGATGCAAATACATATCTCAACATAGGCTCATTTTACAGATAATTGAAACTCATTTTTCTATAATTTCATGATACGGAATACAACATTTAAAATGTTGATATGTGTGCGACATTTACTATAATTTTCTGTTGTTGCTGACTTTTGTTTTTTGCCACATCGTGGCATGAGGGAACTTAGCACTCCCACCAGAGATGGAACCCACCCCACTTGCATTGGAAGCATGAAGTCTTAGCCACTGGACCATCAGAGGAGTTCCTACTATAATTTGCTTAGGTTTTTATAATGGTCAATATCCTTTCCTACCCTAAATAGGAAAACAATGCAAGAAAATGTGATAAATATGTGTGAGTGTATACACACATACCAGGCTTCCCAGGTGATGCTAGTGGTAAAGAGCCTGCCTGTCAATGTAGGAGATATGAGAGGTATGTTTGATACATGGGTGGTGAAGATCTCCTGGAGGAGGGCAAGGCAACCCACTCCAGTATTCTAGCCTGGAGAATCCCATGGATAGAGGAATCTGGTGGGTTACAGTCCATAGAGTCGCAAAGAGTCAGACATGCACGACTGAAGTGACTTGGCATGCATGCACAGGCGTACACACATACTATTCACTTCTTGAAAAAAAAAAAGCTTTACCATCATTATTGCAAAATATTTCTACAAGGAACATGAGTCATACCAGAGAAAATGGTGACCTCTTACCCTCAGTGTGTTAATTCTCCTATTTGTTTTCTTTTTTTGGTTGTTGTTGTTAACATCCTTTCCAGGTCAAGTGTTGATGGAGTTAATGCATCTGGCTTGAAGAATGATGCATTGGGTAATGAAAGATTGAAATTTATTTCAGTTTTTTTAGAAATAGATCTACAATACTGCAAGAGCAAACACAAAGGCAAGAACAACAAAATCAACTATAATCCATGAGGAGGTGGAACGGGGCTCTGAGGCCAGGGAAGGTCATAACAGGGTCCTCCGCTGACCACATTTCCAATTTTAGCACAGCACCGTGTGCTTGAAAACTCAGATCGTGTTCTCTCAGTAGAATTGCAGCATTTCTCGACTCCCCATTTCAATTTAAGACTTTTCTTTTCAGTCTGCCTTTTCTCTAATCCTGCTTAAGACACCAACTCTTTTAAAATCTCTGCTACAGGGCTAATCTTCAACTTTTATTCGGTCCTGCCAGTTTTAATATTTAATTTCTTTCCACTGGACTCTCAAACTGTTAGTCTCTGTGTTTGACCAATACCCTTTCCTCTGATAGCCCCTTGGGCTTATTATTAGAACCACTCTCTGCACTCTGTTTCTCCTACTCACAAATCACTAGTTTCCAAAACAAGTGAAGCTCAACTCATCAGTGTTCAAGTTAAACAGAACCACAAGGCAGACTGTTTATAAGTCAAAGCAACTAATTCTTTATTCCCAAGGCTGGTGAATCTAAAATGAAACTCTCTAAAATATTTGTGTTTTTCCAAATGTGAAAATTTTATGCCGAGTAAATGACTCTATTCATTTTAACTTTAATCAAGACTAGTTATTGATAACAAACATATGTTTTGCACAGTTCTTTTAAATCACCTTGGAAACTAGACTTTTTTTAAAATAATATCTCTTTCCCCAAACATGACTTTATCTGATTAACATATCCCCAAATAAATTTATCTGATTTACATGGTTAATGGGCCCTTATCCCAGAAAATTTAGATATGAATCCAACATCTATTGCATACTTGCTATGTATCAGCAAGGCAATAGTGAGGTTCTCGAGATAACAGGATGAGTAAGACACAGCTCTTTAAAGGAGTTTACTTCTAGTAGAGAAGGGAAGAAAGGAAAAGAGAAAAGAAGGAGGGAGGATGGGAGAGGGTAGGGAGAAAGGAAGTCAGAATGAAGGAAGTGAGGATCTGTTAAGAGGGGGGATATTATAATTCCTTAATAATTAACAGAGTGCTAGGCATTGATATTGATAGTATCTCATTTAATTCTCAAAAATACAATTTCAGGTTCATTATTTATTCTTATTTTATAGATAAGAAAAATACAGTATCGAAAAAAAAAAAAAAAACCAACAACACATATCTTCATAGGGTCACCCATAGAGTAAGTGATTGGGAAGAATTTCTTTTAATAATCAAATTGAGATCAAGCAATGTTTATGTATAAAAATATGAAAGGACATGGATTAATGTACTATGCTCTAAATTCTCTTTATGTTTCTGCTGAATAAAGGGATATATGATGGATATTATATCATCATCATGTGACAGACTCAGTGTTATTTAGGTCATTATTGTTCACTGCTATGAAGCTATCTCCAGGCTCTTGTTTATTCTGCATGTGCTTACTGAGTATCTACTATTTGCTAGAAATATGGTAGATGGTGGGAATTATGAGGTGAATGCAAATTTTTGTAGCTATTCTATTAGGAAAGGTGGAGGTTAAAGACCTAACTGTACAATTAATTACTTCATTACAACCATGGTAAATGTTACAGAAGAGAAGGAACTATAGGGTGCCAAGGAAATGTGTGCTGGTTGGTTATAGGTGGGGTGAGATTTAGTATTGAACCTGGCCTTGATGATAAACAGATGAATAAGACTATTTCTTTTCCTAGAATAGATCACTGTCCATTCAGCACAATATTTAAACATAAATTGCAATGCCGTGTGATACAAAGACTATCCTATATTGAAACTATGAGCAATGCTCAGTGGAATCACATTAAAATGACAAATAGGAAGTTGAAAAGAATTTGATTAGGAAGTTTTGAATTGGGACTACTAACATGATTATGAATTTTCTAGCTAGCATAGAAACTGAAGTAATAATCCGGTGAAAAAACTATGAAATTATAATCAAACATTGTGTGTGTTTTAAAAATAATAGTAAGTTCTGTTTTGCTGAAGAAAAGATAGTGTATGAAATGACATTCAACAAGCTTATTGAAAATATTGTGATTGACTTGTGAAAAGTTGTTTTCTTGCACTAAGGAGTCTGAATGTTAGTTTGAAGAGTGGTGGACATAACGACTCCGTACTCTATGAAAAACATACAGGAATGAGAGTAAAATAGTGGAAAGAGAATCATATATGTTATTAATACTATGCTTGATATTTACTGTCAAAGGCAGAAAGAAAGAGCTACAAAGAAATTTAGACTGGCCTCTAGCAAAACAGACTGGGAGAAAGTCTGTTTGAAAATATAACTCAGGCCATAACAAAACAACATATTTCTTTTAAATATATCATACTTTATTGCTGTGATATTAGAAAGTGTCAGGAAGTCTGATGTAAAATTATATGAAATAATGTGGCTAATGTCACATATAAATATATCCTCTTAAATATCTTAATAATTACCACAGTGAGTCTGCTCACAGATTACCCTAGGTTAAAGAAGTAATACCCTGAAAAATGGCAATATATCTCAATATATTAGATACATGTTTCTTTACTCCTGTTGTTAGAATTTGAGGCAATTTTGATTTGGGGATAAAGAAGAGGGAGAGGGTGAGATGGACACTAGGAGTAAATACTATTGTAATTCCCTGCAAGACAGGAAAAACAAAATAAATATACAGATGAAGTGATAATTTAAGTTTGTTATATATGAATTAAGAGGTGACATTAGTACTCTAGAGGGGTGATACACAGTAGAGGGCTGAAATAATAAATCCTGGTACTCTGAAAAAGCTGGAGATGTGGATGTCAATTTGGGAATCAGCATCATACAAATGATGTTGAATATTCTGGATGTTGTTGTTGTTTAGTTGCTAAGGAGTGTCCAACTCTTTGTGACCCCATGGGCTTTAGCCCGCCAGCTCCCTTGTCCATGGGATTTTCCAGACAAGAATAAAGAATACTGGAATGGATTGCCATTTCCTCCTCCAGGTGAACCTTCCTGACCCAGGGATTGAATCCGTATCTCCTGCATTAGCGGTGGATTCTTTACCATTGAGCCACCAGGGAAGTCCATAATACCCTGGATATTGCTAAAATTATACAGGAAAGTAGTTTTGGATTGGCCAGAATGTTTGTTTGGGTTTTTCCATAGCATTTTTCAGAACAAACAAACTTTGGCCAACCCCATACAAAGGTAAAGAAGATAGCCAATAGCAAGAGAAAGACAGGTGAAGATCTGGCTACTCTGCTTTTCCAGCTGGGTGAATTTGATCAGACATGGGGCAATATTGGTTTTGTTTCCTAGAACCATTGGGTTGAATCTGATGCCATGCCTTGAAAGGTTGTTTTGGCTTTATATGATTTATATATTACAAGTTTTCTCTAAACAACAAGAAAACATTGTCTTGATTTTCCCAGCTGCATAATTAATGATAGTCCATTTAAAAGGACAAAAGTTTAAAATGTATGTCAGAGTTCCTGAGAATATCTTGAACTTCTAGTACTCCTCTCTGAAATGTTTAAGCCAACACTACAAATCAGAGGATTGCCCCAAGACTAGCAATGTATAGGCAGTGAATTATGTTTTAAAATAAACAAAACTCTTCAGTTCCTGATGTTGTAATCCACTGAAAAGGAAGTCACCTTTTCCTCAGAAGGGAACAATCAGCTTGATAAGTGACACTGCCCTTCCTATTCTCAGATGTTTGTCTCCTGCATCACTGACTGATTGTTAGAGTTGCCAAGAAATTTCTAATCACACAATGCCCACCTATAGATGAGTGATTTTTTTTTTTTTTTAAAGAAGTAGTTGGGGGAGAAACAGATGAATAATAAAAAGGTCAAGTGAATGCATATGACTTGACAGGGCATTTCTTTAGTCCTTTGATACATTAAAACAGGATATATCAACCTTGGCACTACTGACATTTGGGGCTGGATAATTCTTTGTTGTGTGAACCGGCCAGTGTATTTCAAGATGGTTTAGCAGAGTCCTCATCTCCCTAGCTGCTGGTAGCATATCCCCCAGTTATGACTGCCCAGAATGTCTTGAGCCACTGCCAAATGTCCCATGGGATAATTCCATAACATTCAAAATTGTTTTGCAAGTTACAGTGCTCTTTTAATAGTTTTCAATATACATTTAAAGTGAAGTTCATAGGGGATTATATCTTTCTAAGATAATAGTGAAGCAAAAGCAAAAATAAACAAGTAGGACCTAATCAAACTTAAAAGCTTCTGCACAGTGAAGGAAATCATCAGCATAATGAAAAGGGAATCTACTAAATGGGAGAAGATATTTCCAAGTTGGATTAATATCCAAAATACATAGTGAACTCTTATAACTTAACATCAAAAAACCTAACAACTTGATTAAAAAATGGGCAGAGGATCACAGTGGGCATTTCTCCAAAAAAGATATGCACATAGTTAACAGACATATGAAAAGATGCCCAACATCACTAATCACCAGGGAAATGCAAATGAAAACCACAGTGAGGTATCACCTCTTACCTGTCAGAATGGCTATAATCAAAGAGACAAGAAATGTGTTAGTGAGGATATGGAGAAAAGGGAGTCTTAGTAAAATTGTTGATGGGAAGTTAAATTGGTGAAGCAACTCTAGAAAACAGTATGGAGATTCCTCAAAAAAAATAAAAATAAAAATAGAGCTACTGTCTGATCCAGCAACTTCATCCCTGGGTATTTAATCAAGGGAAGTGAAAACACTAATTTGAAAAGCTGTATGCACCAGATACTCATATTGACATCATTTACAATAAGTAAGATGTAGAAGCTAAATGTCCATTAGCAGATAAATGGATAAAGAAGATGTGGTTTATATATGCAATGGAATATTACTGAGCCATAAAAAGAATGAAACCTGCCATTTGTGACAACATGGATGGACCTAGAAGATGTGAAAGAAGTCAGAAAGAGAAAGACAAATACTCTATGTTGTCACTTAAATGTGAATCTGAAAGATAAAAAGGAGGAAGATAACAAAAAAAGAAACAGATTCACAGATAACAAACTAGTGGTTACCAGAGGAGAGCAGTGTGGGGGGATGACCAAAATATGTGAAAGGGATTAAGAGGAACAAACTATTAAGTATAAAATAAATGTTACAAGGATATATTGTACAGTACAGGGAGTATATTCAATATTTTATAATACCTTTACATGAAATATAATCTATGAAAAATTCATACTATGTTGAAGCTAATATAATATTGTAAGTCAACTATACCACAATAAAAAAAGATGCTAATATGTTTCAGGGCATGATAGAAGATGGGAGACTATGATTTATCGTTGTAAAGCAAGCATGGTGATTGGACTTCTACCTCCTGTGGGTGAGTCCAACTCCCAGATCTATGCAGATGCACCAAAGCCCTGTGTCTGGCCTAGTCTGTAGCATCACATGTTTCTATGTCCCTGAGTCTTCTGTTTGCTTATTCACCCTTCCTTCCCTATTTCTTCAGTGTACAAAAGTCTGCTTATTCCCTGCAATGCCAACTTGGAAAGTTGTTATATGCTCACAAAGCAGCATCTGAATCAGAAAGAACAGACATTGTGCTGAGACCTCTCCTAAAACCCCCTCAGATCCCTGGAGTGATTTCATAAGTCTAGTTTGAACAGACTTCAAAGCTACAGTGACTGTTTAGACAAACTTAAAAAAAGGCTGTCTCGGGGAAGAAGGAATCTTTGTTCTAATAGTTTAGCAAAATCCTAATTGTGACCGTCAGAAGCCCAGCAATCTTCTCCAGGACTCTAAACAGATTATGTGGAATTCTCTCATATCCCCACCAGCCTATGTGACACCTTTGCAAGAAGATCCAGGTGGATGCAGACAAAGTGTATTGCTTGGCTCAGCAGAGCTTACGTTGGGTTTCTGGCCTTTGGGTCCTTTTATTTTATTCATTTCTATTTAACAGTAAACACTTGGAGCACTTTGAATTTTACACAACCTATATTATAAATGTTCTATTGACTCTAATTTTAATTCCCTGTACTGCAGAAGCCAATCAAAGTTTACAGGAGCAAAAAATGGGACCAAAGCCTGATCTATGAAGCCCTAAAAGGCTGGACACTCTCTAGCTATGAAAACTCAACTTCTTTCTCTCTGACTGTGAAGGGTCTGAGGAAGCCTCCACCTGCAGCGTACAATCTAACATATCAGCTTACTGCAATTTCACGGATCCTGACTAAACCTAGACTCGTGGTTCAGAGACAGTGGACCTTGTTATCCTCAGAACAGCAAACAGTATGTTTCACGTTTGAGCGTCCCATGGACATTTACCACCAATGCCCTAGTTCTGCTGGAGCTGGATCAACCAGTCACATGACTGCTGCACATATAGGGAATTGGAATCAAAAGCTTATGAAACACATTAAAAATATTGGGCTGCAAGGAAACTTGCTTGATCTTTGCCCTAGAAGGTCAGATTGTCTCTTACACGGGAAAACAAACAAATCAGCTTCCTGCTCCTAAGAAAAGAAATACCCTCTATGTCTAGGTCTGTTTTTTCTACAAGTGCCCTTGAAAAGATTTTTGTTGTTGCTTTTCAGTTGCTAAGTCATGTCTGATTCTTTGTGACCACATGGACTGCAGCATGCCAGGACTCCATGTCCTTCACTATCTCTCAGAGTTTGCCCAAGTTCATGTCCACTGAGTTGGTGATGCTATCCGAAGATATCCCAGAATGAAAGTTGATGTTCATCTGACTATTAGACATGCAAAAACACCAGGGACTTATGCACAACTGTCTCAGCAATATCCATCCCTTATTTCTATACCACCTTATTTTCTGATGAATTTTCTCACAAATATGCTACTTTAGTGGGCCACTCTGATTAAGCTGACCACAAGGAACTGGGACCAAATTTTTCTCTTCAGTATTTAATTAAACAGTCATTTGTTTAGCTGCATTAGATCTTAGCTGTGGCCTGTGGGATCTTAAACCTTTGTTTCAGTATGTAGGATCTTTAGTTGCAGCATATGGGATCTAGTTCCGTGACCAGAGATTGAATCCAGGCCCCCTGCGTTGGTAGCTCAGAGTGTTAAACACTGGACCACTAGGGAAGTCCCCTAGTATCTAATTAACACACCTAGCAACAGAGAGCCAAGCAGTGAGATGAGGCCAATTTAAAGTACTGATCTCACCTATGCCCTTCCCAGGGTTTTAGATCCAACCAAACAAATCCATAAACCACCAAGGTCTTTCTTAGGAAGCCAGAGTCTTTTTTTCTTAAGTTCTTATACAGACTTTTGTATTATACCTGCCCTAAGGCATCAATCCAAGTATAAAAGGATGTGTTGGTCACTGCACAGGCTCACAAGGAAGAAGGTTAAGGCAATTCTAACATTCTTTCAAAAAAAAATTTATTGCAGTATAGTTGATAATTCTAACTTTCATAACAGCCTTGGCCAGTGAGCTGAGGCTGATCTGAATGCTTTCCAGGGCGAAAGTTTGTGATATTGATCATTGCAGGTAAGTCTAGGACAAATTTTGCACCAACTTACCTAGTTGTATTCTTCTTCTTTATTTTAAAGACTATGGCACTAAATCGACTTCAGTTTTTTTTTATATCGTAGATGTCTATTTTACTTTTCCTTTTTTTTGCCATGTCATGTGGCATTCAGAATCTTAGTTTTCCAACTAGGGATGGAACACATACCCCCTGCAGTGGAAGCTCAGAGTCTCAACCATTCTTGGAAACAAATTTCTTCATCTGCAAGATGAGGAAAATAATAGTACCAATCTTAGAGCATTCTTATGAGGATTAAATGTCTTATTAGAGACAAAGTGCTTAGAACAATCTTTGGTACATAGTAAAAACTCCATAAACACTGAGACAGGCAAGGTGAGGTAAGAGATTGGATTTAAGTAAAATTCTCCTGGCTTCATCTCTGCCTTTGTAGAATATGGTCATTGTATAATACACACTTTCTATGAGCCTTTGTATGTTTATGCATCTTATCTCTGTAGTTAGACTAACTGATAGCGACCAATTGTTTAGGAAAACAAGAGGCCATTTACTTGTTACTAGGTCAGTGACTTGCATCGTTCCAGGAAGGAGAATCAGTTGTTTGCTGTGACTTTAACTCTGGCTAATTGGCTTGGAATTGTGCCAATTAGTACAATGATATTTGATTAATTTATTCCAACACAAACCTGGGGAAATTTCTTCTTTACCAGCTCCATGTACCAGGATTTAAAAAAAAAAATCCAAGTGTAATCAAGGTCTTAGGACGCCAGGCATTTTGCTTTATAAACTAAAGATTGTATAGATAAGCAAGCACTTATTTGGGATTAGAAAATACTCTAGTGTCAACAAATTGCTAAGGTTCTTTATTGAAAGGCTTTTAAAGATATGTACTTCCTTTTGTCTTTTAGAGACCTGTGATGCCTTTAAAGTAATATAAAGAAATAAAAAGGTGCCAACCTATTCTCCCACATCAAACAAAGAGAAAGAAACAGGATGTTATTTCTTCTTATAAAATCCTTATTTTTCTAGTTAGCCCTGGCCAAGAATAATGGGCTCTTATTTTTAATCATGACCTAGTTCTGAAGAAATAACACTACACAAATTAATCCCTTGAAGAGCAAGACTTTATGGTGCCCAGCTTGGCAAGTCACTGAGCATTACATGTGAGATGATTTTACTTTTTCAAGATTTTATCCTATTGCATCAAAATTGAGAATAGCACATATAATTTCACTCCACATCTCTCAAAAACTTGCAAATTTATTTGCATTCATTTCCCCTCAACTTCGTTTTATGTCAGAAGATTAACTGTCCATCCTCCATCTAAGTCAATTTTTCCTCCATGTATATTGTAGATTCCATCTATCCACGTCCTTTATAAAAACTTTTTATTTTGTATTGGAGTATAGTCAATCAATCCTAAAGGAAATCAACCCTGAATACTCATTGGAAGGACGGATTCTCCAATACTTTGGCCACCTGATGTGAAGAGCTAAGTCATTGGGAAAGACCCTGATCCTGGGAAAATTGAGGGCCAGGAGAAGAGGGTGACAGAGAATGAGATGGTTGGATGGCATCATTGGCTCAATGAACATGAATTTGAGCAAACTCTGAGAGATGGTGAAGGATGGGAAACCTGGTATGCTGCAGTCTATGGGGTCAAAAAGAGTTGGACACCACTGAGCAACTGAACAACAACATAGCCAGTTAACAGTGCTGTGATAGTTTCAGGTGAATAGCAAAGGGACTCAGCCATACAGACTCAGCACAGAGTTCCCTATGCTATACGGTAGGTTCTTGTTGGTTATCCATTTCAAAAATGTGTGTACATTTCTCCATCAATAGAGGAATGGTTATAAAGACGATGTGGTACATATATACAATGGATTATTACCCAGCCATTAAAAAGAGTAAAATAATGCCATTTGCAGAAACATGGGTGTAGCTAGAGACTGTCATACTGAATGAAGAAAGTCACAAAGAGGAGAAATATCGTATGGTATCCCTTATATGTGGAATCTAAAGGAAGTGATACAAATGAACTTATAAAACAGAAACAGACTCACAGACTTAGAGAGTGAAATTACTATTGCCTGAGGGAAAGATGGGAAGAAGGGATAGTTAGTTTGGGATGGATATGTACATACTGTTTATATCTTTGAAATCTTTCTTCAACAATTGGTCCATGGCTGAAATAAGCTAATATTTTGAAACAACTAGTTTTGGCCTCATCCTATCTTATATAATCTCCGATCCTGACAATGCCTTTGCAACATGGAGCCAAACAAAAAATGTTAGGCAAAACTGGATGAAATTATGTCCTCTTTCAATATTAAGTCAAATCACATTCATTTCCCTCTGTATTATAACACTTGGGGCTATTGACTTTTTTCTACTTAAGTAGCAATATTAAGATTAAATTAATTAGCATTAATTAACAATGTCAAGATTAAACCTGAAGGTGGTAGCTGCTGAACAGGAGGGAGTTGACCTTGCACGAAGCCAGTATAACTGAAAGAGGTCAAGATTCTAAACAAGCAAAGCGTGTCCCTTTGAGGTCTTGGAGAATGGACACTCTGCTTTATATGTATTTCATTTACATTGTTTTAGAATAGAACTCGCTTGTTTTTCAAGATCCGATTTATAATAACAAAATCTGAACTCAACAAAATCCTCTAAGAAAAGCAAATGGATTTTAAAAGACTTCAGACGTGCTGGACTTATTTCAGTTCCTCAAATGAAAATATCTTTGTCATCACAAGACTTTTACCCATCCTGTGCTCTATAAGTAAGGTGTCTTTATCCCTCATTCCCTAGAAAACCTCTACATTTCACCCAAAATGTAAAATGATATATTGTTAAACTAAATCTGCAAGTTAGCATAAGCCTCTACCACTATATATATTTTTTTGTTTGTTTCTTTTTCTTTTTTTAAAACAGAGAACATAGGCAAAATACTCTCCGACATAAATCACAGTAAGATCCTCTATGACCCACCTCCCAGAATATTGGAAATAAAATCAAAAGTAAACAAATGGAACCTAATGAAACTGAAAAGCTTTTACACAACAAAGCAAACTATAAACAAAGTGAAAAGACAGACCTCAGATTGGGAGAAAATAATAGCAAATGAAGAAACAGACAAAGGATTAATCTCAAAAATATACAAGCAACTCCTACAGCTCAATTCCAGAAAAATAAATGACCCAATCAAAAAATGAGCCAAAGAACTAAACAGACATTTCTCCAAAGAAGACATACAGATGGCTAACAAACATATGAAAAGATGCTCAACATCACTCATTATCAGAGAAATGCAAATCAAAACCTCAATGAGGTACCATTACACGCCAGTCAGGATGGCTGCTATCCAAAAGTCTACAAGCAATAAATGCTGGAGAGGGTGTGGAGAAAAGGGAACCCTCTTACACTGTTGGTGGGAATGCAAACTGGTACAGCCACTATGGAGAACAGTGTGGAGATTTCTTAAAAAACAGGAAATAGAACTGCCATATGACCCAGCAATACCACTTCTGGGCATACACACTGAGGAAACCAGAGCTGAAAGAGACACGTGCACCCCAATGTTCATCGCAGCACTGTTTATAGTAGCCAGGACATGGAAGCAACCTAGATGCCCATCAGCAGACAAATGGATAAGGAAGCTGTGGTACATATACACCATGGAATATTACTCAGCTGTTAAAAAGAATTAATTTGAATCAGTTCTAATGAGATGGGTGAAACTGGAGCCCATTATGCAGAGTGAAGTAAGCCAGAAAGATAAAGACCAATACAGTATACTAATGCATATATATGGAATTATAAACGATGGTAACAATAATCCTATATGCAAAACAGAAAAGGAGACACAGATGTACAGAACAGACTTTTAGACTCTGTGGGAGAAGGTGAGGGTGGGATGTTCAGAGAGGACAGCATTGAAACAAGTATACTCTCAAGGGTGAAACAGATCACCAGCCCAGGTTGGATGCTTGAGACAAGTGCTCAGGGCTGGTGCACTGGGAAGACCCAGAGGGATGGGATGGAGAGGGAGGTGGGAGGGGGGATCGGATGGGGAACACATGTAAATCCATGGCTGATTCATGTCAATGTATGGCAAAACCCACTACAAAATTGTAAAGTAATTAGCCTCCAACTAATAAAAATAAATAGAAAAAAATAAAATTTATTTTAATTGGAGGATAATCACTTTAAATATTTTGATTTTTTGGTCATACATCAACATGAATTGGCCACGGGTACACACGTGCCCCCACATCCTAAATCCCCTTCTCACCTACCTCCCCATCCCATCACTCTGGACTGTCCCAGAGCACTGGTTTTGGGTGCCTTGCTTTATGCATTGAGCTTGCACTGGTCATCTATTTTACATACGGCAGTGTACATGTTTCAAAGCTATTTTCTTACGTTGTCCCAACCTTGCCTTCTCCCACTGAGTCCAGAAGTCTGTTCTCTACATCTGCGTCTGTCTTGCTGCCCTGCATATAGGATCACCATTACCGTCTTTCTAAATTCCATATATATGCATTAATATATATTTTTAACCACCCATGACACCACCTATGATTTCTCCTCTGTATTACATTGAGTTTGAAATTAAGGATGCTGTATTTCTCTTCTGTACTTAAATATAACCTTCATGAGGGCAGGCACTAAAAAACCTACATATTTTTTTAAACTATATTTTCTGTACCTAAAATGGCATAACATGTGATAGTTGCTCAATAAATATTTTTCAATGAATAAATTATGTTATGGCAGAACTGACCAAGCACCATTTTAAAAAATACTTTTATTTATTTTTGGCTGTACTGGGTATTCTTTGCTGTGCAAGGACTTTCTCTAGTTGCAGTGTGCAGAGACTACTCTCTAGTTTCTGTGCTCAGGCTTTTCATGGTGGTAGCTTCTCTTGTTGCAGAGCATGGGCTCTGGGGTATATGGGCTTCAGTAGTCCTGTGGCTTATAGAATCTTCCTTGATCAGAGATCGAACTCATGTTGCCTGCATTGGCAGGTAGATTCTTTACTACTGGACCACCAGTCAAGTTCCAAATGTATTGTTTCTTGACATTGGTATGCATTATGGGCTTCCCCAAAGACTCAGCAGTAAAGAATTCACCTGCAACACAGGAGACACAGATGTCATTTGGATCCTGGGGTTGGGCAGTTCCCCTGGAGGAGGAAATGGCAACCCACTGCAGTATTTTTGCCTGAAAAATCCCGTGGACAGAGGAGCCTGGTGGTCCACAGTCCATGGGGGTGGCAAAAGAGTCGGATACAACTTTGTGACTAAACAACAATGGCAACCTTTTGGTATCTCATCCAGTGAGTTCATCCCACCAATCAGGGAGCCAAAGGACTAATTTTAGTGTAATTACAAACAATGTTCTCTGGAAAATCTTCTGATTTATAGAATTTTAGCAATGGTTATCATGATCTGGATATAACAGATTAACATCCTATGACTTATATTCATCTACCTTTAACCAAAAGCAGGGAATTAAGATAGAAAAATGTGTCCCTGAGACCTCCTAGCTGGTGTTCTCTGCTAACCATAGTAATTTCACAGAATGGAAACATTGCACAAGGTCACTCATTAATCATTTCTAAGTACAAACAGAACACTGCAGTAACTACAAAAATAACCAAATGTGTTCCTTTCCTACCTCACTTCAGTGACTGCAGCTTCTTTCCCATTTACAATTTAAGTTTTAGAATGCTGGTCTTGTCTCTTGTATTAAAACTATTAAGAAACCTTCAGTGATTACACAGTTCAGTTCAGTTCAGTCACTCAGTCGTGTCCGACTCTTTGTGACCCCAAGAACCACAGCACGCCAGGCCTCCCTGTCCATCACCAACTCTCGGAGTCCACCCAAACCCATGTCCATTGTGTCGATGATGCCATTCAACCATCTCATCCTCTGTTGTCCCCTTCTCCTCCTGCTTTGAATCTTTCCCAGCATCAGGGTCTTTTCCAATAAGTCAACTCTTCACATCAGGTGGACAAAGTATTGGAGTTTCAGCTTCAGCATCAGTCCTTCCAGTGAACACCCAGGACTGATCTCCTTTAGGATGGACTTGTTGGATCTCCTTGCAGTCCGAGGGACTCTCGAGAGTCTTTCCCAACACCACAGTTCAAAAGCATCAATTCTTTCGTGCTCAACTTTCTTTATAGTCCAACTCTCACACCCATATGTGACCACTGGAAAAACCATAGCCTTGACTAGATGGACGTTTGTTGGCAAAGGAATGTCTCTGCTTTTTAATATGCTGTGTAGGTTGGTCGTAATTTTCCTTCCAAGGAGCAGGCGTCTTTTAATTTCATGGCTGCAATCACCATTTGCAGTGATTTTTTTTACACATATAAAGAGAATTTTAACACTCCAAAAAGTGTACTGAAGTTCAAAAACATTTTTCTTTTATTGGAGGATAATTGCTTTACAATGTTGTGGTGGTTTTTGCTGAATGTCAGCTTGAATCAGTGATAAGTATATATCCCTTCCCTTTCGAGCCTTCCTCCCCCCTCTCCATTCCATCCCTCTAGGTCGTCACAGAGCACCAGGCTGGGCTCTCTGCGTTATACTGCAGCTTCCTGCTAGTTATCTATTTTACACATGATAATCTGTATATGTCAATGCTATTTTCTCACTTTGCCCCACCCTCTCCTTCCCCTCTGTGTCCACCAGACCGTTTACATCTGCATCTCCTCTTCTCTGTAAATAGGTTCATTGGTACTATTTTTTTAGATTTCACATATATGTAGAAATACACAAAATTTATTTTTCTCTTTCTGACTTCACTCTGTATAACAGGCTCTTGGTTCATTCATCCCACTACAACTGAACTAAATTTATTTCTTTTAATGAAGTGTAATAGAGACAAAAGAGCTGAAACCACAGGAGAAAGAGAACATGGGCAAATATCAGGATGGTCCTAGACATTCAGGTATATATTTCAGGGTCTTCTTTCCATCAAGAAGGACATGCTTTTACTCTAAAGCATGAACCACCAAGATGTGTGTGTAAATCTCAATCTCTGGGAAATCAAGGCACAAATTTGCTAAAAGACTTTTCTTCCCTCACTGGTCACACAGCCACATCCTACCTGTGTAACCAGGGATGCCTGGTATAGACCCTCAGTCTACACATTCTTAGCAAAAAAGAAAATGCAGTCAAACTGACACAGGCCACATACATGTGTTTCTGGCACATTAAATCTCACCTTGTAAGTCACTAGCTCATCCATTCCTTTCCTGCTCAAGTTTTCAGGGGCCCCTGGAGAAAATCATTGCTGTTGTTTAGTCACTAAGTTGTGTTGAACTTTTTTGCAACCTGCCTGGACCATAGCCCACCAGGCTCTTCTGTCCATGGGATTTCCCAGAAAGGAATACTGGAGTGGGTCGCCATTTCCTTCTCCAGGGGATTTTCCTGACCCAGGGATTGAACCCGTGTCTCCTACACTGGCAAGCAGTTTCTTACCACTGAACCACCAGGGAAGACCAGAGGTAATCATAGAGTTACCGTAAAATAGCTGTAAGTTAGCACTCTCCAATATTCAATAACCTACACAATACTCAATAACCCAGTGAACCAAATTTCCCAGGGAACCAAAATCCTGGTTTCTGACTGCATTCAATCCAGAGCAAGACCCACTTTATCAAACTCTCCCCCAAGTCTCCAAGCACACGGCCAGATCCTGTGACTGCAACAGACACTTCCTAATGCCTTTCTACTGATATTCTCTGCTGTGTGGGATAAAGTTGCCTTATAACTGAACAGGACCAGACAAAACCAGATAAGATGCAACCTTATCTTTGGTAATTCTTGGTTATCTGACTTTGAATCTTGGTTAAAAAAGGGCAATAGAATTTATAGTGTGCTAAAAAAGAAGGGCAACATAATTTATAACTTGCTATTCAAATATGAAACTCCTATGGTGACCCTTAGACCAGTTCACTGATGGACAGTTTTCGACTGGCACAACCAGTTAGACAGCCTGACCTGACAAATGTTACTGTGGGAATAAGAACCCAGAGGGGAACTGTTGGGGTCCTTTAATGGACCGGAACCTGGTGGTACGGAGTTGACGATAAGAAAGTAAGAGAGAGAGAGAGAGAGAGAGAGAGAGAGAGAGAGAGAGACAAAATAGACCCGGGGACCTAAGCTCTGATGGAGCAAAGGTGCTTTAATGATTTTTCTATGAGTATATATTGGCTGCAGTACAAGAAACTTCTCTCGGAAATGATAGAGATCAGAAAACCAAATGTACAGCAACCGTTACCAAGGGAACAAGGGGTGATGTTAGTCACGAGGTCAGGAGACAACCCATATCTCAAGAAAGGGGAAGGAGACTAAGCAGTTTTGTCCTGAGGAGAATGTTTACTAAAGGAGACCCAAGCCTGCCTCACACAATGACCTCAGTCCCTGGGAGCAGCGCGCTGTTCTGCTTGAAGAGGGACAGAGGACTCATGAGAGACAGCACGTAGGAATCCTCCCGTCAAACATTCCCTGACAGGGAACTTCTGCCTTGACCTTTCTCAGAGCTATGATTTCTTGCATGGATCCTGGTACAGTAAGTCCCCTACATACGAGTTTTCAAGTTGCAAACTTTCAAAGATTCTAATGTCCACTCACATGTCCAATTCCATAAGTTAGTTCACGAGTCTGTCTTATGCTGTCACAAGTGTACATTCTACAGGTGGTTGTGCTTCTGTGTACTTTATTGTACAAGAGTGTACGGAATACAGTAGTACAGTGTCTTTATTTCTTGCCTGTTCACTTGATGCTGGCCTCTGCTTGCCAGTTGTTGTATTGTACTACTGTACTTCCCAGGTGGCTCAGATGGTAAAGCGTTTGCCTACAATGCGGGAGACCCGGGTCCAATCCCTGGGTCAGGAAGATCTCCTGGAGAAGGAAATGGCAACCTACTCCAGTATTCTTGCCTGGAAAATCCCATGGACGGAGGAGCCTGGTAGGTTACAGTCCATGGGGTCGCAAAGAGTCGAACACGACTGAGCGACTTCACTTTCTTTCTTTCACTTTCACTGTACTTTCCAAGGTACTCTACTGTAAGATTAAAAATGTTTTCTTTCTTTGTTTTTGTTATATATTCTTTGCGTGAAAAGTATTATAAACCTATCACAGTATAGTGCTGTGTAGCTGATTGTGGTAGCTGGATACCCAGGTTAATTCTGTTGGACTTACAAATGTGCTCTCAGAACAGAACTCGTTTGTATAAAGGGAACTTACTGTAGTTCAGTTCAGAGGCAGGACACAGACCATGTGAGAAGAACAACCCTGGGTGATTGCCCCTGGAAGTCTCCAGCAACCCAGATGCTTGCCTGCATTCTCTCCCACGTGCTCCACTGTTATCTGTGACCTTTAGATAAAAGCGTTCTGTGAGGATGCTCTTTGGAGTCTTGCCATTGCTTGCAAATATCCAAGCTGGCAAAAACCTTGCACACGTGGATTCCCATGGTGTGTAGCATCCCTTGTAAACCCAGATTTAGGGGCTTCCCCAGTGACTCAATGGTAAAGAACCTGGCTGCAATGCAGGAAACTTTCAAGAGAGGCGAGTTCCATTCCTGGGTCGAAAAAATCTCCTGGAAAAGGAAATAGCAACCCACTCCAGGATTCTTGCCTGGGAAATTCCATGAACAGAGGAGGCAAAGTCCTTACAATGATCTACAAGTATTACCTAGTTACTACTCGTCACCTTGCTGTGTCATTTACTCAGCTCCAGTCATTTTCACCTTCTTGCTGTTTCTGGAACATACCAGTCATACTTCTGTTTTTTCATTGACTCTTCCTTCTGGTGAGAACCCTCTCTCACTGGGGGTTATAAATTGCCTGACTCTCTTATCTTTTTGATGTTCTGTTGGCTAAATCTCTAATCCACATCTAGCCATTGCTTACTATTTCTGATCTTGACCATTTTATTATAATACAGCAGTTCACACCTCCATTCCTCACATCCTTCACCTTTTCTGATTTCTTTTTCTCTCCTTAATACTTATTACCTTTTACACGTTACACGTTTACCTATTTTTATTGTTTATTGCTACTCTGAGTGTTTGAGAATGTAAACTCTATGGAACCTGGGATCTTCCTGTATTCACTTTACTAATGTGTCCTAAGAGATAAAAATATTAGTGGGAACTGTAGGTCAATAACTATTCAATGAATAATTGCTTCTGAATTTTAATGGAACAAAAGTATAGAGAAAGAACATGTAAAGAAATGTTGTTTTAAAGTATATGTGAGACATATGGAAGCAAAATTATGGTGGGAAGCTTTGCCCTGGCATGCATTATACCTGTGAGATTCACTTGATTAAAGATTCATTAGGATATAACAGACTATACAAATAGTAGGCATATTTATGAACGTTGTAAATTAGCACCTCATAGAACACATAATTACTTTTTCAAAAAACAGAGTTAAATATTTTGCCATTATTTTAGAAAGTACTAGAACATTTTAAACCAAAAACATAGTAGTTGGAAGAAAGAAAAATCACTGCTCCAGATATTTCTTGAATTTAGAAGAATTTCAAACAATAACTACAGAGTTCACTTCAGATGAGTTGCTCAGTCGTGTCTGACTGTGACCCCATGGACCGCAGCACTCCAGCCTTCCCTGTCCATCATCAGCTCCCAGAGTTTACTCACACTCATGCCCTTTGAGTCAGTGATGCCATCCAACCATCTCATCCTCTGTCACCCCCTTTTCCTCCTGCCTTGAATCTTTCCCAGCATCAGGGTCTTTTCCAATGAGTCAGATCTTTGCATCGGATGTCCAAAGTGTTGCAGTTTCAGCTTCAACATCAGTCCTTCCAGTGAATATTCAGGACTGATTTCCTTTAGGATGAACAAGTTGGATCTCCTTGCAGTCCAAGGGACTCTCAAGAGTCTTCTCCAACACCACAGTGCCAAAGCATCAATACTTTGGTGCTCAGCTTTCTTTATAGTCCAACTCTAACATCCATACATGACTACTGGAAAATCCACAGCTCTGATTAGATGGACTTTGTTGGCAAAGTAATGTCTCAGCTTTTTAATATGCTGTGAGGGTTGGTCATAACCTTTCTTTCAAGCAGCAACTATCTTTGAATTTCATGGCTGCAGTCACCATCTGCAGTGACTTTGGAGCCCCCCCCAAATGAAGTCTGTCACTGTTCCCATTGTTTCCCCATCTATTTGCCATGAAGTGATGGGACCAGATGCCATGATCTTAGTTTTGTGAATGCTGAGCTTTAAGCCAACTTTTTCACTCTCCTCTTTCACTTTCATCAAGAGGCTCCTTAGTTCTTCTTCCCTTTCTTCCATAAGGGTGGTGTCATCTGCATATCTGAGGTTATTGATATTTCTCCCGGCAATCCTGATTCCAGCTTGTGCTTCTTCCAACCCAACGTTTCTCATGATGTACTCTGCATATAAGTTAAAGAAGCAGGGTGACAATATACAGTCTTGGCGTACTCCTTTTCCTATTTGGAACCAATGTGTTTTTCCATGTCCAGTTCTAACTGTTGCTTCCTGACTTGCATACAGATTTCTCAAGAGGCAAGTCAGGTGGTCAGGGATTCCCATCTCTTTCAGAATTTTTGCACAGTTTGTTGTGATCCACGCAGTCAAAGGATTTGGCATAGTCAATAAAGCAGAAATAGATGTTTTTCTGGAACTCTCTTGCTTTTTCGAAGATCCAGTGGATGTTGGCAATTTGATCTCTGGTTCCTCTGCCTTTTCTAAAACCAATTTGAACATCTGGAAGTTCATGGGTCACATACTGTTGGTGCCTGGCTTGGAGAATTTTAAGCATTATTTTACTAGCGTGTGAGATGAGTGCAATTATGCGGTAGTTTGAGCATTCTTTGGCATTGCCTTTCTTTGGGACTGGAATGAAAAGTGACCTTTTCCAGTTCTGTGGCCACTACTGAGTTTTCCAAATTTGCTGGCATATTGAGTGAAGCACTTTCACAGCATCATCTTTTAGGATTTGAAATAGCTCAATTGGAATTCCATCATCTCTACTAGCTTTTTTCCTAGTGATGCTTCCTAAGACCCACTTGACTTCACATTCCAGGATGTCTGGCTCTAGGTGAGTGATCACACCATCGTGATTATCTCAGTCATGAAGATCTTTTTTCTATGGTTCTTCTGTGTATTCTTGCCACCTCTTCTTAGGATCTTCTGCTTCTGTTAGGTCCATACCATTTCTGTCCTATATTGAGCCCATCTTTGCATGAAATGTTCCCTTGGTATCTCTAATTTTCTTGAAGTGGTCTCTAGTCTTTCCCATTCTATTGTTTTCCTCTTTCTTTGCGTTGATCACTGAGGAAGGCTTTCTTATATCTCCTTGCTAGTCTTTGGAACTCTGCATTCAAATGAGTGTATCTTTTCTTTTCTCCTTTGCGTTTTGGTTCTCTTCATTTCACAGCTATATATAAGGCCTCCTCAGCAAAAACCATTCTGCTTTTTTGTATTTCTTTTTCTTGGGAATGATCTTGGTCCCTGTCTTCTGTACAATGTCATGAACCTCCGTCCATAGTTCATCAGGCACTCTATCAGATCTAGTCCCTGAAATCTATTTCTCACTTCCACTGTATAATCAAAAGTGATTTGATTTAGATCATACCTGAGTGATCTAGTGGTTTTCCCTTCTTTCTTCAATTTAAGTCTAAATTTGGCAATAAGGAGTTCATGATCTGAGCCACAGTCAGCTCTTGGTCTTGTTTTTTATGACTGTATAGAGCTTCTCCATCTTTGGCTGCAAAGAATATAATGAATCTGATTTGACCATTAGGTGATGTCCATGTGTGGAGTCTTCTCTTGTGTTGTTGGAAGAGGGTGTTTGCTATTAGCAGAACGTTCCCTTGGCAAAACTCTATTAGCCTTTGCCCTGCTTCGTTCTGTACTCCAAGGACAAATTTGCCTGTTACTCCAGGTGTTTCTTGACGTCCTATTTTTGCATTCCAGTCCCCTATAATGAAAAGGACATCTTTTTTGGGGTGTTAGTTCTGAAAGATCGTGTAGGTCTTCATGGAACCGTTCAACTTCAGCTTCTTCAGCATTACTGGTCTGGGCATAGACTTGGATTACTGTGATATTGAATGTTCATTTGCCTTGGAAACGAACAGAGATCATTCTGTTGTTTTTGAGATAGCATCTAAGTACTGTATTTCGACTCTTGTTGACTACGATGGCTATTCCATTTCTGCTAAGGGATTCTTGCCCACAGTAGTAGATACAACGGTTATCTGAGTTAAATTCACCCATTCCAGTCCATTTTAGTTCCCTGACTCCTAAGATGTCTATGTCTATGTTCACTCTTGCCATCTCCTGTTTGATCACTTCCAATTTGCCTTGATCGAGGACCTAACATTCCAGGTTCCTATACAATATTGCTCTTTACAGCATCAGACTTTACTTCCATCACCAGTCACATCCACAGCTGGGTATTGTTTTTGCTTTGGCTTCCTCTCTTCATACTGCTTGGAGTTATTTGTCCACAGAATTCCAGTAGCATACTGGGCACCTACCGACCTGGGGAGTTCATCTTTCAATGTCCTATCTTTTTGCCTTTTCATATTATTCATGGAGTTCTCAAGGCAAGGATACTGAAGTGGTTTGCCATTCCCTTCTCCAGTGGACCACATTTTGTCAGAACTCTCCACCATGACTCGTCCATCTTGGGTGGCCCTACACGGCATGGCTCATAGTTTCATTGAGTTAGACAAGGCTGCGGTCCATTATATCAGATTGGTTAATTTTCTGACTGTGATTTTCAGTCAGTCTCACCTCTGATGGAGAAGAATAAGAGGCTTATGGAAGCTTTGTGATGGGATAGACTGACTGAGGGGGAAACTGAGTTTTGTTTTGATGGACGGGGCCATGCTCAGTAATTCTTTTTTTTTTAATTAATTATTTATTGTACTTTACAGCATTGTATTGGTTTTGCCATACATTGACATGAATCCGCCATGGCTGTACATGTGTTCCCCATCCTGAACCCCCCTACCACCACCCTCCCCATCCCGTCCCTCTGGGTCATCCCAGTGCACCAGCCCCAAGCACCCTGTATCATGCACTGAACCTGGACTGGCGATTCATTTCACATATGATAATTTACATGTTTCAGTGCCATTTCCCCCTATCATCCCACCCTCGCCCTCTTCCACAGAGCCCAAAAGACTGTTCAATACATCTGCGTCTCTCTTACTGTCTTGCATACAGGGTTATCATTACCATCTTTCTAAATTCCATATATATGCGTTAGTATACTGTATTGGTGTTTTTCTTTCTGACTTATTTCACTCTGTATAATAGGCTCCCGTTTCATCCACCTCATTAGAACTGATTCAAATGTATTCCTCTTAATGGCCGAGTTTCCATTGTGTATATGTACTACAGCGTTCTTAGCCATTCATCTGCTGATGGACATCTAGGTTGTTTCCATGTCCTGGCTATTATAAACAGTGCTGTGATGAACATTGGGGTACAGGTGTCTCTTTCAGATCTGGTTTCCTCAGTGTGTATGCCCAGCAGTGGGATTGCTGGATCATAAGGCAGTTCTATTTCCCATTTTTAAAGGAATCTCCACACTGTTCTCCATAGTGGCTGTACTAGTTTGCATTCCCACCAACAGTATAAGAGGGTTCCCTTTTCTCCACACCCTCCCCAGCATTTATTGCTTGTAGACTTTTGGATAGCAGCCATTCTGACTGGCGTGTAATGGTACCTTGTTGCGGTTTTGATTTGTGCTTCTCTGATAATGAGTGATGTTGAGCATCTTTTCATGTTTTTGTTATCCATCTGTATGTCTTCTTTGGAGAAATGTCTGTTTAGTTCTTTGGCCCACTCTTTTATTTTTTTCAATTATTTTTATTAGTTGGAGGCTAATTATTTCACAACATTGCAGTGGGTTTTGTCATACATTGACATGAATCAACCATGGAGTTACATGTATTCCCCATCCTGATCCCCCCTCCCACCTCCCTCTCCACCCGATTCCTCTGGGTCTTCCCGGTGCACCAGGCCCGAGCACTTGTCTCATGCATCCCACCTGGGCTGGTGATCTGTTTCACTATGGATAATATACATGCTGTTCTCTCGAAACATCCCACCCTCGCCTTCTCCCACAGAGTCCAAAAGTCTGTTCTGTACTTCTGTGTCTCTTTTTCTGTTTTGCATATAGGGTTATCATTACCATCTTTCTAGATTCCATATATATGTGTTAGTATGCTGTAGTGACCTTTATCTTTCTGGCTTACTTCACTCTGTATAATGGGTTCCAGTTTCATCCATCTCATTAGAACCGATTCAAATGAATTCTTTTTAACTGCTGAGTAATATTCCATGGTGAATATGTACCACAGCTTCCTTATCCATTCATCTACTGATGGACATCTAGGTTGCTTCCATGTCCTGGCTATTATAAACAGTGCTGCAATGAACATTGGGGTGCACGTGTCTCTTTCAGATCTGGTTTCCTCAGTGTGTATGCCCAGAAGTGGTATTGCTGGGTCATATGGCAGTTCTATTTCCAGTTTTTAAAGAAATCTCCACACTATTTTCCATAGTGGCTGTACTAGTTTGCATTCCCACCAACAGTGTAAGAGGGTTCCCTTTTCTCCACACCCTCTCCAGCATTTATTGCTTGTAGACTTTTGGATAGCAGCCATCCTGACTGGCGTGTAATGGTACCTCATTGTAGTTTTGGTTTGCATTTCTCTGATAATGAGTGATATTGAGCATCTTTTCATGTGTTTGTTAGCCATCTGTATGTCTTCTTTGGAGAAATGTCTGTTTAGTTCTTTGGCCCATTTTTTGATTGGGTCATTTATTTTCCTGGAATTGAGCTGCAGGAGTTGCTTGTATATTTTTGGGATTAATTGTTTGTCTGTTGCTTCATTTGCTATTATTTTCTCCCAATCTGAGGGCCTTATTTTCACCTTGCTTATAGTTTCCTTTGTAGTGCAGAAGCTTTTCAGTTTCATTAGGTCCCATTTGTTTATTTTTGCTTTTATTTCCAATATTCTGGGAGGTGGGTCATAGAGGATCTTGCTGAGATTTATGTCGGAGAGTGTTTTGCCTATGTTCTCCTCTAGGAGTTTTATAGTTTCTGGTCTTACATTTAGATCTTTAATCCATTTTGAGTTTGTTTTTGTGTATGGTGTTAGAAAGTATTCTAGCTTCATTCTTTTACAAGTGGTTGACCAGTTTTCCCAGCACCGCTTGTTGAAGAGGTTGTCTTTTTTCCATTGTATATCCTTGCCTCCTTTGTCAAAGATAAGGTGCCCATAGGTTCGTGGATTTATCTCTGGGCTTTCTATTCTGTTCCATTGGTCTATATTCCTGTCTTTGTGCCAGTACCATACTGTCTTGATGACTGTGGCTTTGTAGTATAGTCTGAAGTCAGATAGGTTGATTCCTCCAGTTCCATTCTTCTTTCTCAAGATTACTTTGGCTATTCGAGGTTTTTTGTATTTCCATACATATTGTGAAAATTTTTGTTCTAGTTCTGTGAAAAATACCGTTGGTAGCTTGATAGGGATTGCATTGAATCTATAGATTGCTTTGGGTAGAATAGCCATTTTGACAATATTGATTCTTCCAATCCATGAACACAGTATGTTTCTCCATCTGTTTGTGTCCTCTTTGGTTTCTTTCATCAGTGTTTTATAGTCTTCTATGTATAGGTCTTTTGTTTCTTTAGGTAGATTTTTTCCTAAGTATTTTATTCTTTTTGTTGCAATGATGAATGGGATTGGTTCCTTAATTTCTCTTTCTGTTTTCTCATTGTTAGTATATAGGGATGCAAGGGATTTCTGTGTGTTAATTTTATATCCTGCAACTTTATCATATTCATTGATTAGCTCTAGTAATTTTCTGGTAGAGTCTTTAGGGTTTTCTATGTAGAGGATCATGTCGTCTACAAACAGTGAGAGTTTTACTTCTTCTTTTCCAATCTGGATTTCTTTTATTTCTTTTTCTGTTCTGATTGCTGTAGCCAAAACTTCCAAAACTATACTGAATAGTAGTGGTGAGAGTGGGCACCCTTGTCTTGTTCCTGACTTTAGGGGAAATGCTTTCAAATTTTCACCATTGAGTAATTCTTTATTACAATTTTCAGTTGATGACTGGACCTGTGTTCCCTCCCTGCTATTTACCTGGGGCAAAGGTAGCTCAGATTGTAAAGCAATGATCTGCCTACAATGCAGGAGATCCGGGTTCGATACCTGGGTTGGGAAGATCCCCAGGAGAAGGAAATGGCAACCTACTCCAGTATTCTTGCCCGGAAAATCCCATGGACCAAGGAGCCTGGTAAGCTACAGTCGATGAGGTTGCAAAGAGTAGGTATGACTGAGCGACTTCACTTTCACTTTCACTTTCAAACTATAGTGGAGGTAATGAAGATAATGGTGACCTCCCTCAAATGATCCCATGCATGTACTGCTACACTCAGTGCCCCCAATCCTGCAGCAGGCCCCCGCCAACCCATGCTTTCGCTGGAGACCCACAGGCAAGCCCAGGACAGTCTCCTGTGGGGTCCTTTCTCCACTGATCCTTCCTCCTGGGTCCTGGTGTGCAAGGTTCTGTTGTGCACTCCAAGAGTCTATTTCCCAGTCCTGTGTAAGTTCTGAGAGCCCTATGGTGGGGTTAATGGCAACCTCCTCCAAGAGGGGTTATGCCATACCCACGTCTGCTACACCCAGAGCCCCTGTCCCTGCAGCAGACCGTCGCAGACCTGTACCTCCACAGGAGATGCTCAAACACAGCTCTGTCTCAGTCTCTGTGGGGTCCCTGGGTTCTGGTGTGCACAAGGTTTGTTTGAGCCCTCTGAGTGTCTCTGGCCCGAATGGGATCTGATTCTAAAGGTGAATTCACCCCTCCTATCGTCTTGCTGGGCCTTCTCTTTTGCCCTTGGACATGGGATATCTCCTCACAGCCACTCCAGTGTCTACCATCTTTCTTGGGTTTCTCTGACCTACATGAGATCACCATGGCTTATTTACTATTCATTACAACTTTGTACCTTTGAATACCATCAGTCTTATCCCTCAGCCCCATTCCCTGGTAACTACCAGCTTAGTCTCTGTTTTTGCAAGTTTACTTTTTTAGATTCTTTATTTGAGATCATACAGTACTTGTCATTCTCTTCTGACATTTCATTCAGCAAAATGTGGTCAAGTTCCGTCCATGTTGTTGCAAATGTTAGGACCTCCACTTGTCTTGTGTCAGAAACACATTGATCATGTTACTTCCTACAGTTCTCACAGGGCTCAAGCAGGGTGTTCTCCCTTAGGGTTTCTAAGACATTTGCAACCTGTTGATGACTGGGTCTGGAATCATTGCAAAGCCTTTCCCACCTACATGTTTAGCTGTTGAGGATGGTTTTCACCTGGATCTTCAGCTTGGACTGTTGTCCAGAATACCTCTATATGGTCTTGGAACCAAAAGTGGGATTCAGGTGTTCGACCCTCAAAAGTCAGTAAAGAGGCAAGGTCTGTTGAAAAGGACGTTCGTTTTATTTTGGAGGCCAGTTTCCGGGGGTGGGGTGGGACGTATTTTACTGACAAGGTCCGTGTCTTCAAAGCTATGGATCTTCCAGTAGTCATGTATGGATGTGAGAGTTGAAATATAAAGAAAGCTGAGCACCAAAGAATTGATGCTTTGGCACTGTGGTGAAGTTTGGAGAAGACTCTTGAGAGTCCCTTGTACTGCAAGGAGATCCAACCAGTCAATCCTAAAGAAAATCAGTCCTGAATATTCATCGGAAGGATTGATGCTGAAGATGAAGTTCCAATATTTTGGCCACCTGATGTGAAGAACTGACTTATTGGAAAAGACTCTGATGCTGGGAAAGCTTGAAGGCAGGAGGAGAAGGGGACGACAGAGGATGAGATGGTTGGATGGCATCACCGACTCAATGGACATGAGTTTGAGCTAGCTCCGGGAGTTGGTGATGGACAAGGAAGCCTGGCATGCTGCAGTCCATGGGGTCTCAAAGAGTTGGACAGGAATTAGCGACTGAATTGAACTGATCCATAATGCAGGACATTCTACAATAAAATGGACCTAGACTCTTTAATAAATGAATGCAGTGATAAAACAAGAAAGAGTAGATGGACAATTCTTTAATAAAAGACACCAAAGTAATGTTGAAAACAAGTAAACAAGAATCCGAATGGATTCACTTGTGCTAAGCCCCATATCACTAAACCAAGATTTAATTACACTTTTGTCTCTCTCGGAATTGGAATCTTAAACAAGTTAATCAGAAATTGTCTGATCAGCACTAGTTAGGTCATCTGCCTGAGAGTTGCCTGTCATCCATTAAAGGAAAGTAGCTTTTCCTTTAACCAATAACCAATCGGCTTTTATGCCTACAACAATTTCCTTGCTCCCGTTCCCTTCTGCCTAATAAAAATTGTTCATTTTGTAAAGCACATATGAGTGCCTTTCCATCTGCTAGATTGGAAACTGCCTGATTTGAATCAATTTTTGCTCAAATGAACTCTTAAAGTTTTTTAATATTCCTTATTTTCCCTTTAAACAGTAACAGTAACACAATGCAAAGTGTAAACTTTCATTAGCTCCTGCATTGAGAGGCAAGGGACTCTAAACATTTTGGGAAGACTTGGATGTCAAATATATCTTAGAATATATATTAAATTATTTTGATTTCCTTAAATTTATTTATATGTACAACTTACTAATCACCACATTCAGAAAAAAAGATAATAGAAAGCAAGTGAGGGGCAGTAAAGGATACATAGCAAAATCATAATAATTGTTAGATTTAGGTGACGAAAACATTGGTATTGAACAAGTTGTTCTTGAACGTTTTTGCACATGTGAAACTGCTTTCACGGTTGCAACTACACACTATAGTCACAAGGTGGCGATAGGTTCACTTATGAATTCGTACAAGAACACTCCTTTGAAAGGAGAGTCCAGAAAGCAATATTTCTCAATATGACATCCTGAAATGCTGACTCTAAGAGGAGAAATGTGAAAATCCCAGAAGGCAAAATCATTGAGAAAATTCACGCCTTATTTGAGTAGTTGACCTTCAAATAAGTTCTGGCAAGTGGAAGAAACTCTGAAGTAGGAAGAAGCAAGGACTGATACTTGCTTCAGGGAAAACCTAGCCTCTAGTCCCGGCTTCATCAACATCCAATTCTGTGACCTTACTCAAGCCGGGAATAAGTAGCTGTCATGTGTAAAATGAGAAATAGCTGAAGAAAAACCTGGAGAGCAATTTTAGTCAGAATTGGAATTGCCTTTAAAAATTATGCCTATTAGAGGTCTTTGCTAGAAATTTTTAGCCATATAGAAGTTTAACTAATTCTTGTCGTAGAACATTGGAAATTTCCCATGAAGCACAGAGGGTAAATCCAAAGCACATTCTGATTATGCAGACTTCAAAGTTTATTTTGAAAGAACCCTTATAGATTGTTTTGACAGAGAGTGCAGGTGGATCCATATACCTGGGTGGTTGTATTTAGGTTCTAGCCCTATTAGTGCATCACCTCCTGTTCTCATATGCTCAGTTGTGTCTGACTCTTTTCAGCTCCATGGACTGCAGCCCACCAGGTGCCTCTGTCCATGGAAATTTTGCAGGCAAGAATACTGGGGTGGGTTGCCATTTCCTCTCCCAGGGGATCTTCCATACCCAGGGATCAAACCCTCATCTCTTGCGTCTTCTGCACTGGCGGGTGGATTCTTTAGCACTACCACCACCTGGAAAGCCTCAGGTCACCTCCTAAATGTTGACACATCATTCTATGCTGATTATTATGGAAAATGATCCTTTCAGAAAACTGCTCTTGTAACTCAGTTATCCTCCTGAGGTTTCAAGTAATCAGTAACCACGTATATGAGTGACAGAGACTTTGAGCTAACCCCAGTCCAGTCACCATCTCACTCCAGTTGCAAGAGAGACTCCAAACAAGAATCACCTAGGGGAGCTCATTCAGTAAACAAATTCCATTTGATAATTATTTGTTTGTTGTTCGGGAAATACTTATTGAACATTTACTATGTGCCAAAACCATGCATGGACTAAAATGCTACGAAGGTCTTGATCTCATGGAGCTCAAATGGCAATTATGGTAATAAAATGATAACAATAATAAATGGTATATAAATAAATATCAATTTTCATATATCATGAAGGAAATAAGCTGTGCAAAAGGACAAAACAGATAAACCACTTCTGATTGATAAACAACTTTTTTTTTTTTACCCTGTTTGGTTTTGCTTTGTTGGAAGAGAACAAGTAGAGTTACAAACACACACAAACTGCCCACATGCACACACACACAAAACAAAACCCAGTAAGCCCACCAGAGGACAGAATGGAGTTCATCAAACACCTGCAGATTCAAACTAGTTGCTGTCAAGGGGTGAACTAAAAACTCTGCCCATCACACCTGGTTACTTTAGTTGCTTCATGAGTTTATAGATGCTTAGAACTTTAAAAACTTTTTTATAATTATCTTGTACTTCTTGGATTTTCCTTTCTCACACTTCTTGGTATGAAAGTCAAACTTATTCTTGTTTATCCACACCTGCATTTTAAAGGAACAGAATTTGATTGGTGGTTACTTACACATCGTGGATTGGAAATAATGTTTTTAAAAAAGCTAGGCTAATTTATGTATGTTTTATTTTTAAATTTTCCCAGTATAATTTTCTCCACAATAATTTATTTTTTTAAAAAAATTGAAATGCAGTTACTTTATAACGTTTTGTTAGTTTCAAGTTTACAGCAAAGGGATATATGGTAGGTCCTTGCTGTTTATTTTACATGTAATAGTGTAATATGTTAACCCTGACACCTGCTTTTAATACACACTGTGTATATTGAGGAGCTCTGTCAATGGGTGGAACAGGAAGATAAAATAGTGGGAAAGGAACTTCAAATTCAAGCACATGGCATAGAAAATAAATGGAATACATGCCATTGGTCCGGTCTCAAGGGTCATTAATTGTGGCATAAATAGACCATTGCTATGTCCTTGTTCTTTTTTTAAATTAATTAATTAATTGTAATTGGAGGCTAATTACTTTACAGTATTGTGGTGGTTTTTGCCATACATTCACATGAATCACACGTGTTCCCCATCCTGAATCCCCTTCCCACCACTTTCTCCATCTCATCCCTCAGGGTCATCCCAGTGGACTGGCCCTGAGCACCCCGTCTCAGGCATCAAACCTGGACTGGCAATCTATTTCACATATGATAATATACATGTTTCAATGCTATTCTCTCAAATCATCCCACCCTTGCCTTCTCCCACAGAGCCCAAAAGTCTGTTCTTTACACCTGTGTCTCTTTTGCTGTCTTGCATATAGGGTCATCATTACCATCTTTCTAAATTCCATATATATGTGCTAATGTAATGTATTGGTGTTTTTCTTTCTGACTTACTTCACTCTGTGTAATAGGCTCCAGTTTCATCCACCTCATTAGAACTGATTCAAATGCATTCTTTTTAATAGCTGAGTAATATTCCATCATGTATGTGTACCATGGATAAGAAAGTGCCAGCTTTCTTATCCATTCGTCTACCAATGGGCATCTAGGTTGCTTCCATGTCCTGGCTATTGTAAATAGTTTTGCGATGAACATTGGGGTACACATGTCTCTTTGAATTCTGGTTTCCTTTGTGTGTATGCCCAGCAGTGCGATTGCTGGGTCGTATGGCAGTTCTATTTCCAGTTTTTTGCCCTTACTCTTTTAACTGAATCGGAGACTTCTCTTCCCTTCATTGTTTTATTGTGATACTTGCCCAGCTGTAGCCAGGAGAGAAGCAGAGTCAGTCTTACAATTATAAAAAAGGACTAGTTATAATATTGCAAAGAAGAAACTAAATCTTGTTTTAGAAAAGTGGAAATAAAAAGAGAGTCAGAGAGATTTGAGGAAAAGTTCAGAAACAAGTGAACATTTGATTCAAACTTTCTACAGTTCCTAGGCTTTTTCTAGGAAAAGAATAAAAGGATCATATGAAGGGAACCTGTCACGCGTATGGTGCAACCATGAAATCCTAAAACATCAGGATGTGTTTGAAGAGCAGTCAAGAGCCTGCATCTGAAGCATGGGCTGCACAGAGGAAGTGTAGATGGCCGATCCTGAGTGACATAATAGGTTGACATGACTTGGCTTTGCAGTGAGTATATTGTCAGTAAAAAGTGAAAGTCACTCAGTTGTGCCTGACTCTGCGAGTCCCTGGGCTATAGAGTCATTGAAATTCTCCAGGCCAGAATACTGGAATGGGTAACCTTTCCCTTCTCCAGAGGATCTTCCCAATTGAGGGATCGAATCCAGGTCTCCCACATTGCAGGCAGATACTTCACCAGCTGAGCTACATAAACATTGACTCAAATACTGCAACCAAAAAATGTTCTCTTAGATCTGATATTTTTTAAAATCTGTCTAGAATATGGTAGACTTGTCTTCTTCCTGGAATTACATCTTTATAGTTTGAGTTTCAGAGATGACCTCAGTCTTATCATATTCAAGAATGAATTCACGTGATTATCTAATAGTGCAGTAGCAAATAGCAGTTCAAAAACCTAACTTCTTGGGCTTAGTTTCATTGTAAAAGGTTCTTACGGATGTGTGCTTTAGGGGTGCTTAATTTCAGATCACACAAATATAGGGGAAAGAAAGTGCTATAATCAATGAATTTTGAACTAACTGAATGCAGTTAGCTTTATTCTGATCTGCTTTAGAAGATTGCTTTGAACATCATTCCAAGGAGATAGGAATGTATATTGTCAATTGTAGGAACATTTTTTCTAAAGTATCTGTTCTTTATAGGTCTTTTCCCTCGAAGGAACAAACATTTCAAAAATCTTACTTTTATCATATGTTACTTGTAAAGTTAATCTTGTCTAGAATGTTTTTCTAAAAATTTATTGATGTTTCCTAAGTAATTGGCACAAAATGAATTATCCCCTGAATATTTGATGTGTTCAAAATTTTATATGAATAAGTATTGTAAATCAACAGGCATGGAAAACAGAAACTAAAATTTTATTTTGGTCATTATAGTATTATTTGAATTTATATGATTCAGGCTGGCACTGACTTGTCAAACAGGAGTGAAATTGGGTCATTTGTAGAGACATGGATGGATCTAGAGTCTGTCATACAGAGTGAAGTAAGGAAGAAAGAGAAAAATAAATTTCGTGTTAATGCACATATGTGGAATCTAGAAAAATGGTATCGATAATTCTATTTGCAAAACAGAAATAGAGACACAGACATAGAGAACAAACATATGGATCTCAAAGGAGAAAGGGGGTGGTGGGAGGAATTGGGGGATTTGATGGACATATAAACACTATTGATACTATGCACATATATAAAATAGATAACTAAGGAGAAGATACTATATAGCACGGGTCCCCAATTTCCCATATCTAATGGCTGATGATCTGAGGTGGAGCTGATATAATGATAACAGAAGCAAATAAAAAAATGTACAATGAATGTAATGCACTTGAATCTTCCTGAAACCATACCCCCTTCCCCGGTTGGTGGAAAAATTGGTACCTGGTGCCAAAAAGAAACTGGTGCCTGGCGCACAGTGCACAGCACATGGAACTCTAGTTAATGCACTGCGGGAAGGAAGTCCTAGAGGGAGTGGAGAAATGTACCCGTAAGTCTGGTTCGTTTTGCTGTACAATAGAAACTAATGCAGTATTATAAGGCAATTATACTCCAATAAAACTTAATTTCTATAGAACCAAGGATACAATTAAAATGGGAAGAACTTTACAATGACAGGGAAGAGTTAAGTTCAAGAGAATGGATTTGAATCAATGCTCTGCCACAAAACATAAAACAAAAAATAGAGGCTGTGGAAGAAGCAGAAGACTTTAGAAATATTGACTAAAACCTTTTTGGAGGTGAGATAAGGCCCAGAGGGGGATGGATGAAAGCAGAAGGATTAGAAACCATTCCCCTTAGCTGGTCTGGGCTTTTATCCATGGCGCATCACTGTCTCTTAAAATGAGATTTTTTGTTAGAGTATAGCTATTTTACAATGTTGTGTTAGCTTCTGCTGTACAGTGAAGTGGATCAGCTATAAGTATACATAAATCTCCTCGCTCCTGAGCCTCCCACCTGCCCCCCTACCCATCAGACTCCTCTAGGTAATCACAGAGCACCAAGTTCAGTTCCCTGTGCTATATTGCAGCTTATCACTAGCTATCCATTTTACACATGGTCATGTACTTATGTCAAAGCTAACACACCAGTCAGAATGACCATCATGAAAAAATCTACAAACAAGAAATGCTGGAGAGTGGGTGGAGGAAAGGGAACCCTCCTGCACTATCGGTGGGAACGTAAATTGATTCAGCCACTATGGAGAACGATATGGCAGTTCCATAAAAAAGCTAAAAATTGGAACTACCATATGGTCCAGCGATCCGACTCCTGGGCACATGCCCTGAGACATCTTTTCTTTAGGTATATGTTTTCTCAGTTATGGAATGAGGAGGTTAGACATGAACTTTTGTAAAATTCACAAAAATTAGAATTCTCAGTGTGTGTTCACTTTGTACCACAAAATGTGCATGGAGCCACTATGACAATGTATACAGTTAAAATGACAGAGATCTGAAATGGAAATTAAAGAGATGGAGGGGTATGTCTAGTCAACTGGAAGAATATATTACTTTATTTCTGACAGATTTTAGTTCTTTTTGGCAAATCCATCTATTTTCTGCAGCACAGGTATCAGAACTAAATTGCGTGCTTGATGCGCAAATGCAGCTGTCTTCTTTAGCATCACCAAAAACAAGTAATCTGTGCAGAAAAAGAAAAGAGTCTCTTTGGAGTTTGTGATTTTCTCACGTAATTCTCCTCATCCAGTCAGTATTTTCTGTAACTTTCAGGAAGCAACAAGATGCTCAGTTATTCAGCTTTGGGTAAGTAAACAGTCTATGGCAGAAAGTGAAGAGGAACTAAAAAATCTCTGAAAGAGGGTGAAAGAAGAGAGTGAAAAACCTGGCTTGAAACTCGACATTCAAAAAACTAAGATTTTAGCATCTGGTCCCATTACTTCATGGCAAATAGAAGGGGAAAAAATGCAAGCAGTGACACACTTTGTTTTCTTGGGCTCCAAAATCTTTGCAGACAATGAGTGAAGATCTCAAATTAAAACATACTCGCTCCTGGGAATGGCTATCCACTCCAGTATTCTTGCCTGGAGAATTCCATTTCGTGGACAGAGGAACCTGGCAGGATACACTCCATAGGGTGGGAAAGAGCCAGACAGGACTGAGGGACTAACACTTTAACTTTTTTTCACTTGCTCCTTCGAAGGAAAGCTATGACAAACCTAGACAGCATATTCAAAAGCAAAGACATGATTTTACTGGCAAATGTTAGTATAATCAAAGCTATGATTTCTCATGTATTGATGTGAAAGTTGCACCATAAAGAGAATAAGTGCCAAAGAATTGATGCTTTCAAATCGTGGTGCTGGAGAAGATTCTTGAGAGTCCCTTGCACTGCACAGAAAGCAAAACAGTCAATCCTAAAGGAAACCAATCCCGGATATTCCTTGGAAGGACTGATGCTGAAGCTGAAGCTGTAATACTTTGGCCAAGTGATGGGAAAAGCCAAGTCATTGGAAAGGACCCTGATGCTGGGAAAGACTGAGGCCAAAGGAGAAGGCGGAGGCAGAGGATGAGATGGTTAGATAGCATCACTGACTCAAATGGACATGAATTTGAGCAAACTGGGAGATACTGGAGAACAGAGGAACCCGGCGAGCTGCAGTCCCTGGGGTCACAGAGAGTTGGACATTGCTTAGCAACTGAACAATAATAACTATGCAATCAGTCACAAATATAAGCTTTTAACGGAAAGCTCATATAAACGTCTGGAACTTGCAAGCTATCTTCACTGGAAGAGAAGTATTCTAAATAGAAATGTCATCATGATATACACAAAAAAGAAGCTTTGAAAGTTGGAAACTGAATCTACTATTAACATGTCACATGAAAATTTTCTTGCTTTCTCTGAACTTTGATTTTCGTAAATATTTAGGATATAACCACCCAGTATTTGGGGAGGCATTGAGATGATACCTATTGAAGTGTGATCAGGCTTAAACAGAGTATGTGCTCAGGAAATATAGTAAGTACATAGATAGATACACAGGGTCTCAGAATTTGAATGTGGCCAAAAAATGAGGCTCAGATCATGTTGTATGTAGTAGAAAGTTCCTTTTTTCCCATTTCAAAGAGTTCACTAGTGTCTATTGTGATACATGTTCTATTAGCTCCAAAGACGCAGGTGGGGTGTGAGTAGCAGTCAAAGAATGGGATGGCAACGCAGAACTGGCGTGCCAGGAGGGGGTATGCGCAAGACGTTCACCTGCTTGTGCTAAAATGAAAGTGAAGTGGTACAGTGGGCAGGGCTCCATCACAGATTTTCTTTGTTCCTTTGTTCCATTTCTTCATAAAGCCCATTGGCCCTGAGAAGTCAACCTGATTCCCTCCTAGTGCCTGACACTCTAGTGTCACATCAGTATTTCTTTCAAGCGAGTAATAGCAAAAATCTCCTGCATTTTATCACTTTCACCCTTCTGGTCCCCTTCTTCAACTTGCAAGATAACTTTTTTAATGCTCAACTAACCAGGCCCATTTCCAAAAGGCCCTCGGTGACTTGTCAGGCTTGCTTTGACCAGATCTCTGCCTAATTCTTTAGTGTTATCTTCTTTAATCCCCAAAACAATCCTGTGAAAAAAATTTATCACTGTTTATGTTTTTCTTTACTTAAAAACCAGGGTTCATTTCAGTTCAGTTCAGTTGCTCAGTCAAGTATGACTCTTTGTGATCCCAGGGACTGCAGCACACCAGGCCTCCCTGTCTATCAACAATTCCCACAGTTTACTCACTCATGCCCACTGAGTCAGTGATGCCATCCAACCATGTCATCCTCTGTCATCCCTTTCTCCTCCTGCCATCTATCTTTCCCAGCATCAGGGTCTTTTCAAATGACTCAGCTCTTCACATCAGGTGACCAAAGTATTGGAGTTTCAGCTTCAGCATCAGTGCCGGGGCCCAGCCTTGGCAGGATCCAGGGGGTACCCTCAGGATGAGTGGCGTCAGCGAGAGAGAGAGAGAAAGAAAGAGAGAAAGAGAGAGAGAAAGAGAGAGAAAAAGAAAGAGAGAGACCAGACTGGGGGTGTGCAGCAGATTCTGGCAATGCTTTATGTTTTACCATAGCTTTTATACCCTAAGTTAATACATTTCTAAGGGGAAGATAGTTTAACATTACATCAGCTTGTCCTTCATGAAACCAGGGTGTTTCCTGCATACTTCTTTGTTTATGAGGGTCTTGTACATTATCTTCTGGCCTTGGGGCCTATTAACATTTTATGCAAGTCAGGTGAATGTAAACCTATTTTCTGTTTCTGTGGTGATCTTAACAGAAAAGTTATAGTCTCATAGGGCAACAGTACAGCATGTCACAACATAGTAGACGTATAACCTTGTTAACACAAAAATTAATTCTGCAAAAGTTGTCAGTTGAATTTATCTAAGAAGTTTTCCCCACACAGACTCTGCAGCTTCAGTGACGCAGCCTCTGCCTGGCACTTCTGGTTGACAATTAACAATCATCTAATTGTTACCACACTAGGGCTAAGTGCTTATTTTTCTAGATCTTTAACTATATTAACAATGGTTTCCATAACACAACCTTAGCACATTAAAAGCAAAAACACAGCAAGCAAAAACACACATGTTAACCCAATAACCACCTTTATAATAATTTTTCTTATTTTTCTAATAGGGATCCTTCACTCCCTGAAGGGCTCTATGTCTATTAGGGCCTTTATATGATGCTGTTTTATGATTAGGGTATTACGAGCAGTCATGCATATTAGTACCAAGGGCATAGATGCATTTGTCAAACAAACTAAAATACCAGCAAAGGAGTTTAAATTAAAACTCTCCTTTCACCCTGGATAATCTCATAAAATAGCACCACCCAGAAAACTTTTTGATTAAAGTTCTAAATTGATTCTTATTGGGAAAGAGATCGGGGAAGGCCTTCTGCCTATGTCACAGAAATTAGGGAGTAGTCTATTGAAGCAAGCATCAGAAAGATAGATATCATCTTTAAGGTGAGCTCGGAGGGGCAGCTTTTTGGAATCCCTGAAAACCTGATCCGTCTTGCTGGTCAGATTTTCTCCTCATGATCTTGTCATAGGTGGGATCTCGTGAGTTGGCTCCCGGCACATCAGTCCTTCCAATGAATATTTAGGACTGAGTTCCTTTAGGGTGGACTGGTTGGATCTCCTTGCAGTTCAAGGGTCTCTCAAGAGTCTTATCCAACACCACAGTGTAAAAGCATCAATTCTTCGGCGCTCAGTTTTCTATACAACTCTCACATCCATACATGACTACTGGAAAGACCATAGCTTTGACTAGATGGACCTTTGTTGGTAAAGTAATGTCTCTATAATATGCTGTCTAGGTTAGACAACTAAATAAAAGCAGTGTCTAACTGCTACTCTTTCTACTATCATATGATACCTTCCAGAATTACTTACAGTCTTAATAAAACCATTACTTTAATCTTCAGAATAAAATAGAATGTTCAGTCACATTTAATCTGCCAACTATGCCTATATTTCTTCTCATAAACACCTCAGAGTTTTCCAATTTTATAATAAACCTTAATAAAGTAAACACAATGCCCCAGTAAGAAACATACACACGTGTAACCAAAATTAACCTTTTCTAACGGTGAGATCACAACAGACAACACTGAAATACAAAGGATCATAAGAGACTACTACCACCAGCTCTATGCCAATAAAATGGACAACTTGGATGAAATGGACAAATTCTTAGAAAAGTATAACTTCCCAAAATTGAACCAGGAAGAAACAGAATATCTTAACAGACCCATCACAAGCAAGGAAATAGAAACTGTAATCAAAAATCTTCCAGCAAAAAAAATCCCATGACCAGATGGCTTCACAGCTGAATTCTACCAAAAATTTAGAGAAGAGCTAACACCTATCTTACTCAAACTCTTCCAGAAAATTGCAGATGAAGGTAAACTTCCAAACTCCTTCTATGAGGCCACCATCACCCTAATTCCAAAACCAGACAAAGATGCCACAAAAAAAGAAAACTACAGGCCAATATCACTGATGAACATAGATGCAAAAATCCTTAACAAAATTCTAGCAAACAGAATCCAACAACATATTAAAAAAAATCATACACCATGACCAAGTGGGCTTTATCCCAGGAATGCAAGGATTCTTTAATATCCGCAAATCAATCAAGGCAATACACCACATTAACAAATTGGAAGATAAAAACCATATGATTATCTCAATAGATGCAGAGAAAGCCTTTGACAAAATTCAACACTCATTTATGATTAAAACGCTCCAGAAAGCAGGAATAGAAGGAACATACCTCAACATAATAAAAGCTATATATGACAAACCCACAGCAAGCATCACCCTCAATGGTGAAAAATTGAAAGCATTTCCCCTAAAGTCAGGAACAAGACAAGGGTGCCCACTCTCACCACTACTATTCAACATAGTGTTGGAAGTTTTGGCCACAGCAATCAGAGCAGAAAAAGAAGTAAAAGGAATCCAGATAGGAAAAGAAGAAGTGAAACTCTCTCTGTTTGCAGATGACATGATCCTCTACATAGAAAACCCTAAAGACTCTACCAGAAAATTACTAGAGCTAATCAATGAATATAGTAAAGTTCCAGGATACAAAATTAACACACAGAAATCCCTTGCATTCCTATACACTAACAATGAGAAAACAGAAAGAGAAATTAAGGAAACAATACCATTCACCATTGCAACAAAAAGAATAAAATACTTAGCAGTATATCTACCTAAAGAAACAAAAGACCTATACATAGAAAACTATAAAACACTGATGAAAGAAATCAAAGAGGACACAAAGAGATGGAGAAACATACCGTGTTCATGGATTGGAAGAATCAATATTGTCAAAATGGCTATTCTACCCAAAGCAATCTATAGATTCAATGCAATCCCTATGAAGCTACCAACGGTATTTTTCACAGAACTAGAACAAATAATTTCACAATTTGTATGGAAATACAAAAAACCTCGAATAGCCAAAGTAATCTTGAGAAAGAAGAATGGAACTGGAGGAATCAACCTGCCTGACTTCAGACTCTACTACAAAGCCACAGTCATCAAGACAGTATGGTACTGGCACAAAGACAGAAATATAGATCAATGGAAGAGAATAGAAAGCCCAGAGATAAATCCATGAACCTATGGACACCTTATCTTTGACAAAGGAGGCAAGGATATACAATGGAAAAAAGACAACCTCTTCAACAAGCGGTGCTGGGAAAACTGGTCAACCACTTGTAAAAGAATGAAACTAGAATACTTTCTAACACCATACACAAAAACAAACTCAAAATGGATTAAAGATCTAAATGTAAGACCAGAAACTATAAAACTCCTAGAGGAGAACATAGGCAAAACACTCTCCGACATAAATCTCAGCAAGATCCTCTATGACCCACCTCCCAGAATATTGGAAATAAAAGCAAAAATAAACAAATGGGACCTAATTAAACTTAAAAGCTTCTGCACTACAAAGGAAACTATAAGTAAGGTGAAAAGACAGCCCTAAGATTGGGAGAAAATAATAACAAATGAAGAAACAGATAAAGGATTAATCTCAAAATTATACAAGCAACTCCTGAAGCTCAATTCCAGAAAAATAAACGACCCAATCAAAAAATGGGCCAAAAAACTAAACAGACATTTCTCCAAAGAAGACATACAGATGGCTAACAAACACATGAAAAGATGCTCAATATCACTCATTATCAGAGAAATGCAAATCAAAACCACAATGAGGTACCATTACACGCCAGTCAGGATGGCTGCTATCCAAAAGTCTACAAGCAATAAATGCTGGAGAGGGTGTGGAGAAAAGGGAACCCTCTTACACTGTTGGTGGGAATGCAAACTAGTACAGCCACTATGGAGAACAGTGTGGAGATTTCTTAAAAAACTGGAATTAGAACTGCCATATGACCCAGCAATACCACTTCTAGGCATACACACTGAGGAAACCAGATCTGAAAGAGAAACGTGCACCCCAATGTTCATCACAGCACCGTTTATAGTAGCCAGGACATGGAAGCAACCTAGATGCCCATCAGCAGATGAATGGATAAGGAAGCTGTGGTACATATACACCATGGAATATTGCTCAACCGTTAAAAAGAATTCATTTGAATCAGTTCTAATGAGATGGATGAAACTGGAGCCCATTATACAGAGTGAAGTAAGCCAGAAAGATAAAGAACATTGCAGCATACTAACACATATATATGGAATTTAGAAAGATGGTAACGATAACCCTATATGCAAAAAAGAAAAAGAGACACAGAAGTACAGACCAGACTTTTGAATGTGGGAGAAGGTGAGGGTGGGATGTTTCGAAAGAACAGCATGTATATTATCTATGGGGAAACAGATCACCAGCCCAGGTGGGATGCATGAGCCAAGTGCTCGGGCCTGGTGCACTGGGAGGACCCAGAGGAATCGGGTGGAGAGGGAGGTGGGATGGGGGATCGGGATGGGGAATACGTGTAACTCTACGGCTGATTCATGTCAATGTATGACAAAATCCACTGAAATGTTGTGAAGTAATTAGCCTCCAACTAATAAAAAAAAAATTAACCTTTTCTAATGACAAAAAATAAAAATAAGCTATTATCAGAGTTGCATATTTATGTGAGTGAAGTATAGATAATAATCCCTGTAAAACAAATAAAAGTTCAGAAGAGATTTTAGTTAACAAAATACATTTGCCTTTTAATATATTTCTTCTAGTCCAGAACACTTTATTTTAAAATAATATTCATTTTAAAGGACTGCACTTAAAAAAATACTGTATTTTAGAATGAGGCAAACGAATCAAAATTTGGTATTTAAACCAACCTATCTCAATGTTTGCTGACTTTCCACACAATAAATTATTATTATATTTTAGATAAACTTGAATATGCTCCTGGGTCTTAAACTTTAATGTCTTGGTTTTCTGAATGACAAAAAGAATCCAATTCAACTGTAATTTATACAAATGTCAATAAATGTTTTACAGACTCAAAAAGCATAACACAATGTCATCTGTTCTGAAAAACTCAACAAAAATTCTTCTCAGAAACTTGGCTGGATGCCTGCACACTTTCACTTTCTAGGGAAAAATAGTGTCCTGCCCTTTGATGTACAAAGAAGATGAAGCCCATTAAAGATTTGTAATTTAATTTGTAACAGCAGTCCCCCTAAAACACTAACAGTTATCCTGACCATCTTGCAACAAGAGCCTCTAGTGAGACAAACAGAAAGAAATGGCAAGGGTTTCCCTGACGACTCAGTGTAGAAGCCACCTACCAATGCAGGAGACACAGGTTCGATCCCTACTTTGGGAAGATCCTACATGCTGTGGAGCAACGAATCCTGTGCAACACAATTATCATGTCTGTGCCCTAGAGCCCATACTCTGCAACGACTGAAGCCCGAGTGCCCTAGAAACTGTGCTCTGCAACAAGAGAAACTACCACAGTGAGAAGCCTGCACACCACAGCTAGAGAGTAGCCCCCACTCTGAGCAACTAAAGAAAAGTCTGAGCAGCAATGAAGACCCAGCACAGGCAAAGATAAATAAATAAATAAAATGTAAGAAAAAGAAATGGCAAATAACTCTGTTGTGGCTTATGCAGGTTTATTACATCTCCTCAAACAACTCTTTTTTTACACTATTGGTTAAAATAAGCTACAATATTTATCACAATTTGGCTAGTTCCCAAATATCTGGATTCCACATACTCTGAATTGTGCTATATTTTTCTTCTCGTATTTATTGTTCCAGCATGGCCCACTAAGGTATGTGGTCCCACAGGTCGAAAAACTCTATTTAACAATTCTTTGTGTCAATAGCTTCTAGCTAGAAATTTCTTTATTTTAAAATTTTATTCTTTTAAAAACTTTTTTGTGTGTGTCCCTCCCAAAGGAATTGGTCTATTCCTTGTCTCCTAAAACTCCATTGCAGATAAAATATATGTTGTGACAAAGGGTTGGTGTGTTTTCATACATAGAACTTTTTAACCAACTTAAGAATCATTCTTCTTCTCAGGCTATTAACTATAAATCTCAGTTTTCAATAACAATGTTACTGTCTTGCCATATAAATGATATAAATTGAATACTCAAATTAGCTTATCTAATACTCACATATTAGAGTTTAAAAAGGATCCATTTATCCACTTCCAACTCTTTTCTGATAATGTAAAATTTAATCCAATCTAAAACAGAATTCCTTCTTTGTTTATCAGGTTTTGTATGAATCTCCGTAAATGAAACAGAAGAAATGACTGAATATTGAATCTGTTTATCTGTTGCTGGTTTGCATTCTTATGCTCATCCTCTGAAACCCAGTTCAAGTATCACCTCTATGATATGAGGCCTTTCCTGACTCCCTGTTGGAGTTAATTAATCCTTATTTGTGATATTTCTATTTGTTAATTATATATTAATATATACAAATGTTTACATTTATATTGTTGTACTCATTAAAGTATATTTATTTTGTTTACATGTCCATTTAGTCTCTCAGACTGTGAGCTTCTTGAAGTCAAGGTTGATATTTTCATCTGCATAGAACCCTTAAGGCTAAAGCACAAAGATTTTGATATAGCTAGAAGTCAATGCTAAATTGTATTGAAGTATTTTACTTAATTATTTACCAATTCTTCCTGATCTTGAATAAGCAGTAAACTGGATTCTCTTGTGGAACAGTCAGCTAGACCATCACTCCAAGGTTTGGAAGTTTCATGAAAATAGAAGCATTTATGTTGGATTTGTTGCCAGTGCATTGGGCATGTTAACAGAACTGATCTCTCTAAAGTAAGAAAGAAGGGGAACAATAAAGTAAGAAAGAGGAAGAAGAAATAAATGTTATGTTTCTAACCTGTCCCCACTCCTCTAACACTAACCATACATGCACTAGTCATTATAAATTCAGGAAAGATTTTGATCATCATTGTGAGGACAATTATGAATTTAGAATTTAATATAACTGTGAAGGTTCTGAGACCATTGTTCATTCTGCTACTAAGTTTTGAAAAATAGTGACCAGTTAAAACACTAACAGACAGAATGACTTGTTCAAGTCCACACAAGCAGATGGTGATAGAGACAAAACTCTTTCTAGGATTCCTTAAATTCCTCACCAGTGCTCTTTCTACTCCATGGACAACAATATCAAAATCATCTAAAAAATACACTTGAAACAATATACTTTAAAGCAAATAATAATTCATAAATTAATGGCAAATATCATGGAGAAAAATCATAAAAAATTTTCAATGCTAAATTATATATTTACCTATTCAGTTCAACTCAGTTACTCAGTCATGTCCGACTCTGTGAATCCGAGGATTGCAGCATGCCAGGTTTCCTTGTCCATCATCAACTCCCAGAGCTAGCTCAAACTCACGTCCATCAAGTTGATGATGCCATCCAACCACCTCAACCTCTGTCATCCCCTTCTCCTCCTGCCTTCAATCTTTTCCAGCATCAGAGTCTTTTCCAGTGAGTCAGCTCTTTGCATCAGGTGACCAAAGCATTGGAGCTTCACCTTCAGCATCAGTCCTTCCAATGAATCTTGAGGACTGATTTCCTTTAGGATTGACTGCTTTGATCTCCTTGCAGTCCAGGAGATTCTCAGGAGTCTTCTCCAACACCACAGTTCAAAAATATCAATTCTTCAGCACTCAGCTATTGTTATGGTCCAAATCTCACATCCATACATGACTACTGGAAAAACCATAGCTTTGACTAGACAGACCTCTGTCAGCAAAGTAATGTCTTTCATTTTTAATATGTTGTCTAGGTTGGTCACAGTTTTTCTTCCAAGGAGCAAGCATCTTATAATTTCATGGCTGCAGTCACCATCTGCAGTGATTTGGGAGCCCTAGAAAATAAAGTCTGTCACCGTTCCCATTGTTTCCCCATCTATTTGCCCTGAAGTGATGGGACCAGATGCCACGATTTTCATTTTTTGAATGTTGAGTTTTAAGCCAACTTTTTCACTCTCCTCTTTCACTTTCATCAAGAAGCGCTTTAGTTTCTTCACTTTTTGCTGGAAGTGTGGTATCATCTGCATATCTAAGGTTATTGATATCTCTCCCGTTAATCTTGATTCTAGCTTGTGCTTCATTTAGCTCAGCATTTCATATGATATACTCTGCACATAAGTTAAATAAGCAGAGTGACAATATACAGCCTCGATGTATTCCTTTCCCAAATTGGAATCAGTCCATTGTTTTTTTTTTTTTTTTGCATTTCTTCCTCTTGGGGATGTGTTATTAACAGGATCTATTGGATAGCATTTTCTAGAATGGTTTCCCAAGTTTCTTAAAATTTCTGTTCTGTACAATGTATATAATAAATGTTCACTTTCTGCTGAAGTCACTCCTCAAGAGTGTATTAAAACACACTACTTGGAAAGTATAAGAACAAGATCAAAGTCTTAATGATTAATACAATAAATGTAAAGAATTTATTTCAGATTTGTGTTTCATTAATTAACTTCAGACCAAAGTTAACTGCTTGACATATTGATTCAAATTGCCATATAACCCATGTAAATGAATATTTGGCTATGACTTGGTTTTTGACTATTAATTAATTATTGACTATCCTGGCAGGAGTATTCATTAAAACAGTATTATCTGGCTAAGATAATAGGCTCTGAATATAGACCACCAAAGTCTCAGTGTCACCTCTTAGGACTTGTATAACTCTGAATGTGTGGCTTAATCTTTCCATGCCTCAGTTTTGTCAAAGGTAAAATCACAGTGCTAATACTATCTTAACGCATTGGTTGTTACTAGCCTTAACTAGATAATGCAATGATATCTATCAAATTATAGCCATTATTCTTAGGAAATTCAAGGCACAAAATATACCTGTTGTTTCCTTCCTGTTTTCTTGGGAATCCACATTGCTTCTTTTCTTTTCATGAGTTGTGTGTTAAGGATATCACTGGTAAATAAAGAGAAAGTATTCAAAACCTTAACGCTAAAAGCTGCAGTGAAATGGATATGCTATATTTTTCACTTCTGGAAATGATTTCAACAAGTTTGAAATGAACAGAAGATAAAAGCAATAGCAATGTAGTAACAGAGAGTCTATTTAGAAGACAATGTAAACAAACACATAACAAGTAAACCCACAGAAACATTAAGGTACTTGCTTCTACTACAAATAAGACTTTACCTATTTACTTAAATTTTCTTTGTTTGCTTATCAGCTTGTAATGCAGGGAACCCCGGTTGGATTCCTGGGTTACGAAGATCCGCTGGAGAACGGATAGTTTACCTACTGCAGTATTCTTGATCTTCCCTGTGGCTTAGCTGGCAAAGAATCCAAGAGCCCCTGGAGAAGGGAAAGGCTACCCATTCCAGTATTCTGACCTGAAGAATTCCATGGACTGTATAGTCCATGGGATTGCAAAGAGTCAGACACTACTGAGCGACTTTTCATGTTCACATTCTTTATTTGCTTTAAGTAACCCGGTGTTACTTAAACTTTTAAATTGCTTACATTCTTGTCTGCATGCTCCATCTTCAGAATGAGTATAATTGTGCCTATCCTATGTGAGAGATTGCCCAGGACAATCTGAAATTTAGTAGGCCCTTAAGAAATGATAGCGACTTCCTAAGCCATCCAGTGTTAAGACTTTGCCTTCCAGTGCATGGGGAGCAGGTGTGATCCCTGGTTGGAAAGCTGAGATCCCACATGCGTCTTGGCCAAAAACAAAAAACAAAAACAAGCAAAAATCCAGAATATACGCACAACAGAAGCAATATTGTAAAAAATTCAATAAAGACTTCAAAACTGTAAGCTTTACAAAAGCTAAATACAAATCAAACATTTCTGATGAATACTTAGTGGCTAAGTTGAAATGTACTGTAGATATAAAACAAACACACTAGATTTCAAAGATCTAAAACAATCTGTAAAAATAATGTAAAATAACTAATCAATAATTTTTGTATTACTATGTGTTGAAATATTTTGGTGCATTACATAAAATATATTTTAAAATAAAAAAACTGCAGATAATGGGAAATTTTCTTTGTTGTTGTTACCCTTTTATCATAATTAGAATTAAAAAAAAATTATTGGAGCACATGTGAAATCCCTTGCGATGACTCTGAGAACAATTAGGAAGAGAAATACCAGAGGCCAAAGCTTGAAGAATGAATATGGGCTGAGCACTATTAGAGGACTGTTTTGTGACTCTTTTTATTTCATTGGTCTTCCACTAAGTTTGGGGTGGCCATATTGATGGTACAAGTAGAATAAGTAGAAAAGTAAAAAATAAATGATCTTGTATTACTTACCTGAAATTCTCAACCCAATCACAGTCAAGGCAAGAAGAATAATCCCAGCACAACCAAGTTTCAGAGCAAATCTATGCCAATCTGGACCCCGACAAACATCTGAGATGTTAAGAAAATATACCAGGTTAACTCAGTTGAGTTCATTTGGTACAAAATGCAAAGGTCGTTTGGATCACATAAGAAAGAGCTAGATTTAGGATGAGGGCTAGGGGCAGGAAAGAATATTTACCAATCATCTTAAAGTAGGATTCTGAAGACTTCCCTGGTGGTCCAGTGGTTAAGAATCTGCCTGCCAATGCAGGGCACGGAGGTTGGATCTCTGGTCCAGGAAGATTTCATTTGCCACAGCACAACTAAGCCCATGCTCCACAACAAGAGAAGCCACCACAATTAGAAGCCCATGCATTGCAAGTGAAGAGTAGCCCCCCTCACCACAACCAGAGAAAGACTGCATACAGCAACAAAGCCCCAGTGCAGCTAAAACAAATAAATTAAACAAGAGACCAAGGGGGTGGAAATGATATATACATATAAAATTTTCTCTTTTGCACTTAGTATCGTCTAATACATAATATACTTATTCATTTATATGTATGTCTTCCTAGTAGTATAATATAAACACAAGAATAGGAAATATTTTTTCACTATTTGTTCACTTACTGTCACCCCAGCACCAGGGGATGCCTGGCTCAGGTGCTTATTTTTGGATGAAAGGATAAACTCTAGAGGCATTTTGCCAGCATTTATCTACTTTTATAAGAAATCATAAATGAAATAAGTCACAACTCACATCTCTGTCTGGTTTTCCTGAATGTCTTTACTATAATCACTACTCTACAGTTCCCACAGCCTGAACAGTTCAGCCAAAGAGCTCAGGGGTGGTTTCACAATAATTGTAATACCAGGTCAATGTGCAGAGAAAGCATGTCACCTGCCATTTCAATAAACAATAGATGTTGCGACCATAAAGCCATCAACCAGGGCAGCTGCCCCGATGGTGAAGTCTGAGGGGAATTCAGGATAGAGGAAAAACAGGATAAAAGCCTAGGTATTTAAAATACATGTGAATGGTTGATTTCAATAAGCCCAGACTCTTGTGTCTTCCCACATGTAGAAAAGCACTAAAACATTAACTTGAGACATCTGTTTTTATGATTAGCACTCGTCTCTTGACATTCAACTACATGCTTTTTGTTTTGTTTTGTTTTAAGCAAAAACTCCTATAAATCCTGGTTCCTCTGTCACCTCTTGGCAAAGTTCCTTAGAGTTATCTAAGAGGCTACCTTCTTGGCTATGGTCCTTAGTAAAGTCACCAAATACATAATTCTCAACTTTTAGGTTATGCATTTTTTCAGTCAAATGTTTTGTAATCACACATTTTGTTCTGACTTTATTCTATTTTTTTTTCAAATTTACATTTAGAATGATATTTTGTGGAATAATGATTGCAATCAGAATAGACACATTTTCTGGCCCCATTGATTTGTGATCATAGATAGCAGATTTTGAGAAAAATCTTGCCATCTTTCTGTACACTCATTCTCTAAAATGACCTTTCAACACCATCCTCCTTTCTTCTACTTTTGTTTGATTTGAATAGGGAACAGAAAGCCTTGCTCTTTCACATCAAAATATACTCATAGCTTGACCAAACTCTCACTGTAGTTATCCAAATCCCCCAAATTTCCATTACCCCATATGAAAGCATCATTAAACTCTTTTGCAACCCTAAGACTTTTCAATCTCCCATTTAGAATGTTGGTAATTTAATAGTTTCAAATTATACCAAATGATCCTAAAAAGATACAACCCGAGTGCTAAGTACACAATGAAATGAATATCAGGTGGGATAAAAATGGCAATATTAGTAAATTTGGTTTGGTATCAGAAGGCAGTACTACATTATGATAATTTTATACTTTTTCCCACTTAGTTTCTAATTTCTTTTCATCCATCCCCAGCTCATGGAATCCATCACCTCATGTTAGAATCCCTATCTCCTTCACTCAGAATACTAGATCCTCTGACACACAAAAAATCGCCAACTTCAATAAATGTCAAATAGTTTCATCAGTGATATTCTCTCACGTCCTGTGGCTTACCTCCTTCTAAGCTGATATACATTTTAATTTAAAAATCATCAGATTGTGATTATATTCAAGTTTTTGATCTTGAATGTCAGGGAATGTTTGACGGGAGGATTCCTACGTGCTGTCTCTCATGAGCCCTTTGTCCCTCTTCAAGCGGAACAGCGCGCTGCTCCCAGGACTGAGGTCATTGTGTGAGGCAGGCTTGGGTCTCCTTTAGTAAACATTCTCCTTAGGACAAAACAGCTTAGTCTCCTTCCCCTTTCTTGAGATATGGATTTCTCCTGACCTTGTGACTAACATCACCCCTTGTTCCCTTGGTAACGTTGTTGTATGTTTGGTTTTCTGATCTCTATCATTCCCGAAAGAAGTTTCTTGTACTGCAGCCTATATATACTTATAGAAAAATCATTAAAGCACCTTTGCTCCATCAGAGCTTAGGTCCCCGGGTCTTTTTTGTCTCTCTCTCTCTCTCTCTCTCTTTCTCTCTTTCACTTTCTTATCGTCGACTCCATACCACCAGATTCCGGTCCATTAAAGGACCCCAACAAATGGCTCCAGAACAGGGACACTGGTGTACGTGGCATATCGGGCGGAGTGACTCAGGGACCTATTGAGATCGGTAAGGACTAAGGCATGGGTCAAACGGCTGGCCAGCGCCATTATTTTTCTACTTTACTTCACCATTTGTTTAAATTTCAGGGACTTCTGGCTTCACGGCAATGAATAGAGGCTTGCCTTCAAACAGTAGTTGAACATAATCCTTAGTTTCCTGATAAATGCAGTTTTGATTTAGAAATTTGGCTCCAGGTCAAAGAAAATGTTAAATGAACAGCCAAACAAGTAAAAAATATTCCAATTGATCTCTAGCCCCTATGGGCTTTTATTAAAGCTATAATTTTGCCATTTCAAGGTACATTCTAGCCCTTCCAATATTCAGCAAATATGTTCAACGGTCTATCAAATGCTAACATACAAGACATTTCATGGTTGCTATAAAAAAGTAAAATATATGCTTTTAATAGAAAGATATAATAAATGGCAAATAAAATGATGAATACAAAAATATCTTTTTAATTGTTAAAACATTTATTATAAAATAAAATTTACATAAGTTTTACTAGACTAGTTTTTCATTGTCATTCTAGCTACAGCAAATGTTCTTTCTGCAAATTAAACCAAATTGAAAACAAGAGAAAAATTCTGGGAAAACAGTATTTAACAAAATTAACTTTGATCAGCAGATACATTCAGACTGCAAATATATTAGAAAATACAGTTGAAATGCTTGGGTGGATCACAATGAAAATCACAAAGTATGATATGTTTATTTGAAATAAATATTGCATTTGTTTATTATGCTATCATACTTTGTTTTGGCCTTTTAACTTTTAAATATATTTAGTGCTAGAATTTTAAAAAGGCTTATGACAAATAAAAGAAAATTTAATGGCAAATTGATGTAACTCATTGTCCTGAACTTTCTTCCTCTTCCTTCTTACATGTCTCGATCAATACAAATTCTTCTTTTCTAGGATCAACACCTCTCTAAGGTAAGACTACACAACATGTTATAACCCACCTATCAACTTACTTCACGATAATGAGAACACCTAATTCTATAAAAACAGACAATGACTCTGCCTGTATTTCTAAGCAGTTCAAACAATTTTTACATTCATTCTCTATTAAACAGATTACAGACATTCCTTATAGTCCACAAACACAAGACATGATTGGACAAACACATTACACCCTGTAACTGCAAATAAAAAATTAAATAAGAGAAAATACACAGGAACACTTTTGTCTTCCTTGTCCAGAGCAAACTTTGCTAGATTCTGGTGTAGTGTAGTCTTTAAGCCTATAACTATTGTTGGTGTGACTATTTCTGTTCCCAATATGTAAGATTCTTAAAGCAGGGCGAAAACGGCATAAAAAAAAAAAAAAAAAAAAAAAAAAAAAGACACTATTTCCTGAATGGATTATTTGTTCCTAAGAATATCAGAAATGTGGAATGTTTGCCTTCTTTTCAGGTCTGTCTTGGAAGTGTAGTCATCCTCTTTAACACACTGAACAGTGAGATTCAACAGTTGCTAAGCTGCATTTCTTTTTCAAGGACAAGGTCAAATATATTTGGATGTGAGCAACATTTCATTTGTCAAGTTGTTCTGCATCACCTTTTCAATAATTTCACTTAGGAAAAAATATTTGAATGGTTACTCCTAATCCTTTGCCCCAAATAACACAAACCACAGCCAAATACCAGTCCCAAACAGATTTCTGAATGATTTTTTTCTTTTGGACTGAAATATTTCCTAAGAATGTTTTCATCATTATCGCTTTCCTCTCTTTTTATAACTATTGTTAATATAGCCTCATTTGTTTTAAAGTTTTTAAACTTACCACAAAGAGATGTTTTAACAAAAGCAAAAACCAAAAAAAAAAAACAAAAAAAAAAAAAACAAAAAAAAAACAAAAAAAGAAGTTTTGAAACATTATAGGACACCTCCTTTCCTTTGCCCATTTGATATCAAGACAGGTTAACTAATCAATAGAAATCTAAGAAACTAATCTTACAGGGAAAGGATATGCTTCTATTTCTCCAGATGGATCCAACGAGCTCACATGACTTCCTCTTCAGAAGATTCAACCTAAGGGGGCCCCCAGCATTCAGACTAGAGATGAAACAGCAAAAAACCCAGGAAGAAAGAATTCCAATATAAGCCATGGCGACATTAAAAATTTCCAAAAAACGCCGCACTCTTAAGGTCATCGACCTTATGATCTCCCTACTTGGGGACAGATAAAAACCCTTACTAATTAAACTGAAAACCTGATTTCTCAACAGGGAATGCCTCGGAATCCTAAAAATATTTTTCTTCGCTATGCTTGCTTTGCTTGCTTTTGCTTCCCCCGCTCAGGCTGACCTGATTGATCACACTTACTGGGCTTATATACCTAACCCCCCTTTTTTATTGTAGGTTGTAAAATGGACAGATATAGAACCAATCACATCCACTAATGAGTCAACACATATGCCCCCTCCTTGGAACTGGAGGGGCCCTCTCATCCTGAAGAAAAAGAAAAGCTAATTAATATCGTTCTAGGTTATGAAGTCCTTCCTTTATGTATGGGCCCAGCAGAATTATGTATAAACGTTAGTCGACAAACTTGGGCTTCCGTCCTGCCTCCAGAAAAGGATTTTAGAACACTACTTGGATTATTTACTGCCCTTTCTTTTTCAGTGAACCATGTTTATACTACTGAAACTTTAGGGAAAGAATTAGAGAAAGAACAAAGAACAACATGCAAAGGTTTACTTTAAATATATTCGTGTTCACTGGGACAAATGTCAGGCCAAACCAGGAAAATTAATGTTTATAGCTAATCATACAATTGTCAATTGGGGACCCCATAGTATGTGGTTATTGAACTGCTCAGATGATATTAACAATACTATGTATGATTATAATACTCAAGTAACATGGAAGGTTACTAATACTACAATGGAACATTACCATGACAGAGGACTTCTTGGCTAGCTTGATGATAGAATGCCCCCCCCCCCATCCTCGAATCATCCTTGATAAACAGATTGGGCCTAAACAATGGGACATCTGAAAACTTGCTGCAAACACCGAAGAACTTGGGACTTGGACCAGACATTCCACAGGGACCAATCATAGCTATAGCAATTATTTCTTTCATTATGATCAATCATATTTTATACAAGCCTATGTTCCACTTTCTTTTGTTGTAGCTGTAGGAAATTTACAATTCAGTAAGACTTTACATTCTGTAACTTGCATAAATTGGAAATTATATACTTGTCTTAACTCCTCTATTTCCTTAAAAAATGACTCCCTTTTGATTCTTTGATCTCGACATAATCTATGGTTGCCAATAAATCTCCAATGGCCCTGGGAAAAAGGTCCCAAAGCTAGACTTGCTTCCCAGTTATTTACTAAATTGCTCTAGCGATGTAAATGATTCATTGGATGGCTGATTTTTGGCATTATAGGATTAATAACTATTTGCACCATTGCTGTCATCACTAGCGTTACTTTACAAACCTCAATTCAAACATATAATTTTATCCAAAATTGGCCTAAAAATGCTCATACTATGTGGGCCACTCAGGCTCAAATAGATGAGGATATTCAAAAAGAAATACAGGAACTGAGAACAGTCATCGAATTGGTTGGAGATCAATTAACAAATGTACAAAAACAGGTGATGCTAAAATGTGACTGGAATTCTACTCAATTTTGTGTTACTCCTGTTCATTTTAATAATAGTGCCTACGACTGGGAACAAATCAAGTTTCATTTACAAAATATACACGATAATGCCTCTCTGAATGTACAATTATTACAAAAAGAAATATTTGAAACCTTTTCTAATAATCTGCCTTCTTCCATTGATATGGAAACTTTAGCTAAACAATTAGCTGATCAATTATCTGGGCTAGACCCATGTGGATGGTTTAAAAGTCTTACTCATAGCATTGGATCTAGAACCATAATTTTGGTGATTGTCTTAACAATTATGTTTGTTGTCTACCGTTGCCTTCATGCAAAGATTGTCAAAACTAAACAAACTCTGATGATCAGAACTCTTCTTACAAATATTATAAATAAATAAGGGGAAATTGTCAGGGAATGTTTGACGGGAGGATTCCTACGTGCTGTCTCTCATGAGTCCTTTGTCCCTCTTCAAGTGGAACAACGCGCTGCTCCCAGGGACTGAGGTCATTGTGTGAGGCAGGCTTGGGTCTCCTTTAGTAAACATTCTCCTTAGGACCAAACAGCTTAATCTCCTTCCCCTTTCTTGAGATATGGATTGTCTCCTGACCTTGTGACTAACATTACCCCTTGTTCCCTTGGTAACGGTTGCTGTACATTTGGTTTTCTGATCTCTATCATTCCTGAAAGAAGTTTCTTGTACTGCAGCCTATATATACTCATAGAAAAATCATTAAAGCACCTTTGCTCCATCAGAGCTTAGGTCCCCGGGTCTTTTTTGTCTCTCTCTCTCTTTCTCTCTTTCACTTTCTTATCGCTGACTCCGTACCACCAGATTCCGGTCCATTAAAGGACCCCAATACTTGAATATCATTTTTCTCAGGACATTTTTTCCATTCCCTTTGTAGATGAAGGATATCAATCATTAAGCCTACACTCCAGTGCTTTGAAGGGAACATCATGGATGCAAATGCTTTGGAACTTACAATAGTTTATAAAAGAATTTGGAATAAAGTAGGTTACTATTACAGCAAAGTAGTAAAGTATCTCTAAACATACTCCTTTGTTAAAAAAAACGAACAAACTGAAAAACAAAAAGGAGTCTCTCTGGTGGTCCAGTGGTTAAGCCTCCAAGCTTCCTCTGCAGGGAGCATCGATTTGAACCCTGGTCTGGGAACAAAGATCATGCATCATGCATGGTGAAGCAAAAGAACCAAAAAGACAAAGAAAGATACTTCTTTGTTCATATGTTCATACATGTAAAATATTTCTTATGAATCTTTATGCCAAGGTTCAGTGATAAGAGTGATGTTCACTTTTCACAAAATTATCTTGATAAAAATCAAACCTACAAGGTGTGGGTTTTTCCCCATATCTGTGATTACCTACAGACAGGCCATGCTATATCTATTTAACATTAGCATATGACTACTGCTCATCTTCAAAGTCATGATTTAAAACCACAAATTTAAGAGAAAAATCTGACTGTTGGAAGATATACCAATGCCAGAAGGAAAACTGAAGTCACTTACTCTGACAAAGAGAAGAGGGTGATGACCTTTCAAGGGCAGAATCCCTGGATAAGTTTGAATTATCATACATCGACTGATTGTCCTTTGCAGAGGGCAGAATGTGGCACTAATATAAAAGAAAAATCTCTAAGTTCTATGAGGCAAGATCAGCTAAAGGAAGTGCCCATTCGTGAAAAACTTTTTGTCTTTCTATGCTATCACCAACCCACACATCTAGCGGTGGGTTTTCCATTAATTAGTGAGAAAACCCACTGACTGGGTGTCAAGCATACTTAGACACAAAATACTGGGTTGGCCAAAAATTCATTTGAGTTAAAATGCAAACGAACTTTTTGGCCAACCCAATATCTACTTTCTTTAATTAATTGGCCTGTTTGACAAAATTCTAGGAAGGTTTGCTTGTTGTCTTCATAGCCATTCTTTTTGAATACCTTCTTCTGTGCTGGGACCAGAGTGAGGGAAATGAAGCACTCTGATTTGGTTCCAAAAACGTTAGGAATTAGGATAAACAATATTTAATACAAGGTTGTAAAACATAAACACTAATGCAAAAAACCAAACCAAACCAAACCAAAACCCTGCAGGACACCTTTCAAAACCTCTAAAATCTTCTTTAAATATTTGTCCTCCCCCCCAAAAAATGTGAAATGTGGAAAATGGAGTTGTAAATGTGGAAAAGGTCACTGAGTATTACAACCGAGAAAGCAAAGAGCCAAACATCCAGACTATTCTTAGCTTAAAAGAATGCTGTGCACTGAAGTTTAATTTCAAGTTATGCAGCATGACTATGACCACAAGGAATCCACAATGGCCAAGTTAAAAACAATTGATGAGGAAAGAGTATTCTCTTAACCAGAATCTTGCAAAATTATGTGAGCTTCAGAAGTATAAACTGGCCAGAAATATAAACCAAAGGGGAGTCTTCATTTGTCCATACATAGTGTGAAGCATATTGATGGATCTTTTTGTTCATCCATCTTCACAATTATATAATTTAAAAGACCCTTATTTAAAAAAAGACCCTTATTATTCAATTACCATTCTATACATATAAAATAAATTCCTCAAGAGAACTTACATTTGGAGACATTTTTAGTTATGTTATTGAATTCATTGATCATCTAATCTCCTCTGTAACACTTTCTAAACACAGCTTATTAGAATTTAGAAATTTACTGTCACTATTATAGATAGAAAGATAAGTACAGATGATACACACACACATACAACAGAAAAACATGACAAACATGACAAAACATAAGAAATAAAGGAATAAAAGAAAAACTCCAGGAACTGATTCTAAAAGAATCAGATCTATGAGCTACCTGACAAAGAATTTAAAATAATTGATGAGGATATAGGGAGATAAGTTAAAGAAAAGAATCTTATGAATAATTGAATAGCAACAAGTTGGATAACCTAGAAGAAATAGATATAGCTCTAGAAAAGTACTAAGACTGAAACAGGAAGAAACAGAAAATCTGAACAATTCAACTAAATTCTATTTAAGATTTGAAAAGTATTTTTAAATCTCATAGCAAAGAAAAGATCAGTTCACTGGAAAAGTCTACTTAACATTTAAATAGAAATTAACACTAATTCTCCTGAAATCTGAAGAAGATGGAACACGTCCAGCTCTATGCGAAAAGCATTGCCCTGTTAGCAAAGCCATATAAAGACACTAAAAGAAGACTGTGCTAATATTCCTGATGAACATTGATACAAAAATTGCAGCAACATACAAAAGCACTGAGTTCAATAGCACAATAAAAAGATCATGACTTAAGTGGATTTATTTCTGGAATAGTTGAAAGGTTTAACATAGGAAAATCAACCAATGTAATGCACTATATTAATACAATGAAGGACAAAAACCACATGATTTTTTTAATTGATGGAGAAAAAGCCATTTGAAAAAGTCCATATATGTTCATGACAAAAACACTCAACAAACTAGGAACAGAAGGAAGTTACCTGAACATAATAAAGATCACTGATGAAAAGGCCATGGCTAACAGCACAATCTACTAACAGCACAGCTAACGGCACAAGAATACACAGAAGAACTGTACTAAAAAGGGCTTTATAACCCAGATAACCATGATGGTGTGATCACTCAACTAGAGCCAGACATCCTGGAGTGTGAAGTAAAGTGGGCCTTAGGAAGCATTCCTTTGAACAAAGCTAGTAGAGGTGATGGGATTCCAATTGAGCTATTTCAAATCCTAAAAGATGATGCTGTGAAAGTGCTGCACTCAATATGCCAGCAAATTTGGAAAATTTGGCCATAGGACTGGAAAATATCTGTTTCCATTCCAATCCCAAAGAAAGGCAATGCCAAAGAATGTTCAAACTACCACACAATTGCACTCATTTCACATGCTAGCAAGGTTATTCTCAAAATTCTCCAAGTTAGGCTTTGACAGTATGTGAACTGAGAATTTTCAGATATACAAGCTGGATTTAGAAAAGGCAGAGGAACCAGAGATCAAATTGCCAACATCCATTAGATCATAGAAAAAGCAAGAGAATTCTAGGAAAGCATCTACTTCTGCTTCATTGACTAAGCTAATGCCTTTGACTGTGTGGATCACAACAAACTGTGGAAAATTCTTCAAGAGATGGGAATACCAGACCACTTTATCTGCCTCTTGTGAAATCTGTATGCAGATCAAGAAGCAGCAGTTAAAACCAGACATAGAACAATGGACTGGTTCTAAATTGGGAAAGGAGTATGTCAAGGCTATATATTGTCACTCTGCTTATTTAACGTATATGCAAAGTGTACCATGTGAAATGCCAAGCTGGATGAATCTTAAGCTGGAATCAAGATTGCCAGGAGAAATATCAATAACCTCAGATGTGCAGATGACATCATCCTAATGACAGAAAGTGAAGAAGAACTAAAGAGCCTCTTGATGAAGGTGAAAGAGGAGAGTGAAAAAATTGGCTTAAAACGACATTCAAAAAATTAAGTTCATGGCATCTGGTCCCATCACTTCATGGCAAATGGATGGGAACAATGGAAAGAGTGACAGATTTTATTTTCTTGGGCTCCCAAATCACTGCAGATAGTGACTGCAGCCATGGAATTAAAAGATCTTTGTTCCTTGGAAGAAAAACTATGACCAGCGTAGACAGTGTATTAAAAAACAGAGACATCGCTTTGCCAACAGAGGTCCATATAGCCAAAGCTATGGTTTTTCCTGTGATCATGTACAGATGTGAGAGTTGGACCATAAAGAAGGCTGAGCACTGAATTGATTCTTTTGAACTGTGGTGCTGGAGAAGGTTTTTGGGAGTCCCTTGATTTGCAAGGATGTCAAATCAGTCAAACCTAAAAGAAATCAACCCTGAATTTTCAATGCAAGGACTGATGCTAAAGATCCAATGCTTTGGCCGCCTGATGCAAAGAGCTGACTCATTGGAAAAGACCCTGATGCTGGGAAAGACTGAACAGAGGAGAAGGCGCCAACAGAGGATGAGATGGTTTGGTGGCATCACTGACTCAATGAACATCAGTTTGAGCAAGCTCCAGTAGTTAGTGAAGGACAGGGAAGTTCCGTGTGCTGTAGTCCATTGGATGGCAAAAAGTCAGACACGACTAAGCAACTGAGCAACAAACAACAGCACAGTCAACGGTATAAAACTGAAAGCTTTTCCTCTAGGGTCTATTAGAAAACAAGGATGCCTCTTCTCTTCAACCTAGTATTGGAAGTACTAGACAAGAAAAGCAAATAAAGGCTTTTCAGTTAAATAAAAAAGTAAATGTATCTCTGTTCGGAGAGAACATAATTTCAAATGCAGAAAAACATCAGGATTCCACACACACACAAAATTATTGGACTAGTAAATGAATTTGGCTAGGTTTCAGAATACAAAGTTAATACACAGAAAGAAGTTGCATTTTTATACACTAATTAATTACTTGGAAAGGAAGTTAAATTTGTTCATTAGCAACAGATTCAAAAAGAATAAAATATTTAGGAAAAACTTAATCAAGGAGGTTACAGACTTGTACACTGAAAACTACAAAATATTGCTGAAAGAAATTAAGGAAGAAATAAATAAATAAAAAGGCATCCCATGTTCATGGATTGAACAACTTAAGGTTAATATTCTTAGTTTGTGCATACTAGATCTGCTATATGACCCAGAAATCCTACTCCTGCATCTGTATTCATAAAAGTGAAAACATTAATATGAAAAGACATATATCCCCAATTTTTTATAGCAGCATTTAACTACAATTGCCAAGATATGGAAGCAACCTGTGTCTATCAAAGATGAATGGATTAAGAAGATGTGGTGTATGTATACAATGGAATACTTGTTGTTGTTCAGTCACCCAGGTGTGTCCAACTCTTTGCGACCTTGTGGACTGCAACACACCTGGACTCCCTGTCCCTCACCATCTCCCGAGGTTTGCCCAAGTTCATGTTCATTGCATCGGTGATGCTGTTCAGACATCTCATCCTCTGATGCCCTCTTCTCCTTCTGCCCTCACTCTTTCCCAGCATCAGGGACTTTTCCAAAGAGTCATCTGGTCGCATTAGATGACCAAAATACTGGAGCTTCAGCTTCAGCATCAGTCCTTCCAGTGAATATTCAGGGCTGATCTTCCTTAAGATTGACTGGTTTGATCTCTTTGTTGTCCAGGGGAATTTCAGGAGTCTTCTCCAGCACCACAGTTCGAAGGCATCGACTCTTTGGTGTTCTGCTTTCTTTAAGGTTTAGCTTTCACAACTGTATGTGACCACTGGGAAGATCACAGGCCTGACTATAGAGAAGTTGTTATCAGAGTAATGTCTCTGCTTTTCAGCACACTGTTTAGGTTTGTCACTGCTTTCCTGCCAAGAAGCAATTTTCTTCTGATTTCAAGGTGGCAGTCACCATCTGCAGTGATTTTGGAGCCCAAGAAGAGGAAATCTGTCACTCCTTCACCTTTGCCTCTTGCAGGGAAGTGCACAATCGAATACGACTCAGACATAAAAAGACAAAATCTTACCATTTGCAATAACATGGATGGACTTGGAGGGTATTGTGCTAAGTGAAATAAGCCAGAGAGAGAAAGATAAATACTATATGAGATCACTTATAAGTGTAATCTAAAAGATAGAGTAAACTAATGAAAATAACAAAAAGTAAAAGACTCATAGAGGACAAACTAGTGGTTACCAGTAAGAAGAGGGAAGGCAAGAGTGGCAAGATGGGGTAGTGGATTAAGAGGTACAAAATGCTACGAATAAAATAAGAATAAGCAACAAAGATATATTTTACAATACAGAGACTATAGCCAAAATTTAAAAAATAGAAATAGAGAATAACCTTTAAAAATGTGAATCATTATGTTGTATACATGAAACATATTTTATACCAGCTATATCTCAATTAAACAAAGAAGATGTACATACTCTCCAAACTATAGATTCAATACAATCCCTATCAATATCCCAGTGGCATTTTTTTTTTTTTTTTAAGAAATAGAAAAGAATCATTCTTAAAAAAAGTAAAAGTCACACAGAATCTTTAGGGAACCTCAAATAAACAAAGTAATTCTGTAAATGAACAACAAAGTTGGAAGACTGATTTGAAAACATCTTAGAAATTAACAGTAAACAAAACAGCATAGTACTAGCATAGAAATAGACAAGTAGATCAATGAAATAGAATAAAAAATCCAGAAATACACCTGCATATATATGGCCATAAGATCTTAAACAGCAGTGCCAGGGATACTCAATGGGCAAAAAACCATCTTTTCAAAAAAAGATATTGGGAAAACTAGATGTCTTCACGCCAAAAGATAAAGTTGGCCCTTATCTTACACTTTATATGAAAATTAACTCAAAATGGATCAAAGGTCTATAAGAACATAATACCTATAACTATAAAACTCCTACAAGAAAAGATATAGGAAAAGCTTCATGACAATAATTTCTTTTATATGATATCAGAAACACAGACAACAAAAGCAACAATAGACAAATGAGGCGGCATTCAACTCAAAAACTTTTGTGCATTAAAGAACACAACCAACAGAACGAAAAGACAGTCTACTCAATAGGAGAAAATATTTGGAAAGTACATGATAAGGGGTTAATATGTAACATATGTTAAGAACTTCTATGACTCATCAACACCAAAAATTCAAAGAGCTTGACTAAAAAAATGAGTGAAGGATTTGAATAAATATTTCTCCACAGATGATATCCAAATGACCAACAAGCATATGAAAAGATGATCATCATCACTAACCATCTGAAAAATTCAAATCAAAACCACAATGTGATATCACCCCACATGTTAGGATAATTAATATAAAAAAATTAAAGAAAATAAGAAGTGTTGGCAAGATGTGGAGAAACTGGAACCCTTGGGTCTGTTGGCTCGATTGCAAAATGGTGCATTCACTATGGTAAAGAACACAGTTTCTCAAAATTTAAAAATAGAAATATTATATTTTCCATGAATCCAACTTTTAGGAATATATTGAAAAGAATTGAAAGCAAAGTCTCAAAAAAATGTTTGCATACCCATGTTTATAACAACACTTTTCACAATAGCCAAGAGTTGAAGCAATTTACATATGTATCAACAGATAAATGGCTAAAGAAAATGTGATATATACATATAACAGAATATTATTCATCCCTAAAGGGGAAGGAGATTCTGTCACACTCAGCAATAGGAATGAATCTAGAGGATACTATGTTCTGTGAAATAAGCCAGTTATAAAAAGACAGTATATTATTCCAATTATAAGAGGTATCTAAAGCATAAAATTAACAGAAACAGAAAATAGACTACTGGCTGGGAAGTGGGGAGGGAGTTGCTTAATAGTTATAGAGTTTCAGGTTTGCAAGATGAAAAAATTCTGGAGCTCAGTCTCACAATATGAATATAGTTAATATGACTTAAATGTATGCTTGAAAATTATTAAGAAGGTAAATTTTATATGATGTGTTTTTACAACAGAAAAAAATATAAGAAAACTTACATAGCTGATGGAAAGCTGGTGTTGAGTAATGATAAATAAAAGAAGGAAGGATATGTCATTTGAAAATAGTAAAAATATTCTCTCGAAACATCCCACCCTTGCCTTCTCCCACAGAGTCCAATGTATATTATCTATGGTGAAACAGATCACCAGCCCAGGTTGGATGCATGAGACAGTGCTCAGGCCTGGTGCACTGGGAAGACCCAGAGGGATTGGGTAGAGAGGGAGGTGGGAGGGGGGATTGGGATGGGGAATACATGTAAATCCATGGCTGATTCATGTCAATGTATGACAAAACCCACTACAATATTGTAAAGTAATTAGCCTCCAACTAATAAAAATAAATGAAAAAAAAAAAAAAACACTTAAAAGAAAAAAGAAAATAGTAAAAATGTAAGAGTATTGTTTTCAATGGGATCTCTTTCCTCTCCTCCACCAGAGAATAGGAAATGGTCAATTGTTGGAGGAATACTGTGGGACAATGGATATGGGAGATGTAGTAAAAATCTCTCAGGTTAGAGAGTATAGCAGAGTCACCCCATTATGTTCTAGATTGACACATGAAACTGTGTGCACATTTGACTAGCTTATTCAGGTGTGAAATCATAAGCAAAATGATTCCTGCTAAATTTCAGCAATTAGTTAATACTAATGCCTGCTTATTTAACTTCTATGCAGAGTACATCATGAGAAATGCTGGGCTGGAGGAAGCACAAGCTGGAATCAAGATTGCCGGGACAAATATCAATAACCTCAGATATGCGGATGACACCACCATTATGGCAGAAAGTGAAGAGGAACTAAAAAGCCTTTTGATGAAAGTGAAAGAGGAGAGTGACAAAGTTGGCTTAAAGCTCAACATTCAGAAAACTAAGATCATGGCATCTGGTCCCATCAGTTCATGGCAAATAGATGGGGAAACAATGGAAGCAGTGTCAGACTTTATTTTTTTGGGCTCCAAAACCACTGCAGATGGTGATTGCAGCCATGAAATTAAAAGACACTTACACGTTGGAAGGAAAGTTATTACCAACCTAGATAGCTTATTCAAAAGCAGAGCCATTACTTTGCCAACAAAGGTCCATCCAGTCAAGACTATGGTTTTTCCAGTGGTCATGTATGGATGTGAGAGTTGGGCTGTGAAGAAATTGAGCGCTGAAGAATTGATGCTTTTGAACAGTGGTGTTGGAGAAGACTCTTGAGAGTCCCTTGGACTGCAAGGAGATCCAACCAATCCATCCTAAAGGAGATCAGTCCTGGGTGTTCATTGGAAGGACTGATGCTGAAGCTGAAACTCCAATACTTTGACCACCTGATGTGAAGAGTTGACTCATTGGAAAAGACCCTGATGGTGGGAGGGATTGGGGGCAGGAGGAGAAGGGGACAACAGAGGATGAGATGGCTGGATGGCATCTCTGACTCGATGGACGTGAGTCTGAGTAAACTCCGGGAGTTGGTGATGGACAGGGAGCCCTGGTGTGCTGGGATTCATGGGGTCGCAAAGAGTCGGACACGACTGAGCGACTGAACTGAACTGAACTGAATGCCTTCTAAGAAAAAATTTAAATATTAGAAGATTAGATGTAGTTTCAGAGACGATAAATACATCCTAACCATTGAAGAATTCATCATTTGACTATAGATTATCACTTTGCATGACCTGCTCACTCATTAGCATATAGCTGTCCTGCTTAAGTATCAATTTTTGGTTTAAGTCTCAGTACTTCATTGTAAAATCAAATATATTTTATCCTTTCTTCCTCCGCATTCCTATGGTATTATCAAACTATGTCTGTTTTTCTACTGAAAGGAAATTTTCTCTGAAACCATGACTGTTTTCTTTTTTTTTTTTTTTTCTTTTCTTTTTTTTTTTTTTTTTTTTTTTAATATTATTTTATTAGTTGGAGGCCAATCACTTTACAACATTTCAGTGGGTTTTGTCATACATTGACATGAATCAGCCATATAGTTACATGTATTCCCCATCCCGATCCCCCCTCCCACCTCCCTCCCCACCCGACTCCTCAGGGTCCTCCCAGTGCACCAGGCCCGAGCACCTGACTCATGTATCCCACCTGGGCTGGTGGTCCGTTTCACCATAGATAATATACATGCTGTTCTTTCAAAACATCCCACCCTCACGTTCTCCCATGACTGTTTTCTAATGCCAGAGAATAAGTTTAACAAAGAGCAAACCTGACTTCGCATTGGATCTGTTCTTTATGCTCTAACCTCTGTGTCCGGTTGCTTGTGCCTATTAATGTGAGTTCTGTACCTCTGTAAAAGGATGTGGCCTGAAGAACAGCCCTTTCTCAAGGACTGCCTGCTGGTATTGGTCTTTAACGCCACAGCAGTTTTCATAGGTATGGAGATTAAAAGGTACAAAATAGAAAGTAACACTAGTCTTGTTGGAGGTTTAGAGGAACATTATGATCAGACCCATGCAGGCAGCGAGTGCAAAAACAAAGAATTGTCACAGGGTCTCTGAGTTCTGACCAGCACCAAGAAGTCTGCAGCAAACAGCCATACCCGCTCCACTTTTTGCATAAAAGAAGTCTCATCAAACTAGGGCAAGATGCTTCTCTCAGACATTAGTCTTCCATCTTCTCAAACAGTTCATTTTCCAAAGTCACTATTCCTTGCTCCAACACTTCATCTCTTGATTTACTGGCCTGTTGTATAGTGAATAGTACAAACTTAGACTCAGTATCATGATTACATGGATATATGCTAAAGGAATAAATGAATGTTTGATGTAGTTTAGTCTTCACATTCTTGGCTTCCCAGGTGGCACTAAAGGTAAAGAACCTGCCTGTCAATGCAGGTTAGACATAAGAGATGTGGGTTCAAACCCTGGGTCAGGAAGATCCCCTGAAGGAGGGCATAGCAAGCCACTCCAGTATTCTTGCCTGGAGAATTCCATGGACAGAGGAGCCTGGGAAGCTGTAATCCATAGAGTCACAAAGAGTGGTACATGACTGAAGCAACTTATCACATATGAATGCTTCTTATTTGCACTGGGGAGGAAATCATATTGCAAAAATTAAAGTCTTCTGAACACCAGCTGAACCTCCTGATTAACACAAGAGCAAATACAAACTCTTCTAAATAGTCAATGCATTCTCTAGCTTGTTTCAGAATGAATTATACCAATATTCAAAATTTTCAACATGACAATAGAAAAAAGTACTGCAGAGATTTTGTGTCTGTGTGTGTGTTTAAGGTTCAAAAATTTCCACTGCAACAGAATTAGGCCAGTTACCTTTGTGCACAGGAAATACTTACTATAAATATCTTCGTAGATACTTTTAAGTATTTATAGATATGGTCAATAAGTGTGTCAGCTAACAGAGTCCTAATTTAACTTTTGTCTAAAGTTCAATCACTAAAATGTGTATCAATATTGCTAAAAATAACTTTTACAATCTAAAATTGCATTTATTTTGATGATAACACTCTGATGGCAGATAACACTCTGAGGAACGAAAGAGCCTCTTAATGAGGGTGAAAGAAGAGAGTGGAAAAAGTTGGTTTGAAACTCAACATTCCAAAAACTAAGATCATGGCATCCAGTGCCATCACTTTATGGCAAGAAGGGGGAAAAGTGGAAACAGTGACAGATTTTCTTTTCTTGGGCTCCAAAATCACTGCAGACAGTGACTTCAGCCATGAAATTAAAAGACACTTACTCCTTGGAAGGGAAACTATAACAAACTGAGACAGCGTGTTAAAAATCTGAGACATCACTTTGCTAGCAAATGTCCATGTCACCAAAGCTATGGTTTTTCCAGTAGTCATGTAAGATATGACAGATGGATCATAGAGAAGATTGAGCAGAGAAGCATTGATGCTTTTGAGCTGTGGTGCTGGAGAAGAATCTTGAGAGTCCCTTGGACTTCAAAGAGATCTAACCAGGCAATCCTAAAGGAGATCAACCTTGAATATTCATTGGAAGGACTGATGCTGAAGCTGAAGCCCCAATACTTTGGCCACCGTATGCAAAGAGCTGTGTCTTTGGAAAAGACCCTGATGCTGGGAAATATTGAGAGTGGGAAGAGAAGTGGGCAACAGAGGGTGAGATGCTTAGATAGAAGTGCTCAGTCTGAGTAAACTCTGGGAGATGGTGAAAGACAAGGAAACCGGTATGATTGCAAAGAGTCGGACACACCACAAGGGAAAATATAGAGAGTTTTTGTTTGTTTTTAAAAATTTTGACTTTGAATGCTAAACTCAACAAAATTATCAAGCTGTCAATAGACTTAAAGTATGCTACATAACATCTTTCCTGGAAAAAAAAATCATCATTTGATATACTTCCTTCGTCTTGGTAACACTTCTTCACTTGCCCAGCAGGACACTGACCTCCGTGGTTTTCCTTCGCCTCAATGGTGTCGTATCCACAGTATTTTTTGTTGATCCCTTCAATTCTCCCCAATTTTGCAGTATTGGGGGTACCACCAGGACTAAGTCTAATGCCCCTTGTCCATCAACATTCTCTCTCTTAATGATCTCATTTAGTTCCTTAATTTTATATGCTATTGAAGTGAAGTGAAATGAAAGTCACCCAGTCGTTTCTGACTCTTTGCAACCCCAGGGACTGTAGTCAGCCAGGCTCTTCTGTCCATGGAATTCTCCAGGCTAGAATACTGGAGTGGGTAGTCGCTCCCTTCTCCAGGGAATCTTCTCAACCCAGGACTGAACCCAGGTCTCCCGCATTGCAGGCAGATTCTTTACCATCTGAGCCACCAGGGAAGCCCAGAATACTGAAGTGGTTAGTTTATCCCTTCTCCAGTGGATTTTCCCGACTCAAGAACTGAACTGAGATTTCCTGCATTGCAGGAGGATTCTTTACCAGTTGAGCTATATTAACCCCCATAAACTCACCTGTAGCCCAGAGCTTTCTCCCTAATTGGATTGAGCTACATCCTAGGAATCTGGAGTTGGGTACCTAATGGATATCTTGATTTCATTCATCCAAAATGGAGGTGTTAATGTATCTCCAAAATTGCTTTATCCAAAGCCTTTCCACATTTCACTTGATAAGTCTCCCTTTCTCCTGCTCCATAAAATCTGGAGTCACTCTCAGCTGTCCATTATCTCTCATATCCCACACCACTCTGTCAGCAAATGCTGTTAATTTCGTCTTCAAAATACATCCATAACCCAAGTACCTCTGATGATCCCCAAGGCTATCACACTGCTTGGAACCTCCATCATCTCCTCCTTATTTTATTATTATTGCATCCTAAACTTCATCTTGATTCTTTTTTGTTGTTGTTTGTTTGGTCCATGCCACATACCATGTGGGATCTTAGTTCCCTAGAAGGGATGGAACCCCTGTCCTTGCAGTGGGACCACAGAGTATTAACCACTGGACCCCCAGGGAAGTCCCTAGAGAAGGGAAACCCTACAAATCAAATTTCCCCCACTTAAACCCGAATTTCCCCTCCACGGTCCTTTGTCAACACAGAAACCAAACTGATCCTCTAAAACTAAAATACAAACCAGATCAAGTTCTTCCTCTGTTCTTAAGCCCCACAGGGGTTTTCCATTTTCTTCACAGGAAAAGCCAAAGTCCATACAATGACCTACAGGTATTATATGGTCTCACTTTGTCACCTTGCTGTGTCATTTACTCAGCTCCTGTGGTTTTCACCTTCTCACTGTTTCTGGAACATACCAGCCATACTTTTATTTTCATTGGCTCATCCTTCTCCCCAGAACTCTCTTTCATAGGGGGATATTGCCTAACTCTCTTATCTTTTTGATATTCTGTGGGCTGAATCTCTCACCCACTCCTAGTCTTTGCTTACTATGTCTTATCTTCACCATTTTATTTAAGACAACACTCCACACCTCTATCCTTCATATTCTTCACCTTTTCTTACCTTTTTATCTCTCCTTCGTACTTATTTGGAGAAGGAAATGGCAACACACTCCAGTACTCCTGCCTGGAAAATTCCATGTATGGAGGAGACTTATAAGCTACAGTCCATCGTGTCACAAAGAGTTGGACACGACTGAGCAACTTCACTTTCACTTTCATGCTTATTACCTTTTGCACATTTACTTATTTTTATTGTTTATTGTTACTCTGTTTAAGAATGTAAATTCTATGAAACCTGGGATCATCCTGTATTCTCTTCACTGATGTATCCCAAGAGACAAAAATATTGGTGGAAATTGTATGTCAATAACTATTCAACGAAAAATTGCTTCTGAACTTCAATGGAACACAAGTAAGAGTATCTAAAGAAATGTTGTTCTAAAATATATGTGGGACATATGGGGACAAAATTATGGTGGGGAGCTTTGCCCTGGCACACATTATACTTGTGAGGTTCACTTGATTAAATATTCACTAGGATATAACAGACTAAACAAATATTAGGGCCAATTCATGAGCTTTGTGAATTGCGCACCTCATAGAACACATAATTTCTTTTAAAAAATACAGATTTAAATATTTTGTAATTATTTTAGAAATTACTAAAACAGTTTAAATAAAAATCTCAGTAGTTGGAAGAAAGAAAAATCACTCCTCTAAATATTTCTAGAACCGAGAAGAATTTCAAATGATAGCTACAGAGTATTTATATAAAAAATGATAGTGTCAGCATAATCTAAATGTGTGTTTTGTGGCCCATGTCCTACCGAGAACAAACATCTCTGTGTCAAATGCTTTTATTATTGATGAGCAAGCTAAATTTCTAAGAGATCTACACACTTATTTAGGATCACACAGTTCAGGTGGCTGGATTAGGACTTGAACCTACCTAGTTTCTCATTTCGCTGAGCAAAAGTCAGTAAAGAGACAAGGTTTGTTGGAAGGGAAGTTTGCTTTATTTCAGAGGCCACCTACCGGGGAGCGGGGGTGAGGGTGGGGTGACTCTTGTTCAAAGGCTGACTCCTTGTTACTGACAATCAGTGGACGAGGGCTTTTATAGATGGAGGGAAGGTACTACATGTAGGAATAGCACAGTCAGCTCTGATGGTCATCATGAAATTGGTCATTGACAGTCTGACCAGTGTCACCTGGATTGTCTCAAGGACTGTTAATCTTCAGTTCCAGGGTTGGATTGTTTCCATTTTCTTGAGGCCATTTTTTAGAACTGTGCCAGCTTACATCATGACTACAGTCTGCTCCTCATGTAGTTAACTTCTCCACTTGGGGTTCCAGGATATGTAACACAGCTCACAGCATATGGCTCGGAATAACATCTACAGCCTTGGCGGAGGAACTAAGGGTTCTGGGAGGGGAGGACGATAGGGCCCTGCTCCGTTTCAGCCTCGCTTGTAAGCTTAGAGGCTGACTTCCAACAGCAAGCCTCCCAAGAACTTCTCAGGGTAGGTTGAAGCAACACTGGTTTTCATGATCTAGCAAGAGATGTTATGTTGGTTGAAGACATGTTCAGGGGCAGTGGGCACAGACCTCTGTTCTCAATGGCAAATGTCAAAGAAACTGGAGGTTACATTTTTAAATTGATGCTAAAATTTAAGGAAACAAATCACTATCCATAATGCAGGACATTCTACAATAAAATTGACGTAGACTCCTTAATACATGAATTCCAAGGTAAATGAGCAAGAGTAGGGGGACAATTCTTTAATAAAACACACCAAAGTGATGTTGGAGACAAGTAAACAAGAATCCAAATGGATTCACTTGTGCTAAGCACCATGTCACTAAATCAAGATTTAATTACAGTTTATTCCTAGGTTTCTTTTAAACAGTGACAGTAACCAAACGCAAAGTGTAAACTTGGATCAGCTCCTGCACTGAGGAGAAAAGGGGTTCTAAAACACCTTTTGGAAGGACTTGGATGTAAAATATATGTTAGAATATATATTAAAGTATTTTGATTTCCTTAGATTTATTTACATATGCAACTTACTAATCACCACATTCAGAAAAAAGGGTAATAGAAAGCAAGTGAGAAGAGGTAAAGGCTATCCGGGAAAACTGTAATAATTGTTAGATCTAGGTGAGGAAAACATCGGTATTGAACAAACTGTTCTTGAAGCTTTTTGTGCATGTGAAACTGCTTTTATGTTTGCATCTACACATGATAGTCACAAGGTGGCGATAGACTCACTTATGAGTTCGTAGAGGAACACTCCTGTGAAAGGAGAGTCCAGAAAGAAATATTTCTCAACATAACATCCTCAAATACTGACTCTTAGAGGAGAAATGTGAAAATCCCAGAAGGCAAAACTCATTGAGAAAATTCACGCCTTACTTGAGTAGTTAACATTCAAATAAGTGCTGGAAAGTGGAAGAAACCCTGAAGTAGGAAGAAGCAAGGACTGATAACTCGCTTCAGGGAAAACCTATCCTCTAGTCCTGGCTTCATCAACGTCCCATTCTGTGACCTTACTCAAGTCGGGAATGAGTAGCTGTCACGTGTAACATGAGGAACATATCTGAAGAAAAACTTGGAGAGCGATTTCTGTTAGAATTGGAATTGCCTTTTAAAATTATGCTTTTTAGAGGACTTTGCTTAGAAATTTTTAGCCACGTAGCAGTTACCTAATTCTTATTGTAGAACAATGACAATTTCCCATGAAGCACAGAGGGTAAATCCAAAGCACATTCTGATTATGCTGCCTTCAAAGTTTATTTCGAAAGGACCCTTATAGATTGTGTTGATAGAGAGTGCAGTTGGATCCATATAGCTGGGTGGTTGTATTTGGGTTCTAACCCTGTTAGTGGCCCGCCTCCTGTGCTCACGTCCTCAGTTGTGTCAGACTCTTTTCAGCTTCATGGAATGTAGTCTCCAGGCACAGCTGTCCATAGAAATTTTGCAGGCAAGAATACTGGGGTGGGTTGCCATTTCCTCCTCCAGGGTGTCTTCCTGACCCTGGGATCAAATCCTCATCTCTTGTATCTTCTGCACTGGCGGGTGGATTCTTTAGCACTACCACCACATGGAAAGCCTCAGGTCACCTCCTAAATGCTGACACATCGTTCTATGCTGCTTATATTATTACTTGAAAAATGGTCCTTTCAGAAAACCACTCTTGTAACAGTCATCCTGAGATTTCGCGTCGTCAGTCACACATATACGAGCAACACAGACTTTGAACTAACCCCAGTCCAATAACCATCTTACTCCGATTGCAAGAGAAACCTCAAGCAAGAATCATCTAGGAGAGCTCACTCACTAAACAAATCCCATCTGATAATTATGTGTTTGTTGTTCAGGAAATACTTACTGAACATCTACTATGTGCCAAAACCGTGCATTGACTTACAACACTGCAAAGGTACTTGATCTCATGGAGCTCAAATGGCAATATGGTAATAAAATAATAACAATGGTAAAATGAGATATAAATAAAATATCAAATTTCATATGTTTTGAAGGGAATAAATAAGCCGTGCAAAAGGACAAAACAGATTAACCTCTTCTTATTGATATACATTTTTTTTTCTTTTTTTACTTTGTTTGGTTTTGCTTTGTTGGAAGGGAACAAGAATAGTTACACACACACACACACACACAAACCACACACACAAAAAACCAAACCCAGTAAGCGCACAAGAGGACAGAATGGAGTTTATCAAACACCTGCAGATGCAGACCAACCGCTGTCAAGGGGTGAATTAAAAACTATGCCCATTACTCCTGGTTACTTTAGTTGCTTCATGAGTTTCTAGATGTTTAGAATTTTAGAATTTAAAACTTTTTTTATAATTATCTTGTACTTTTGGATTTTCTTTTTTTTTTCTTTTTCATTTATTTTTATTAGTTGGAGGCTAAGTACTTTACAATATTGTAGTGGTTTTTGCCATACATTGACATGAATCAGCCATGGATTTGCATGGCCATCCCGATCCCCCCTCCCACCTCCCTCTCTACCCGATCCTTCTGGGTTTTCCCAGTGCACCAGGCCCGAGCACTTGTCTCATGCATCCAACCTGGGCTGGTGATCTGTTTCACCATAGATAATATACATGTTTCGATGCTGATCTCTGGAAACATCCCACCCTCACTTTCTCCCACAGAGTCCAAAAGTCTGTTCTGTACATCTGTGTCTCTTTTTCTGTTTTGCATATAGGGTTGTCATTACCATCTTTCTAAATTCCATATATATGTGTTAGTATGCTGTAATGGTCTTTATCTTTCTGTCTTACTTCACCCAGCAATCCCACTTCTGGGCATACACACCGAGGAAACCAGATCTGAAAGAGACACGTGCACTCCAATGTTCATCGCAGTAGTTTTGGATTTTCCTTCCCCACACTGCTTGGTATGAAAGTAAAAACTTATCCTTGTTTATTCATATCTGCATTTTAAAGGAACAGAATTTGATTGGTGGCTACTAACACATCATGGATTGGAAAAAATGGCTTAAAAAAAGCTAGACTAATGCGCTATGTTTTATTTTTAATTTTTCCCAGTATAATTTTTCCATGATAATTGATTTTTTTAAAAAAAATCGAAATATAGTTACTTTACAATGCTGTGTTAGTTTCCAGTGTACAGCAAAGGGATATACAGCAGGTCCTTGCTATTTATTTTACACGTAATAGTGTATATATGTTAACCATGATACCTGCTTTCACACACACTCTGTATATTGAGGAGCTCTGTCAGTGGGTAGAACAGGAAGGTAAAATAGTGGGAAATGAACTTCAAATTCAAGCACATGGCATAGAAAATAAATGGAAGATACGTCACTGGTCCAGTTTCAAGGGTGATTCAATGCAGCATAAATAGACCATTGTTATGCCCTTACTCTTGTAATTGAATCATAGACTTCCCTTCATTGTTCTATCATATTTGTCCAACTTTAGCCAGGAGAGAAGCAGAGCCAGTCTTACAATCATAAAGAAGATTAATTATAACATAGCAAAGAAGAAACTAAATCCTGTTTTAGAAAAGGGGGGAGAAAAAGTTTAAAAATGGTGAGAACCAGAGAGATTTGAGGGAAAGTTCAGAAAGAAATGAACATTCAATTCACGCTTTCTACAGTTCCTAGGCTTTTTCTAGGCAAAGAATAAAAAGATTATATGAAAGGAGTCTGTCACACATATGGGGCAACAGTGAAATCCTAAAACATCAGGATGTGTTTGGAGAGTGGCCAGGAGCCTGCACCTGAAGCATGGGCTTCACAGAGGAAGTGTAGATGGCCAATCCTGAGTGACATAATAGGTTGACATGACTTGGCTTTGCAGTGAGCTTATTGTCAGGAAATGTTGACTCAAATACTGCAAATTAAAAAAAAAAATTCTCTTATCTGATATTTTTTAATCTGTCTAGAATATGGTTAGACTTGCCTTCCTCCTGGAATTGCATCTTTATAGTTTGAATTTCAGAGATGACCTCAGCTTTATCATATCCAAGAATGAATTCATGTGATTATCTGATAGTGCGATAGCAAATGACAGTGCAAGGACCTAACTTCTCGGGCTTAGTTTCATTGTAAAAGGTTTGTACAGATGTTTGCTTTAGGGGTGCTTGATTTCAGATCTCAGAAGTATAGGAGAATGAACTTAGCTTTACCCTGATCTGCTTTAGAAGGTTGCTTTGAACGTCATTCCAAGGAGGTAGGAATGTATATTGTCAATTGTAGGAACATTTTTTCTCAAGTATCTGTTCTTTACAGATCTGTTCCCCCAAAGTATCAAACACTTCAAACATCTCAGTCTTTGTCATATATTACTTTGTAATGATACTCTTGTTTAGAATCTTTTTCTAAAAACTTATTGATATTCCCTAAGTAATTGACACAAAATTAATTATACTTTGAATTTTTGATGTGTTAAAAATTTTATATTAATAATTATTATAAATCAACATGCATGGAAAGCAGAAATTAAAATTTTATTTTGGTCATTATACTATTATTTGAATTTATATGATTCAGGTTGGCACTGACTTACTGGAGTAAGTAGATATCTATTTTTCAGGAATTTTATTATGCGTCTCCTTAAAGGATAAATTCAATATTACCATTTATTTGATTTCCATAGAAAATTTGGCATGTGTGCTTTTTTTTTTAAACTGAATACTCGAGAGATCTATCAGAATAGATTATGTAGACTCTCTTCTGTAATAGATTCTCTTCTGTGACTTTAGCTTCCCCAACTGTGGAGTCAGAAAAAAAAATCACATTTTCCACGATAGCAACGAAAATTTTGATTACATATTTCCTATAGCATGAACCATAGAAAGAAGCAAACACAGAAGAAACATCAAAAAGCATTGAAGAGAAAATCATAATTCAAAAAGATACATGCAGTACAATGTGGATAGCAGCACCATTTACAGTAAGGAGGACATGTAAAATGTTGTTTACATTTAGGAAACAACCTAAATGTTCATCAACAGAAGTGTGAATAAAGAAGATGTGGTACATATTTACAGCAGACTATTACTCATTCATATAAAGGAATAAAGTTGGATTGTTTTTAGAGACGTGGATGGACCTAGAGACTGTCATACAAAGTGAAGTAAGTCAGAAAGAGAAAAATAAATTTTGTATTAATGCATACATGTGGAATCTAGAAAAATGGTGCAGGTGATCATATTTGCAAAACAGAAGTAGAGACACAGACATAGAGAACAAACGTGTGGACACCAAAGGAGAAAGGGGTTAGTGGGAGGAAATGAGGGATTTGATTGACATATATCTGCTATTGATACTATGTATAAAATAGATAACTAATGAGGATATACAGTATGGCAGGGCCCCCAACATCCTGGATCTAACGCCTGATGATCTGATGTAAAATCAGGTGGAGCTGATATAATAATATAGAAGTAAATAAACAAATGTACAATAAATATCATGCACTTGAATCATCCTGAAACATACCCCCCTCCCTGGTTGGTAGAAAAATTGTCTTCCTGAAATTTGTACCTGGTCGCAAAAAGGTAAAGCACAGTGCATACCACGTGGAACAGTAATTAACACACTGTTGGTGGAAGTACTAAAGGGAGGGATATATGTGTATGTACGGTGGGTTCATTTTGGTGTGCAGTAAAAAGTAACACTGTACAAAAAGATCTTCATGCCCCAGATAACCACGATGGTATGATCACTCACCTAGAGCCAGACATCCTGGAATGTGAAGTCAAGTGGGCCTTAGGAAGTATTGCTATGAACAAAGCTAGTGGAGGTGATGGATTTCCAGCTGAGCTATTTCAAATCCTAAAAATGATGCTGTGAAAGTGCTGCACTCAATATACCAGCAAATTTGGAAAACTCAGCAGTGGCCACAGGACTGGAAAAGGTCCATTTTCATTCCAATCCCACAGAAAGGCATGCCAAAGAATGTTCAAACTACCACACAATTGCACTCATCTCACAACACTAGCAAAGTAATTCTCAAAATTCTCCAAGCCAAATTTCAACAGCATGTGAACCAAGAACATCCAGATGTTCAAGCTGTATTTAGAAAAGGCGGAGGAACCAGAGATCAAATTGCCAACATCTGTTGCATTATTGAAAAAGCAAGAGAATTGCAGAAAAACATCTACTTCTGCTTTATTGACTATGCCAAAGCCTTTGACTGTGTGGATCACAACAAACTGGAAAATTCTTCAAGAGATGGGAATACCAGACCACCTCACCTGACTCCTGTGAAATCTGTATGCAGGTCAAGAAACAACAGTTAGAACTGGACATGGAACAATGGACTGGTTCTAAATTGGGAAAGGAGTACGTCAAGGCTGTATATTGTCACCCAGCTTATTTAACTTATGTACAGAGTACATCATGTGAAATGCTGAGCTGGATGAAGCAAAAGTTAGAATCAAGATTGCAAGAAGAAATATCAATAACCTCAGATATGCAGATGATATCACCCTTATGGCAAAAAGTGAAGAAGAACTAAAGAGCCTCTTGAAGAAAGTGAAAGAAGAGAGTGAAAAAGTTGACTTAAAACTCAACATTCAGAAAACAAAGGTTATGGCATCCAGTCCCATCACTTCATAGCAAATAGAAGGGGAAACAATGGAAGCAGTAAGAAACTTTATTTTCTTGGGCTCCCAAATCACTGCAGATGGTGACTGCATGAAATTAAAAGACTCGTGCTCCTTGGAAGAAAAGCTATGATGAAACTTGAAAGCATGTGAAAAAGCAGAGATGTTACTTTGCCAACAAAGGTCTGTCTAGTCAAAGCTATGGTTTTCCCAGTAGTCATGTATGGATGTGAGAGTTGGGCTATAAAGAAAGCTGAGCGCTGAAGAATAGATGCTTTTGAACTGTGGTGTTGGAGAAGACTCTTGAGGGTCTCTTGGACTGCAAGGAGATCAAACCAGTCAACTCCAAAGGTAATCAGTCCTGAATATTCATTGGAAGGACTGATGCTGAAGCTGAGGTCACAATACTTTGGCCATTTGATACGAAGAACTGACTTACAGAAAAAAAAAAAACATGATGCTGGGAAAGATTGAAAGCAGGAGGAGAAGGGGACGACAGAGGATGAGATGGCTGGATGGCATCACTGACTCGATGGACATGAGTTTGAGTAAACTCCAGGAGTTGGTGATGGACAGGGAAGGCCGGTGTGCTGCAGTCCATGGGTTTGCAAAGAGTCGGACACAACTGAGCAACTGAACTGAAGTGAACTGAACTGAGAAACTAACACAACATTGTAAAGCAATTATGCTCCAATAAAATTTAATTTAAAGAAAAATCAGGGATAAAATTAAAATGAAAAGGACTTTGCAATGATGGGGAAGAGTTCAATTCCCTTCCCGAAATTACTTTAGTATTAGGTCTCTGATATGAGTCCAGAGAAATCATTTTAATCAATGCTCGGCCACAAAACATAAAAGCAAAAAATAGAGGCTGTGGAAGAAGCAGAAGACTTTAGAAATATTGACTAAAACTTTTTGGAGGTGAGATAAGGCACAGAGGGGGATGGATGAAATCTCCCCATTTAGAAATCATTCCCCTTAGCTGGTTTGGGCTTTTATCCATAGTGCATCACTGTCTGTTAAAATGAGACTTTTCATTAGAATATAATTATTTTACAATGCTGTGTTAGCTTCTGTTGTACAATGAAGTGAACCAGCTATAAGTATATATATATATATCTCCCCTCCCTCCTGAGCCTCCCGCCTACCTCCCTCCCCATCAGACTCCTCTAGGTCATCACCGAGCGCCGAGCTCAGTTCCCTGTGCTATATAGCAGCTTCCCACTAGCTATCCATTTTACACATGGTTGTGTATTTATGTCAAAGCTAACACACCCGTCAGAATGACCACCATGAAAAAATCTACAAGCAAGAAATGCTGGAAAATATGTGGAGGAAAGGGGACCCTTCTGCACTATCGGTGGGAACGTAAATTGATTCATCCATTATGGAGAACGGTATATGGCAGTTCCTTAAAAAACTGAAAAATAGAACTACCATATGATCCAGTGATCCGACTCCTGAGCACATGCCCTGAGACATCTTTTCTTTAGGTATATGTTTTCTCAGTTATGGAATGAGGAGGCTAGACATGAACTTTTGTAAAATTCACAAAAATTAGAATTCTCAGTGTATGTTCACTTTGTATCACAAAATGTGCATGGAGCCACTGTGACAATATATACAGTTAAAATGACAGAGATCTGAAATGGAAATTAAAGAGATGGAGGGGGATGGCAGGTCAACTGGAAGAACATATTACTTTATTTCTAGCAGTTTTAGTTCTTTTTGGCAGATCCATCTATTTTCTGAAGCACAGGTATCAGAAATGAATTGTGTCTTTGATATGCAAACGCAGTTGTCTTCTTTAGCATCACCATAAACTGGTAATCTGCGGAGCAAAAGAAAAGACTCTCTTTAGTGTTTGTGACTTTCTCACATAATTCTCCTCATCCAGCCAGTATTTTCTGTAACTTTCAGGAAACAACGAGATGCTCAGTTGTTAAGCATTGGGTAAGTAGATGGACTGAGGAGCCTGGTAGGCTACATTCCATGGGGTCGCAAAGAGTCAGACATGACTGAGCGACTTCACTTTCACAGAAAGTGAAGAGGAACTAAAAAGCATCTGAAAGAGGGTGAAAGAGGAGAATGCAAAAGTTGGCTTGAAACTCAACACTCAAAAGTTAAGATTTTAGCATCCAGTTCCATCACTTCATGGCAAATAGCAGGGCAAAAAATGCAAGCAGTGACAGATTTTGTTGTCTTGGGCTCCAAAATCTTTGCAGACAATGTGTGAAGACCTGAAATTAAAAGACACTTGCTTCAGGGAATGGCTACCCACTCCATTATTCTTGTCTGGAGAATTCCATTTCCGTGGACAGAGAAACCTGGCAGGATACACCCATAGAGTGGGAAAGACAGATAGGACTGAGGGACTAACACTTTCACTTTCACTTTTTTTCACTTGTTCTTGGAAGGAAAGCTATGACAAACTTAGACATCATATTCAAAAGCAAAGACATCACTTTGCCAGCAAATGTCAGTATAGTCACTGCTATGGTTTTTCCATTATTCATGTACTGATGTGAAATTTATACCATAAAGAGACTAAGTGTCGAAGAATTGATGCTTTCAAATCGTGGTGCTGGAGAAGGTTCTTGAGAGTCCCTTGGACTGCATGCAAATCAAGCCAGTCAATTCTAAAAGAAATCAACCCTGAATATTCCTTGGAAGGACTGATGCTGAAGTTTTGGAAGGACTGATGCTCCAACACTTTGGCCACCTGATGGGAAAAGCTAACTCATTGGAAAAGACCCTGATTCTGGGAAAGACTGAGGCCAAAGGAGAAGGGGGAGGCAGAGGATGAGATGATTAGATAGTGTCACTGACTCAAATGGACGTGAATTTGAGCAAACTGGGAAATACTGGAAGACAGAGAAACCAGGGGAACTGCAGTCCATGGGGGTCACGAAGAGTTGGACACGACTTAGCAACTGAAAAATAATAACTACACAGTCACAGATATAAACTTTTAACAGAAAGCTAATATAAACATCTGGAACTTGCAAGTTCATCTTCACTGGAAGAGAAGCATTCTAAATAGAAATGTCATCATGATATATATAAAATGAAGCTTTGAAAATTGGAAACTGAATCTCCTATTAACATTTCACATGAAAAAGTTCTTGTTTTCACTGAACTTTAATTTTCGTAAATACTTAGGTTATAACCATCTAGTATTTGGGGAGGCATTGAGAGTATACCTATAAAAGTGTGATCAGGTTTAAATAGAGTATGTGCTCCGGAAATGTAGTAAGTACATAGATAGATACACAGGGTGTCTGAATTTGAATGTGGCCAGAAAAGGAGGCTCAGTTCATGTTGTATGTAGTAGAAGGTTCCTTATTCCCCATTCCAAACAGTTCACGAGTGTCTATTGTGATACATGTTCTATTAGTTCCAAAGACGCAGGAGTCTTGTGGCTCATTGCAGGTGGGGTGTGAGTAGCAGTCAAAGAATGGGATGGCAACGCAGACCTGGCGTGCCAGGAGGGAGTGTGCACAAGACGCTCACCTGCTTGTCCTAAATTGAAAGTCAAGTGGTACGGTGGGCAGGGATCCATCACAGATTTTCTTTGTTCCTTTGTTCCATTTCTTCACAAAGCCCCTTGGCCCTGAGAAGTCAACCTGATTCCCTCCTAGTGCCTGACAGTCTAGTCACTAGTCTATCAGTATTTCTTTCAAGTGAGTAATAGCAAAAGTCCCCTGTATTTTATCTCTTTCACCCTTCTGGTCCCCTTCTTCAAATTTCAAGATAACTTTTTAAATGCTCATTTGACCAAGCCCTTTTTCAAAAGACCCTCAGTGACTTCCCAGGCCTTCTTTTATCAGATCTCTGCCTAGTTCTTTAGTGTTATCTTCTTTAATCCCCAAAGCAGTGAAAAAAATTATTACTGCTTGTGTTTTTCATTACTGAAAACCAGGGTAGAGAACTAAATAAAAGCAGAGTCTAACAGCTACTCTTTCTACTATCATATGATACCTTTCAGGTTTATCTGATCACTGTCTTAATCAAAGCATCCTTTCAGTCTTCAGAATAGAATAGAATGCTAATTGAATTTAGTTCATCAACTTTGCCTATATTTCTGCACATAGACACTTCAGAGATATCCAATTTTATCACAAACCTTAATAAAATAAGCATAACAGCACAATAAGAAACATACCCATGCAGAAACCAAAATTAACCTTTTCTATGTTCAAAAAAATAGAAATAAGTTAATATCAGAGTTGCATTTATATGTAAATAAAGTATATAATATAATCCCTGGAAAACAAATAAAAAATCAGAATAGATCTTATTTAACAAAATATATTTGCCTTTTCATACATTTATTCTTGTCCAGAACCCTTTATTTTAAAGTGATGTTCATTTTAAAGTACCATATTTAAAAATATTATATTTTAGAACATAGGTGAAACAGCATAAAAATTTGCTAATTAAAGCAACATCTCTCAATTTTTTGTAATTTTCTACATAACAAATTATTACTCTGTTTTAGATAAATTTTTACCTGCTCCTGTGTCTTCAATTTTAACATCTTATTTATCTGAATGATAAAAAAAATCCATTTTAACTGAACTTTATACAAATGTAAATAAATCATTCACAGACTCAAAAATCATAACAGGATATTATCTGTTCTGAAAAGCTCATCAAAATTTCTTTACAGAGCCTGGGTTCTGCAACAAGAAAAGCCACTACAATGAGAAGCCCATACACTACAATTAGAGAGTAGCCCCTACTCTGAGCAACTAGAGAAAAGTCTGAGTAGCAATGAAGACACAACACAGTCAAAAAAAAAAAAAAGATAGCAAATAGATCTTTTTCGGCTTATGCTGTTTCATTGCATCTCCTCAAACAACTGTCTTTCTACCCCACTGACTAAAATAGGCTACAATATTTGTCACAAGTTGGCCAATTCTCTCAAAGGCCTGGATTCCACAATCTGATATTTACTATAATTTTTTCTTCTCTTATTCATTATTTCAATGCTGGATGTGGCCTACTAAGGTTTTTGGTCCCACAGTTTGAAAAGTTCTACTTAAGTTCTTTGTATTTAATAATATTGGCACAAAAATTCTTTGTCCAATAGTGTCCAGCTAGAAATTTCTTTATTTTTAAATTTTGTTATTTAAAAATCTTTTTTTTTGGTGTCCCTCTCAAGAGAGTTGGTCTATCCCCTGTTTCCTAAAACTTCACTGCAATTCAAAATACACATTGTGACAAAGAGTTGATGTCTTTTCATATATGGAGATTTTCAATAAACATCAAAAATCATTCTTCTTCTCAGACTATACTGCTTCTTTTGAAAATTTCTTAACTAAATTAAAACTATAAATCTCAGTCTTCAATAGCAATGTTACTATCTTGCCTTGCAAACCTGATACAAATTCAATATTCAAATTAGCTTATCAAATACTCACATATTAGAATTTAAAAAGGATCCATTTATCCACTTCCAGTTCTTCTCTGATAATGTAAGATTTAATCCAATCCAAAACATAATTCCTTTTTTGTTTATCAGGTTTTGTATGAGTCTCTGTAAATGAAACAGAAGAAATGACTGAATATTTAAACCGTTTATCTATTCCTGGTTTGCGTTCTTCTATTCATCCTCTGAAACCCGGTTCAAGTATCACTTCCTCTATGAAGCCTTTCCTGACACCCCATTGGAGTCAATTATTCCTTACTTGTGATATTTCTATTCCACTCATTTATATATCCAAATATTTATATTTATATTTTTGTATTCATTAAATAATATTTATTTTGCTTATATGTTCATTTAGTCTCTCAGATTGTGAGCTCCTTGAAGTCAAGGTTAATACTTCCATCTTCATAGAACCCTCAAGACTAGAGCACAAAAATCTTGATATGGTTAGAAGCCAGTGCTGAGTTGTATTAATAATTATTTACCAATTCTTCCTGATCTTGAATAAGCAGTAAACTGGATTCTCTTGTGGAACAGTCAGCTAGACTATCACTCCAAGGTTTGGAAGTTTCGTGAAAATACAAACATTTATTTTGGATTTTTTGCCAGTGCATTGGGCACGTTAACAGAACTGGTCTCTCTAAAGCAAGAAAGAAGAGAGAAAATAAAAATAAAGTAAGAAAGAGGAAGAAAAGAAATGAATGTTTTATTTCTAACCTGTCCCCGCCCCACTAACACTAACCACACATACACAGTTCAGTTCAGTTCAGTCGCTCAGTCGTGTCCGACTCTTTGTGACCCCATGGACTGCAGCATGCCAGGCCTCCCTGTCCATCAACAACTCCCGAAGTTTACTCAAACTCATGCCCATTGAGTCGGTGATGCCATCCAACCATCTATTCCTTTGTCACTCCCTTCTTCTCCTACTTTCAAACTTTCCTAGCATCAGGGTCTTTTCAAATGAGTCAGCTCTTCGGCAAAAGTATTGGAGTTTCAGCTTCAACATCAGTCTTTCCAATGACTATTCAGGATGGATTTCCTTTAGGATGGACTGGTTGGATGTCATACAAGTCATTATAAATTCAGTAAAGTCTTTGATCATCATTGTGAGAACAATTCATGAATTTAATATAACTGAGGGTTTTGAGACCACTGTTCACTCTACTATTAAGATTTGAAAATTAGTGACCAGCTAAAACACTGACAGACAGAATAACTTGTTCAAGTCCACACAAGCCGGTGGTGATAGAGCCAAAACTCTTTTTTAGATTCCTTAAATTCCTTATCATTGCTCTTCCTACTCCATGGACAACTATATCAAACTCTCTTAAAAAAAAGTCTACTTGAAACAACATGTAAAATGAAAAGCAAATAATAATTCATACCCACAATTAATGGGAAATATCATGGAGAAAAGTTATTAGGAAATTTCTAACTGCTAAATTAGATATTTGCCTAATAATGAAATTTATTGGATAGAAGTTTTTGAGGGATATTCTCAGTTTCTTAAAATTTCTATTCTGTACAAATGTATATAATAAATGATCACATTCTGCTACAGTCTCTCAACAACAGAGTATTAACACACACTGCTTAGTAAATATAAGGACAAGATCAATATCTTAATGATTAATACAATAGATATTAAAGAATTCATTTCATGTTTGTGCTCCATTCATTAGCTTCAAGCAAAGGTTAGCTGCCTGACATATTAAAATCACCAAATATCTCACTTAATGTATATTTTATTTTATAGCTTGGATTTTGACTAATAATTATTGACTCTCCTAGCCGGAGTACTCATAAGTCAATATTATCTGGTAGTTAAGATCATAGGATCTGACGATAGATCACTGAAGTACAATTCTCAGTGTTACCCTTTAGCACATGTATGATCCCAAATGAGTTGCTTAACTTTTCCATGCCTCAGCTTTGTCAAATATAAAATCAGAGTGATAAAACTAATCTTAACATATGGGTTGTAATGAGCCTTAATGAAAATAATACAATGATAACTATCAAATTTTAGCTGTTAGTCTTAGAAAATTCAAGCCACAAAATATACCTGTTGCTTCCTTCCTGTTCTCTTGAGCATCCATGCTGGTTTTTTCTATTGTTGTGTTTTGTCTTATGAATATCACTGGTAAATAAATAAACACCGTTAAGATAAAATACTGAAAGGTGCAATGAAACGGATATTCTATACTTATCACTTCAGGAAATTGTCATCTCAGTACTATCTCAACAAGCTTGAAATGAACAGAAGATAAGAGCAATAGCAATGTAGTAACAGTGGGTCTGCTTAGAAGACAAAATAAACAAACACATAAGTAAGCACAGAGAAACATTGAGTTACTTGCTTCTAATGTATAAGTAATCTGGAGAAGGGAATGGCAACCCACTACAGTATTCTTGCCTGGAGAATCCCATGAACAGAGGAGCCTGGAGGACTATGGTCCCTAATATCTCAAAGAGTCAGACATGACTGAAGTGACTTAACATGCACACACTATATACACTATATAAGTAAACTCCCAGGTGTTACTTAAATTCTTAAATTGCTTACACTCCTATCTACATGTTCCATTTTCAGAAAGAATATAATTGTGTCTGTCAATGGGAGACATTGGACTAGGACAATCTGGACTTTAGTAGGCACCTAAGAAACTGTATGGATGCCCCAGGAAGTCCAGTGGTTAAGACTTCACCTTCCAATGCAGAGGATGCTGGTTTTATCCGTGGTAGGGGAGCTAAGATCCGACATTCCCTGGGACCAAAAAACAAAAACAAAACAAAGCAAAACAATCCCAGAACATAAAAACAGCAGAAGCAGTATTGTAAGAAATTCAATAGACTTTAAACATGGTCCATATATAAAAAAAAAAAAAAAAGAAAAGAAAGAAAAGAAACTCTAAGCAATTGTAAACTTATTTTCTTTGTTATTATCAAGCTTTTATCATAATTGCAATTTTAAAAAAAGTTCTTGAAGCACATGTAAATCCCCTATGAAGATTCTCAGAACAATTAGAAAGAAAAATATGAAAGCCTAGGGTTTGCAAAGTGGATATGGGCTGGGCACTATTAGAGCACTGTTTCATAACTGTTTTTATTTCATGAGTCTTCTGCTAAGTGTGGGGTGGCCAAAGCTGTTAACATACTTTACTATTTATGGCAGAAAGAGAATAAGTAGAACAAGAAGTAAATGATCTTGCATCACTTACCTGAAACACTCAATCCAATCACAGTCAAGGCAAGAAGTACAATCACAGCACAACCAAATTTCAGGGCAAAGTTATGCCAGCGTGGACCCTGACATTGATCTGAGACGTTAAGAAAATATGCTTGGTTAACTCAGTTGAGTTCATCTGGTACAAAAAGCAAAGGCTATTTGGATCACATAAGAAAGATCTAGATTCTGGTTGGGGGTTAGGGGCAGGAAAGAACATTTATCAGTTATCTTAAAGTAGGGTCCTAAGGACTTTCCTGGTGGTCCAGTGGTGAGGAATCTTCCTGCCAATGCAGGGGACACAGGTTCAATCCCTGATCCAGGAAGACCCCACCTGCCGTGGCAGGGTAACTAAGCCTATGGGCCACAAGTATTGAAACTCAAGCACCCTAGATCCTGTGCTCCACAACAAGAGAAGCCACTGCAATGAGAAGCAACTAGAGAGCGGCCCCCGCTCACTACGACTAGAGAAAGCCCATGGAGCAACAAAGATCCAGCATAGCCAAAAATAAAAAAAAAATTAATTAATCAATTTAAAAAAATGTTTCAGAGCGACCTACAAGTCCATTTATTTCTACTTTAGTTTTTATACTCCCCCAGGTGACTGAGTTCTGTGTCCCAGTTTTCAGCCAATTACTAATGACCTCTCCTGTTAAGACGTTGACATCTGTAGAAGAGTTAGCTCCTTCTAAAACATCCTTGTGGGGATGGAACTTACCATAGTTAAATGTGATAAAAGATTAAGGTAGGAAACAGAATGGATTAAATTTCAGATAGTGACACCTGGATAATCATCTGGAGGAGGGAGATAAAAGAAAACACCTAATTTCGTTGATTTGGTTCTTCTCCCTTTGTTTCTTAATGAGTCTTGCTAATGGTTTGTCAATTTTGTTTATTTTTTCAAAAAACCAGCTTTTAGCTTTGTTGATTTTTGCTATGGTCTCTTTTGTTTCTTTTGTATTTATTTCTGCCCTAACTTTTAAGATTTCTTTCCTTCTACTAACCCTGGGGTTCTTCATTTCTTCCTTCTCTAGTTGCTTTAGTTGTAGAGTTAGGTTATTTATTTGACTTTTTTCTTGTTTCTTGAGGTAAGCCTGTAATGCTATGAACCTTCCCCTTAGCACTGCTTTTACAGTGTCCCATAGGTTTTGGGTTGTTGTGTTTTCATTTTCATTCATTTCTATGCATATTTTGATTCCTTTTTTGATTTCTTCTATGATTTGTTGGTTAATCAGAAGTGTGTTATTTAGCCTCCATATGTTTGAATTTTTAATAGTTTTTTTTCCTAAAATTGAGATCTAATCTTACTTCATTGTGGTCTGAAAAGATGACTGGAATTATTTCATTTTTTTTGAATTTCCCAAGGCTAGATTTATGGCCCAGGATGTGATCTATTTTGGAGAAGGTTCCATGTGCACTTGAGAAAAAGGTGAAATTGATTGTTTTGGGGTGAAATGTCCTATAGATATCAATTAGGTCTAGCTGGCCCATTGTGTCATTTAAGGTTTGTGTTTCCTTGTTAATTTTCTGTTTAGCTGATATATCCATAGTTGTGAGTGGGGTATTAAAGTCTCCCACTATTATTGTTGTTATCGTTAACTTCCCCTTTCTTTTTTTTAATTTTTTGACTTTTTTTTTAATTTTTTATATTTTTCAGTGGGTTTTGTCATACATTGATATGAATCAGCCATAGAGTTACACGTATTCCCCATCCCGGTCCCCCATCCCACCTCCCTCTCCACCCGATTCCCCTGGGTCTTCCCAGCCCACCAGGCCCGAACACTTGACTCTTGCATCCCACCTGGGCTGGTGGTCTGTTTCACCACAGATAATATACATGCTGTTCTTTCGAACTATCCCACCCTCACCTTCTCCCACAGAGTTCAAAAGTCTGTTCTGTACTTATGCGTCTCTTCTCTTGCCCTGTACATAGGGTTATTGTTACCATCTTTCTAAATTCCGTATATATGTGTTAGTATACTGTAATGTTCTTTATCTTTCTGGCTTACTTCACTCTGTATAATGGGCTCCAGTTTCATCCATCTCATTAGAACTGATTCTAATGAATTCTTTTTAACAGCTGAGTAATATTCCATGGTGTATATGTACCACAGCTTCCTTATCCATTCATCTGCTGATGGACACAAACAGATGGAGAAACATACCGTGTTCATGGATTGGAAAAATCAATATTGTCAAAATGACTATTCTACCCAAAGCAATCTATAGATTCAATGCAATCCCTATTAAGCTACCAACAGTATTTTTCACAGAACTAGAACAAATAATTTCACAATTTGTATGGAAATACAAAAAACCTCGAATAGCCAAAGTAATCTTGAGAAAGAAGAATGGAACTGGAGGAATCAACCTGCCTGACTTCAGAATCTACTACAAAGCCACAGTCATCAAGACAGTATGGTACTGGCACAAAGACAGAAATATAGATCAATGGAACAGAATAGAAAGCCCAGAGATAAATCCACGAACCTATGGACACCTTATCTTTGACAAAGGAGGCAAGGATATACAATGGAAAAAAGACAATCTCTTTAACAAGTGGTGCTGGGAAAACTGGTCAACCACTTGTAAAAGAATGAAACTAGAACACTTTCTAACACCATACACAAAAACAAACTCAAAATGGATTAAAGATCTAAATGTAAGACCAGAAACTATAAAACTCCTAGAGGAGAACATAGGCAAAACACTCTCCGACATAAATCACAGCAAGATCTTCTATGACCCACATCCCAGAATATTGGAAACAAAAGCAAAACTAAACAAATGGGACCTAATGAAAATTAAAAGCTTTTGCACAACAAAGGAAACTATAAGCAAGGTGAAAAGACAGCCCTCAGATTGGGAGAAAATAATAGCAAATGAGGAAACAGACAAAGGATTAATCTCAAAAATATACAAGCAACTCCTGCAGTTCAACTCCAGGAAAATAAATGACCCAATTAAAAAATGGGCCAAAGAACTAAACAGACATTTCTCCAAAGACGACATACAGATGGCTAAAAACACATGAAGAGATGCTCAACATCACTCATTACCAGAGAAATGCAAATCAAAACCACAATGAGATACCATTACACGCCAGTCAGGATGACTGCTATCCAAAAATCTACAAGCAATAAATGCTGGAGAGGGTGTGGAGAAAAGGGAACCCTCTTACACTGTTGGTGGGAATGCAAACTAGTACAGCCACTATGGAAAACAGTGTGGAGATTTCTTAAAAAACTGGAAATAGAACTACCATATGACCCAGCAATACCACTTCTGGGCATACACACTGAGAAATTCAGATCTGAAAGAGACACGTGCACCCCAATGTTCATCGCAGCACTGTTTATAACTTCCCCTTTCATACTGGTTAGCATTTGCCTTACATATTGCGGTGCTCCTATGTTGGGTGCATATATATTTACAGTTGTTATATATTCTTCTTGGATTGATCCTTTGATCATTATGTAGTGTCCTTCTTTGTCTCTCTTCACAGCCTTTACTTTAAAGTCTATTTTATCTGATATGAGTAATGCGACTCCTGCTTTCTTTTGATCTCCGTTTGCGTGAAATATTTTTTCCAGCCCTGCACTTTGAGTCTGTATGTATCCCTTGTTTTGAGGTGGGTCTCTTGTAGACAGCATATATAGGGGTCTTGTTTTTGTATCCATTCAGCCAGTCTTTGTCTTTTGGTTGGGGCATTCAACTCATTTACATTTAAGGTAATTATTGATAGGTATGGTCCCGTTGCCATTTACTTTGTTATTTTGGGTTCATGTTTATACAACCTTTCTGTGTTTCCTGTCTAGAGAAGATCCTTTAGCATTTGTTGAAGAGCTGGTTTGGTGGTGCTGAATGAATATGGAGAGATCACAATAGACAACACTGAAATACAAAGGATCATTAAGAGACTACTACCAGCAGCTCTATGCCAATAAAATGAACAACTTAGAAGAAATGGACAAATTCCTAGAAAAGTATAACTTTCTAAAACTGAACCACAAAGAAATAGAAGATCTTAACAGACCCATCACAAGAAAGGAAATCAAAACTATAATCAGATATCTTTCAGCAAACAAAAGCCCAGGACCAGATGAATTCTAACAAAACTCTTCACAGCTGAATTCTACCAAAAATTTAGAGAAGAGCTAACACCCATCTCATTCAAACTCTTCCAGAAAATTGCAGAAGAAGGTAAACTTCCAAACTCATTCCATGAGGTCACCATCACTCTAATTCCAAAAACAGACAAAGATGCCACACAAAAGAAAACTACAGGCCAATATCACTGATGAACATAGATGCAAAAACCCTTAACAAAATTCTAGCAAACAGAATCCAACCACATATTTAAAAAATCATACATCATGACCAAGTAGGGTTAACCCCAGGAATGCAAAGATTCTTTAATATCTGCAAATCAATCAATGTTAACAAATTAACAAATTGAAAGATAAAAACCATATAATTATCTCAATAGATGCAGAAAAAGCCTTTGACAAAATCCAACATCCATTTATGATAAAAACTCTCCAGAAAGCAGGAATAGAAGGAACATACCTCAACATAATAAAAGCTATATATTTCAAACCCACAGCAAGCATTACCCTCCATGGTGAAAAATTGAAAGCATTTCCCCCCAAATCAGGAACAAGACAAGGGTGCCCACTCTCACCACTACTATTCAACATCATTTTGGAAGTTTTGGCCATAGCAATCAGAGCAGAAAAAGAAACAAAAGGAATCCAGATAAGAAAAAAAGAAGTTAAACTCTCACTGTTTGCAGATGACATGATCCTCTACATAGAAAACCCTAAAGACTCTGCCAGAAAATTACTAGAGCTAATCAGTGAATATAGTAAAATTGCAGGAAATAAAATTAACACACAGAAATCCCTTGCATTCCTATATACTAACAATGAGAAAACAGAGAGAGAAATAAAGGAAACAATACCATTCACCATTGCAACAAAAAGAATAAAATACTTAGGAGTATATCTACCTAAAGAACCAAAAGACCTATATATAGAAAACTATAAAACACTGATGAAAGAAATCAAAGAGGACACAAACAGATGGAGAAACATATCATGTTCATGGACTGGAAGAATCAATATTGTCAAAATGACTATACGACCCAAAGCAATCTATAGATTCAATGCAATCCCTATCAAGCTACCAACAGTATTCTTCACAGAACTAGAACAAATAATTTCACAATTTATATGGAAATACAAAAAACCTCGAATAGCCCAAGCAATCTTGAGAAAGAAGAATGGAACTGGAGGAATCAACCTGCTTGACTTCAGACTATACTGCAAAGCCACAGTCATCAAGACAGTATGGTACTGGCACAAAGACAGAAATATAGATCAATGGAACAGAATAGAAAGCCCAGAGATAAATCCATGAACCTATGGACACCTTATCTTTGACTAAGGAGGCAAGAATATACAATGGGAAAAAGACAACCTCTTTAACAAGTGGTGCTGGGAAAACTGGTCAACCACTTGTAAAAGAATGAAACTAGAACACTTCCTAACACCATACACAAAAATAAACTCAAAATGGATTAAAGATCTAAATGTAAGACCAGAAACTATAAAATTCCTAGAAGAGAACATAGGCAAAACACTCTCCGACATAAAGCACAGCAGGATCCTCTATGACCCACCTCCCAGGATATTGGAAATAAAAGCAAAAGTAAACAAATGGGACCTAATTAAACTGAAAAGTTTTTGCACAACAAAGGAAACTATAAGCACGGTGAAAAGACAGCCTTCAGAATGGGAGAAAATAATCACAAATGAAGAAACAGACAAAGGATTAATCTCCAAAATATACAAGCAACTCCTGCAGTTCAACTCCAGGAAAATAAATGACCGAGTCAAAAAATGGGCCAAAGAACTAAACAGACATTTCTCCAAATGTCTAGATGGCTAACAAACACATGAAAAGATGCTCAACATCACTCATTATCAGAGAAGTGCAAATCAAAACCACAATGAGGTACCATTACACGCCAGTCAGAATGGCTGCTATCCAAAAGTCTACAAGCAATAAATGCTGGGGAGGGTGTGGAGAAAAGGGAACCCTCTTACACTGTTGGTGGGAATGCAAACTAGTACAGCCACTATGGAGAACAGTGTGGAGATTCCTTAAAAAACTGGAAATAGAACTGCCATATGACCCAGCAATACCACTTCTGGGCATACACACTGAGGAAACCAGATTTGAAAGAGACAGGTGCACCCCAATGTTCATTGCAGCACTGTTTATAATAGCCAGGACATGGAAGCAACCTAGATGCCCATCAGCAGACGAATGGATAAGGAAGCTGTGGTAGATATACACCATGGAATATTACTCAGCAATTAAAAAGAATTCATTTGAATCAGTTCTAATGAGATGGATGAAACTGGAGCCCATTATACAGAGTGAAGTAAGCCAGAATGATAAAGACCAATACAGTATACTAATGCATATATGTGGAATTTAGAAAGATGGTAACGATAACCCTATATGCAAAACAGAAAAAGAAACACAGATGTACAGAACAGACTTTTGGACTCTGTGGGAGAAGGCGAGGGTGGGATGTTCTGAGGGAACAGCTTCGAAACATGTATATTATCTAGGGTGAAACAGATCACCAGCCCAGGTTGGATGCATGAGACAAGTGCTCAAGGCTGGTGCACTTGAAGACCCAGAGGGATGGGGTGGGGAGGGAGGTGGGAGGGGGGATTGGGATGGGGAATACATGTAAATCCATGGCTGATTCATGTCAATGTATGGCAAAAACCACTACAATATTGTAAAGTAATTCTCCTTCAATTAATAAAAATAAATGGAAAAAAAAAAGATAACACCTAGAGGAGCTCCAAGGTCCTGCATGTAACCTGAAAATGAGAGAAACCACACTGGAGAATATTGAAGAACTTCTAATGTGATCCTGTGTGATACAGATCAGCTAAACTTAGTGAGCCTAAGACTTAGTCCTAGGTGAACTTTTCTGACAATTGTATGTTATTTTACCTTTCTGTCTCTTTTCTTCCTTATTCTTTCTCGCCTTGAAATTTTGAAAAATTGAACAGGTTTCATATAGCCACTATCATAGCATTTATTAGTGAAGGACAGCAGTGTTTAAGAGCAAAGGCTCTCAGATGTAACAGATTTGTGTTTGAGCATGTTACTTTGATCCTGTAACCTTCACAAAATAGTAACTTCCTCACTTGTGAAACAAAATAATAGCCACTTTGTGAGGTTTTGGAAAGTGTTATATGAAAAAACTCTTCTAGACATGGAGTCTGGTACATAATAACTGCTCATTTAAAATTTATGGAATTGAGAGGAGGGCCTTATGACTCTTCTGAGCTGTTTTTCTGCAACACTACATGACTTTAGAACTAAGTTACAACAAGTTGAAGATGCCAGGTAAACTTTCAGTTCAGTCACTCAGTCATGTCCGACTCTTTGTAACACCATGAACCGCAGCATGCCAGGCCTCCCTGTCCATCACCAATTCCCAATTCTTGGAGTTTACCCAAACTCATGTCCATTGAGTCTGTGATGCCATCCAACCATCTCATCCTCTGTCGTCCCCTTCTCCTCTTTTAGTTGTCTGGAAATACCCACGCAGGGCTATTTTTGTTTGAAAACAAACAATATGCCAAGGACTTCCCTGGTGGTGCTGTGGATAAGAATCTGCCTGCTAATGTAGGGGACTCAGGTTCAATCCCTGGTCTGGGAAGATTCTGCCACAATTACTGAGTCCATGCTCTAAAGCCCACAAGTCCCAACTACTGAGACCACATTCTGTGATTCCTGAAGCCCACGAGCCTAGAGGCCACGCTACATAACAATGAGAAGCCCTTGGACTGCCACGAAGACCCAGTGCAGCCAAAAATAAATAAGTAAATAAATACATAAAATTTAAAAAATAATAAATAGCATGCCAAATCATCTCACTTCATTGCACTAAACCTTTCCTTGGCTTTCCTCTCAAGCAGATTTAAGTCTGTACATCTGTTAAACAGTCTACAAATTCCTATTCAATCCAATTTCCCATTACATCTCTGACTTCATCTCCTGCTGCTTTCAACACAGACATGCTCTATCATTTAACACCCAACTTATGTGCTCCTCCTACAAGAGGACAGGAATGTTCTCATCCCAGGGAACTTGCACTTGCCCTGGTCCATCTTCTAAAAAGCTCTTCTCCAAGGAAGCATATCTTTGTCCTTTAATTCTTTCAGGTCTTGGCACAGATGCCATCTCTGAGGCAGCCCTTCTATGATTCTTCTACTCTCCGAAAGTTAACTCTCAATTCCATTGCAAATAAAAAACAGTTTCTCAGGACTTCCCTAGTGGTTCAGCGGTTAAGAATCCACCTGCCAAAGCAGGGGACAGGGATTCTATTCCTGATCTGGGAAGATTTCACATGCCGTGGAATGACTAAGCAGTGCACATCAGGTACCAAGTCTGAGCTCTGCAACAAGAAAAGCCACCACGATAAGCAGCCTGTGCACTACAGCTAGCAAGCAGCCCTTGAGTGTCCACAACTCGAGAAAGTTCACAGGCAGCAGCGAAGTCCCAGTGCAGCCATAAATAAATAAATAAAGTATAAAAAAAGCAGAGGGGTGAATATAAGAGAGTAAAAAATACAGATAAAGTTTTCTCTATTGCATTAAATAGTATCTAACCCATATATATACTTAGTTACTTGTTTATTTGTATGTCTTCCTAGCAGTATAACATAAATACAAAAAAAGAAAATATTTTTTCACTATTTTTATCACTTGTTCTAACCTCAGCACCAGGCATGCCTGGCACAGGTGCTTATTTTTGGGTTAATAGGTAAACTCTAGAGGCATTTTGTGAACACTTATCTACTTTTCTAAGAAATCAATTGATTAATAGGTCACAACTCACATCTCTGGTTTACCTGAATGCCTTTGAGATAATCACTATTCTACAGTTCCCACAGCCTGAACAGTTCAGCCAAAGAGCTCAGGGGTGATTTCACAATAATTGTAATACCAGGTCAATGTGGGGAGAAAGAATGTCAGTTGCCATTTCAATAAACAAGAGATGTTGCGACCATAAAGCTATCCGCCAGGGCAGCTGCCCCGATGGTGAAGCCTGAATGGAATTCAGAGTGAAGAAAAACAGGATACTATGGGGAACACATGTAAATCCATGGCTGACTCATATCAATGTAGGGCAAAAACCACTACAATATTGTGAAGTAATGAGCCTGCAACTAATATAAATAAATGAAAAAAATAAATTAAAAAAGTGTTATTTGGTTTAAAACACAACAGTTTAAAATTTAATCCTTTAATTACAATCTGATATAATGATATTCAATGTAAATAATTTTCTAGTAGTAATTGTCCAGTAATTTTTTAAAAAACAAAGGCCCATAACAGTCATAGTTACAGCTACTATTAAATCATGTTACTGTTATATTCTTGATTTGCTCAGTTTTGTGAAAATTCACTTAGTCACTAGTTATTTGCATAGAATATTACACATCAGTGTGAGGCAAGCCAAAGTTCAAACAGTTAGGTACGTATAAAAACGGCTGAATAAACAGTTTTTGTTTTTGTTCTGAAAAAAAAAAATAAATAAAACTTATTATCTGCATTATTAAAAAAAAAAAAAAAAAAGAGGCTGCCTTCCCAGCTATGACCCTTGGTAAAACCACCAAATACAAAATTCTCAACTTGTAGGTTATGCATTTTTTGCAGTCAAGTGTTTTGTAACCACATATTTTGTTCTGACTTTATTCTGCTTTGTTTTTCAGATTTACTTTTATAATGATATTTTGAGGAATAATGATTATGAGCAGCAAAGACACGTTTTCTGACCCCATTGATTTGAGACCTTAGATCATAGCTTTTGAGGAAAATCTTGCTTTTTATAAATTCATCCTCTCACATCTCCTTTCAACACCATCCTCCTTTCTACACCATCCTCCTTTCTCTCCACTTTTGCTAGATTTGAATAGGGAACAGAAAGCTTTGCTGTTTCCCATCAAAACAAACAAACAAAAAAAAACCCTACAGCTTGACCAAACTGTCACTGTAGTTATCAAAATTCTCCAATTTTCTATAACTCCCCCCATTTGAAGGGTATCGTGAAACTATTTGATAACCCTAAGACTTTCAGTCTCCAATTTAGAATATTGACGATTGAATAGTTTGAAATTATCTCACGTCATCTTGAAAGGATGCAGCACACCTGTTAAGCACATAATGGAATGAATATCAGGTGGGATAAAAATTGCAATATTAGTAAATTTGGTTTGACATCAGAAGGCAGTACTATATTATGACAATTTCATACATTTTCTACTTAGTTTCTAGTTTCTTTTCAGCCATGGAATCCATCACCTGTTACCTCATGTTAGAATCCTCATCTCCTTCACTCAGAATACTAGCTCATCTGACACACAGAAAATTGCCAAATTCAACAAATATCAAATAGGTTTATCAGTGATATTCTCCTGTGTCTTGTGGCTTATCTCCTTCTAAACTGATAACATTTTTCAATTTAAAAATCATCAGATTGTGAGTATATTCACATCTTTGATCTTGAATATAATTTTCTTTTGGAACATTTTTTCCTTCCCTTTGAAGACTGGAAGATGTTCATCATTAACTTCTTTAACACTGTGTTAATTAATTAGCAAAGTGTTAATCATTAACACTTTGTATTCCAAAAGAAATGCCATGGGTGCAAATGCATTGGAACTTAATCACAGTATTTTACAGAGAGATTTGAAATAAAGTAGGTTTCTATTACAACAAGGTAGCAGAATATTTCTAAAAATATTTCTTTGTTAAAAAACAAAAACAAAAAAGGGACTTCCTGGCTGGTCCAGTGGTTAAGACTCCATGCTTCCACTGCAGGGAGCACAGGTTTCATCCTCGGTTGGGGAACAAAGATCCTGCACCCAACATGGGATGGCAAAAAAAAAAACAAAAATAGAAAAACTCATTTTATTTACAAATAAAATAAAAAATACTCCTTTGTCCATACCTGTAAAGTATTTATTCACATTATTTTAGCCAAGGCTCAGTAACAGGAATGATGTTCACTTTTCACAAAAGTATCTTCATAAAAAAGAAATCTATAAGGTACATACTTTTTTCCACACCTGTGATTACCTACAGACAGGCGATGCTATATCAACTTAATATTAATACATGACTACTGCTCATCTTCAAAGTCGTGATTTAAAGCCTCAAATTTACAGGAACATCTAACTATTGGAAGATATACTAATGCCAAGAAGAAAATTAAAGCCACTTACTCTGAAGAAGAGATGGGGGTGATGACCTTTGAACGCCAGAATCCCTGGGTAAGTTTAAATCAGCATATACCAACTGACTCTCCATTGCAAACAGAAGAATGTGGTACTATACTCTTATAAAAGGAAAAACTCCAAGTTCTGTGAGGCAAGATCAGCTGACAGAAGTGACCAGTTTAAAAAGTTTCGTTGTCTCTGTTAGATCAGCACCTACCCACGCTGCTAGTTGTGGGTTTTGTCTATAAATTAGTGAGAAAATCCACTTACTGGGTGTCCAGTGTACTTAGACATCTAATATTAGGTTGGCCAAAAAGTTTGTTCAAGTTTTCCATAACATGGAAAACATCAAAGGAACTTTTTGGCCAACTCAATATCTACTTTGTTTAGTTAATTGGCCTATTGTCTGACAATATTCTGGAAAGATTGTTTGTTGTCTTTGTAACTATCTTTTTTCAACACCTTTTTCTGGATCAGACGAGAGTGAAGGAAATGAAGTACTCTGATTTGGCTCCAAAAAAAGACCAACAACAAACGAAGAATCAAGATAAACCATATTTAATGCAAAGTTGCAAAAAGTAAACGCTAACACACACAAAAAACTGTAGGACACTTTTCAAAAAATCTCAAATCTTCCTGAAATATTTGTGTTCCTGTTAAGAGCTGCAAAATGTGGGGGAAAGAGCTGTAAATGTGGAAAAGGTCACTGAGTAATACAACAGAGAAAGCAAAGAGCCAAGGATCCAGACTATTCTTATTTACAGAACAGAAGACCCTTATGCAATCACTATTGTATACTTATACAATGAACTTCCCAGGTTCTGGGAATCTGCTGGCCAGAGCAGGAGATGCAGGAGAAATGGGTTCCATCCCTGGGTCAAGAAGAGCCCCTGGAGAAGGGAATGGCTACTTACTCCATTATTCTTGCCTGGACCACCCCATGGACCAGAGGAATCTGGTGGGCTACAGTCCATTGGATCACAAAACATCAGACACAACTGAGTGACTAGCATATCTCAACATAATAAAGACCATTTATGAAAAGCCCATGGCACAATCAATGGTGAAAAAAATAAAAGCTTTTTTCTGACGGCAAGAACAAGCAAGGATGTCTGTTCTCACCACTCGTAGTAAACATAGGTATGGAAGTTCTAGCCAAACCAATTAGACATGAAAAAGAAGTGAAGTCATCCAAGTTGAAAAAAGAGAAGCAAGATTACATCTGTTCAGAGAAGACGTAACCTTATGTGTAGAAAACCATCAAGACTCCAGACTCACAAACTCACAAATTGTTAGGCTAATAAATGAATTTGTCTAAGTTTCAGAAGAAAAAGTCAATACACAGAAATCAGTTGCTATACACCGATTAATGATTTGGAAAGAAAATGAAATTCATTGGCAACAGTATCAAAAAGAATAAAATACTTCGGGAAAAAACTAATTAAAACTTGTACTGAAAACTGTAGAATGTTGCTGAAAGAAATTAAAGAAGACATAACTAAACGAAGAGACATCCCATGTTTGTGACTTAGAAGATTAATATTGTTAGCATATGTATATGAGAACTACCATATGACCCAGCAATTCCATTCCTGGGCATATGTCATAAAAAACATGAAAACACTAATTTGAAAAGATACATGCCCCTCAATGTTTGTAGCAGCATTACTTATACAGTTGCCAAGATATGGAATAAATCTATGTCTAGGGCTTCCCAGGTGGTGCCAACTGTAAGGAATCTGCCTGCCAATTTAGGAGACATAAGAGATGTGGGTTGGATCCTTGGTTTGGGAAGATGCCCTGGAGAAGGGCATGGCAACCCGCTCTATTCTTCTTGCCTGGAGAATCCCCGTGGACAGCAGAGATGGGCAGGCTACAGTCAATGGGGTAACAAAGAGTAGGACACAACTGAGCACCCACGCATGCACGCATATAAAGAAATGGAGTATTGATTGCTACAGTGAAACTTGCGTCACTGCTCCTAAAACCCAAGTGTTTTTTGCTTTATGGGTTTTTGTTGTTGTGGTTGTTGTCTGGTTGGTTGGTTGGTTTTTGTTTTGGGGTTGCTTTTTGTTGTTTAATTTTTTAAAAAATCTGAGTTCATTTAATAACAGTTCCTACCAGGGGGCGCTGCTGGCCTCTCTCTTTTATATCCTTAAACCTTCTGTATACTGAAATCAGAAAGCTCATGTTATTGGTAAATGCTTCAATCCACATTATTTCATTTGATACATTAATATCTGCCTTATCCAAGCATTGGGGGTTTTTTTGAATTTATGGATGAATAAGGAGCAAGACTGACCATCTGTTTTCTATCTTCAAAACCCGGGCTCCTTTTGCAACCTACCACACTACATTTTGCTCCTGTAATACCTATAAAACCAAGTTATACAGAGGGGAAAAAAGATAAAATAAATTTTGCTCAAGACTGGCCATTGTACTGCAAACAGTAGCTCTGCTCCTGGGTAGGTAGTCTGTCTAAATTAGAGTGGATGAAACCAACCTTTACTGTGTTGCTTATTGTGCCAGGGTACCTCTGAACAAGATTGATATATATGTACACGGTGACCTGTACAGCCTTGATATTTCCTTAACTTTGTGTACACTTTGTGCTTGGTTGTTCAGTCATGTCTGACTCTTTTGTGACGTTTTGGACCGCAGACTGCCAGGCTCTTCTGTCCATGAGGATTCTCCAGGCAAGAACACTGGAGAGGGTTGCCATGTCTTCCTTCAGGGATCTTCCCAACCCAGGGATCTAACCCAGGTCTCCTGCATTGAACAAGGATTCTTCACTGTCTGAGTCACCAAGGAAGCCCATGGATAATGGAGTGGGTAGCCTGTCACTTCTCCAGGGAATCTTCCTGACCCAGAAATTGAACTGGGGTCTCACGCATTGCAGGCAAAGTCTTCACCAGCTGAGCTACCAGGGAAGCCCCTTGTTTAAGCTCTAGACAGGTGTTTGCCTAAGTCAAGAGATACCTTCTCCAGGAGACCTTCCCCACCCAGGGATTGAACCTACAATTCCTGCAGTGGCAGGTGGATTCTTCACCAAAGCACCACCTGGGAAGTCAAACTCTACAGATGGATATTACCATCAGATTAAATATATTATTTGCAGCTGAAGATGGAGAAGCTCTATGGTGGTGGTAGTTTAGTTGCTAAGTGGGTCTCAGTTGCAGCATGCAGGGGCTTTTTTTGTGGCACAGCTACTCTCTTCGTTGCAGCCTGAGGGTTTAGTTGCCCCACAATATGTGGGATCTTAGTTCCCTGACCAGGGACTGAACCTGCTTTCTCTGCATTGGTAGCTGAATTCTTAACCACTAACCTACCAGGGAAGTCCCAATTAAATTTACCCTTCAGCAAGAGTAGATAGATGGTTAAAAATTCTGTTTCAAAGGTTACTGTGGTCATAGCAAAGCAAAAGTAGAGATTTCAGCCTCTCTTTTTCTCTTGATGGTTTAGTGTTTAATTTGTTCAGCATTCTCTCCAGTGGTTTCTAGGTGCCTTTTTCAGACTTACACTTTAAGTTTAAAAGATTCTGACAGCAAATAATCTTGACCCTTAACTCATGTCACACAGAACACACTAGAACTCCGGATATGTCACATCTTTGACTTCCAGTTCTAGTTTAAGGATGAGAGCAGGTTCCTAGGCCACCGAGCTGAAAACAGTGATAATACTGACTGCTCTTTTAATTAAGAGACTCCATTTTAGGTTTATAAAAAAAAAAAAAGTTTTAGTTTTGGAAAAAAGCAGAAATGCAGAGAGTCTCCACAGGCATTTCTTCCTCATACACAGCTTCCCTTGTTTTAAACACATTATATTAGTTTGTTTTATTGTCTACAGCTTATGAGCAAATTTTTCTACAATATTATGAACTGAAGTCCATAGACCACTTTAGGGTTTACTCTTTATGTTCCATAAGCTATGGCAAGCCTGGACTTTCCTGTTGACTCAGATAGTAAAGAATCCACCTGCAAGGCAGGAGGCTGGGGTTCAATTCTGGGTCAGGAATATCCTCTAGAGAAGGGAATGGCTATCCTCTCCAGTATTCTTGCCAGGAGAATTCCTTGGACAGAGAAGCCGGGTGGTCTACTGTCCACGGGGTCGCAAGAAGTCGGACACGACTGAGCAACTAACACTTTCACTTTCATAATGACATGAATTTGATAGGGATAGAGTAAAGGGACAGAGTAGGTAATTAAATGGTTAATCCCACTGGGGATTGTAAGTAAAAAAGTATGAGAATGGGAAACCCTTGTAAGTTAATGATTGTTTAAGAAAGCAGGTTTGCTTAACTACAAAACCAAGCAGGATTGTTTAACGACAAAACCTTGCAAAACAGAAGAATGAAATATCTCTCAAAACAATAAAACAATGATGGCAAGAGGCCCACATTCTACCTAGTGAGCTCAGTAAGTTAATGACCCCTAGGACAAGCTCTCTGCACATATAAAAAAACAATAAAATAGAAAGGTGACATTGAAAGTGAAAGACCCTCATGGTACTGAAACTTGAAACAATTTTTCCATAGTGTCATGACTGTCCTGGCTTAACCACGCAGGGACAAGAAAACTCTCCAGCCTGACGTGAAGGCAGAGCTGATGATGGAAGCTTGACATCTACTCAAGAATGAGGAAAAAAGTGGTATTTTCCCCCTCCCTATTTTTCCAGTTTCCTTTAATATAAAACTATAGCCCACTAAGTTCTCAGGCACAGCACCCTCTCATCCACCCACTTGTTAGCGTCACAAATCTCTTATTCTAATAAATCAATTCTTTTTTTTTCATTTATTTTTATTAGCTGGAGGCTAATTACTTTACAATATTGTAGTGGTTTTTGTCATACATTGACATGAATCAGCCATGGATTTACATGTATTCTAATAAATCAATTCTTATCTATCACTTTGCCTCTCACTGGATTCTTTCTGTGCTGAGACATAAAGAACCAGAGCTCTTGAGAATGTCCCAAGACACCACCTAGTGGTTTTAAATCCATCATTACAGAACTACAGAGTATAGTTTCATTGCCTTAAAAATCCCCTGGCCTCCTCCTATTCATTCCTCCCAATCTCTTCACCTTGGCCCTTCAAACACATCTCTTCAACATCTCCATAGTTTTGCCTTTACCCGAATGTCAAATTGTTGAAATTTTACAGTATGTAGCTTTTTCGTATTGCCTTCTTTCAATTAATAACCTGCATAAAATATTCTTTTTATGTTTTTTCTTCACTTGAGAACTTTTCTTAGAGTTCCTGAACATTATGCCATTGTTGGGAGAGTCTACAGTGCATTTAGCCATTTATATATTAACAGGCATCTTGGTTGCTTCCAAGTTTTGGCAATCATAAATACAGCTGCTATAAATACACCTGTGTAAGTGTGCATAAACATCAGTTTTCAACTCATTTCTGCAAATGCCAAAAAGTGAGACTGTTGGATCATCTGGCAAGTATATTAATTTCATAAGAAACTGACAAACTGTCTTCTAAAGAGTCATCTGCTTTTTATTGTCACCACTTGGTGAAACTTCTAAATCATTTCAAGGATCAAAATAATTCACCAGGAAAAAAAAATTGTTCACCAAAGACAGATTTCTGCCATTACTGTCTTGTTTTAAGAATGTTTGTAAACTCTGCTCCAACTGGACCAATCTCACTGTAGCAGATCCTCAGGGTTGAAATCTTATCACCTCACGAACGTCCAAAAAAGGGTAATGTAGACAGGTGATGATATATTTGCTGTTGCTGTTTAGTCACTAACTCCTATCCAACTCTTGCGACCCCATGGGCTGTAGCCCACCAGGCTCCTCTGGCCATGGGATTTCCCCAGCAAGAATACTGGGCTGGGCTGCCATTTTCTTCACCAAGGCATCTTCCTGGACTGGGGATTGAACCTGCCTCTCCTGGATTGTCAGGCAGGTTATTCATCACAGAGCCACCAGGGAAGCCTGATGATGTATTTAAGATCTTTCAAAAATAAAAATGGAGTAACTCTGGTTCACACATACAAAATTGAGCCAGATGGCAGGTGGAGGTAGTTTCAGATGCCTTCTTGCATCTGAGAACTTGCATATGCTTCACTGAGTACTTAAACTTTCTGAATTACATCAAACTCAAGACCATCACCAGACATTTTCAAAATAGTATCTGCAGGCAGTGCCAGGTGCAAACATAGTTTCAAAGTGCCTCCCTCCTACTCCTGCAACTGTGTAACCATTTTGAAGCCCAAACAACTCCTGTTTAAACAAGCAGTCTTATTTCTTCCCAACTCTAATCCTAATTTCTGACAATTTATATAACCTTGTAGTTTTTGGCTTTTATAACCTTTCCTCATTTTGTAGCCTCAGAACATAACAGCCTGGGGTTTTGATCTGTGTATGATTTCCTGAGAACAGTGGTGCTAACAAGCCACAAACCACGCCTTTTAGAGTAGGTTTGTGTGGTTGGGTGGGCGTTTCTATTCTCAGAGGTCTTGGTTACCACAGGTTGAACCTCAAAGAGACAGCACCTTATCCCCATCTCTGCTAGGTTAGGGAGACTCTCAGGCTGTGGAGATTTATACAGACTTTCTCCTATTCTGCTAGGAAGGGACCCAGCGTGGCAGACAGCCTGAGCAGAGGGCTGTCCTCTTAGATCCACTGTTAGTCCACCAGGTCCCCATCAGGCGTTTGGCAGGTTGGAAAGGACCCAAAGGCCCTTCAACGGCAGGCATCCTGTTTACAAGCGTTCTGAGTTTCTTTTCTGCCTCAACATCCTGAGAAACGAAACACAGGACGTGGGGCGTAACAATAGAGTGAGTGCGGAAGGTGGAGGGTGGTGGGGAGGGAGGGTTATCTAGTACCATCTGCTCTGTGGGCCTAATTTTCCAAACCCTGCATCCGGGGTCTCGCTTAGACTGTAACAGCATCTGGCGTCTCGCTTAGACCGAAGCAGACGGTTGAGACCTGGATGTGGGAGACAGCCTTGGATGGAGAGGGATGTGGTCGCCCCACAGGAAAGCTGGAGGCGCCGGAAGAGGGCGGCGGTCTCAGCCGTTAGTCACTGCATCCCCCTGTTTGGCCACCTCTGCTCCAGAGCAAAGTCATAGTGAAAGAGGAACCGCTACCGAGAGGAGAAGAGGAAGAAGAAGCTGCCTTCTTGGTCTCAAGCAGGTTGCAAACTCTCCAGGGCTGCTCCAGTAAGGGGTGGACATCTGGCCTGGTTGGGTGATTTGAAAAAAATTGACTTGATTTCTCCCCAGATGGCTGTGCGCCTAAACCGCCCTCCTCATAGGAGTTTGCAAAATTTTAGTGGATGACTGTGAGATTCCTTAGGGTAAGCTCTGTGGTCTAGGGATTAAGGGTTTTGAAAGGCTGAGAGAAGGCGGCAGGCGTTCTTAGTGACCTGATTCAGGGTCTTTCCCCTTTTTATGTCCCCGTCTGCCTCGCTCCCAGGACTGTATCTTAATTGAAAAGTTGAGATGCGTTTGGAACTGGCCTGAATTCCCCTCCTTTCCAGAAACACAAAGGTCCCAGTGTTCTGGGGAGACTTGTCTTTCAGCTTTGTCTGAAGAGCCTTAAGCTCCCTCTGGCATAATAATGGTGTTAAAAAATAAAAAAAAAGTTCCCTTCCTGGTGTCATGCAGGTTAAATGTGTCACTGTTTTCATAATGTGTTGCTTCTATTAACTGAAGTTTCAGAAACAAAGACCTGGTTGAGAAGAAGACGCATTTTTGGCTGGGTTGTTAGAGCCCCAGCTTGGAGACACCGATGCAGGAAGCTCTGAGTTGTGATGGACACACTAAAGGAAAAGGAGGAAGTTTACTTTTTTTTTTTTTTTTTTTTGGACGGGGGTGGGCCGTCCGCGGCCCGGGGCTCCGCCAGGGGGCGCGCGCGGGCGGAGGCCGCCCTCCGGTCCGCCGCGCGCCTCCCGCCTACTTATTTTTTTTAAATGCGAGAAGCCATGGGTTCGTTACAAATCTTGCTTCTCAAGCATTAAAACTTCAATTGATGAGAAGTGAAGTGTGTCAAGCAAGGGCTTGCAGCATGAACACTGGAAAGGGAGGGAGGAAGATCTTGAGGGAGACAACAAGATTTCTCGGGGTACCTTGAGGCCACAGGAATCAGCAGGTGTTGCTCTGTCCTTTTGTGTGGTACAATGCAAATTTACAAAGAAGTTCTAGTTCTTGAATTCTAAAATTGGACCCTCGCCTTCCAGCTCCATTTTCATATGCTGAGCACTCCATTATAATGATCACTCTATATAATTTCAGTTTATCATTGCTCTTAGCTCTGTCAAATTTTAAGTGGTACTATAAGCCGTAATCTTTTAAAATGTCCCTCTCTTGACTAGACACCAGACAAGACACTAACCTTGCCTCACCTATTCTGGAAAGTCCATCCAGACCTCTCCCACACAAGACCCAGGTGCCTGCTTCATCCTCTTCATCAGAATTTGCAGAGCTTTTGTTTCTCAACACCTACCATAGTAGTAAACAGTCTGCAGATATTTGGTGATTGGATAAGAAGTGATTAGTAATGCAAAAAATATGGAAAAAATGAGGCTGCCACTCTGACTAGATACGTTACACAGCTGCTACAACATATAACCTAAATTTCATTGATAGCACAGTGTATATTTACTTATCACTCATGTAGCTGTGAAATATAGGCGTTTCTAGTTAGAACGCAGTTTTCTTCCATGTGGAAATTCAGGGACATAGGTTTCTTTTATCTTGAGGCTGTTCTACCTCTAAAATCTCCTTGTTTTTTTTTTTTTTTTTTTTCATGAACAGAGAAAGACAAAGGTTTTTGTGAAGACATGTCTGAGCTTGGGTGGCCTCAACCTGCAGGGACTTGAAACAGGACTTTGGTTTCTGGCCAGAGATTGAAGTCAGGCCGAGTGCTGAATCTTGGCCATTAGGATTCATTTCCAGAAAATGAATTTCCACAGAGAAATCAAAACTAGTGAACCAAGTGAAACATTTATTAGGAGGGAAAAGAGTACATGTGAATAGGCACACACTGGCAAGCACAGAGCGTTGGGTCCTTGTGGTAGTTTGAATCACTTTTATGAGATTTTCTTCTGGGTTGCCTTTGGCCAAACATCTTGCTTTGACCGATTCTGAGTCCATGTTTGGTTTATATCAGTGTCGGCCCATGTGTGTACCCACATTTCTTAGCCAAGTTGGGTTCTAGTGAAGAGGCCTGTGGGCAGGTTGACATTACTCCCTTTTTGATCTACAAAGATACTTGCTATGGGTGTATTCTTGGAAAGGTCCTCTGGACCTGGAGAATGAGAAAAGTACTATCTCATATCTGGGCAGGGCTTAGCTCCTCCTCCTCTTTGTCTTGGGGTATCTGTCCACAGGGGACAAAGTCCAGCTGTAGAGCCCTGAGTTCATTTAGCTCCTGCCTCATGTTCATTTCCAACAGCACAAGAGATGACTCTAAACGTGGCCATCTAATGTGAAGAGTCGAGTCTTTGGAAAAGACCTTGATGCTGGGAAAGATTGAAGGCAGGAGGAGAAGGGGATGACAGAGGATGAGATGGTTGGATGGCATCACTGACTCAATAGACATGAGTTTGAGCAAGCTCCAGGAGATGGTGAAGGACAGGGAAGCCTGGCGTGTTGCAGTCCATGAGGTCGCAAAGAGTTGGCATGACTGAATGACTGAACAACATGTATATTTTTGGAAGGTCTGCACCCAGTGACACAGTGACACAATGTTGTTCAGTGGTTAAGTCATGTCCAACTCTTTGTAACCTCGAGGATTGTAGCACACCAGGCTCCTCTGTCCTCCATTATCTTCCAGAGTTTGCTCAGATTCATGTTCATTGAGTCAGTGATACTATCTGACCATCTTATCCTCTGGCACCCCTTTCTCCTTTTGCCTTCTGAAAAGACCCATCATCAGGGTCCTTTCCAATGAGTTTAAGTTTTTCACATCAGGTGGCCACAGTATTGTAGCTTCAGCAACAGTCCTTCCAATGAATGTTCAGGACTGATTTCCTTTAGTATTGACTGGTTTGCTCTCCTTGCCGTCCAAGGTACTCTCAAGAGTCTTATTGAACACCGCAGTTCAAAAGCATCAATTCTTTGGCACTTAGCTTTCTTTATAGTCCAACTCTCACATCCATATATGACTACTGGAAAAACCACAGCTTTGACCAAATGGACCTTTGTTGGCAAAGTAATGTCTCTGCTTTTTAATATGCTGTCTGGGTTGGTCATAGCTTTTCTTTCAAGGAGCAAGCGTCTTTTAATTTCATGGCTGCAGTCACTATCTGCAATGATTTTGGAGCCCAAGAAAATAAAGTCTGCCACTGTTTCCATTGTTTCCCCATCTATTTGCCATGAAGTAATGTGGCTGGATACCATAATCTTAGATTTTTGAATGTTGAGTTTTAAGCCAGCCTTTTCACTCTTACTTTCACTAGCATATTTTTGGAATGAGAGGTGGAGTCTGAACTGGGAGGGTGGTAGACTGGTTTAACTCAAATGTTAACAGAATTTCCTTTCAATTCACATTTCCTGCTTTGAAACTGCTGAGAAAAAGTACCTCCAAAATGACAGAGGCATCTTTAAAAATGTTAGAGACAGACCCTACCTGTAGAGAGGACAGGAAGGCGTGGAGATCTGGTAAGGTAAAATTGATACACTTTGACAAAACAGGAGTTGGGGAAGGGAGTTCTTAGACTACTGAGCACTGACAGCAGAGGAGAAATTGTGCTTCAGAAGTATCAGTACTTCACAGTTAACCTCCATAGAAGGAGAGATGTTTTGAGATTCTAGAGGTGGGTGAGAGGAAAAGTGTGTAATTGTTATATTAGTTATTCTGCTTCTGGATATGTTACTTAAATATTACTGCACAGTGAATTATGTTATAGGAGGTTAAGAGAAAAATGGTCTTTGGGTTTTGTGTTTAATTAGTCTTTGTATTTTCTTCAGGTTGCTGGCTACTTGCATTCTGGCAACTCACATTATACTGTTAAATAATAGATGATCATATTCCAGATCTGTTTGATGGCAAACAGACACCAACAATTTTGTAATACATATACTAATAAAAGTTACCCTTACCTCCTATATAGCACAGGATACTCTGCTCAATATCATGTAACAACCTAAGTGGGAAAAGAATTTGAAAAAGAATAAACACATGTATATGTTAAAAAAAATTAACCATGACACCTATGCTGTAGTCTGTTTGAAACTAATAATAATATATTTGGAATCTGTTATTTGTTAGACACAGAGCTACAAAGACAAATTGTATTTAGACCCTGCCTTTAGGGCTTCATCATCTCAGGGGCAGACAAATGAGTTACTACAATTTGATGTGATTTGTACTACGAGGTATTTAATGAAACCTAGGGAACTGGTGATGGCTTTACTTGTGAAGTGACTTTTGATCTGGGCTTTGAATGAGTTGTCACATTTTCTGGAAGAAATATGAGTAAAAGTCACAATTTTGTGTTCAAAAAAAATCTAAACAAGTATAAAAGTATATTTTCTTACCCTTGGGCACAAAACTGTCCTGAAAAATTTTCTTTTGGAGTTAAGGATAAAAGTGATTTTCAGTGATATCATTAAGTGTTTCAGATGAAATCTGTTGAGGCTCATTTATGTGTTCAAAGGACTTTCCCTTTGTCTCTCCCTCTGGCTTTCTCCAGCATTCCCAAGTTGTTCAGTGGGTAAAGAATCTGCCTGCAATTCAGGAGACGCAGGTTTGATCACTGGGTGGGAAGATCCCCTGGAGGAGGGCATGGCACCCCACCCCAGTATTCTTGCCTGGAGAATCCCATGGACAGTGGAGACTGGTGGTCTATAGACCACGGGGTCACAAAGAGTCAGACACGACTGAAGTGACTGAGTAAGCATGCACTCTCTCTCTCTTGCTTTATGCCTCTCTCTGTCTCGTGGGCTCTGGTGTACTTCTGTGTTCTCTCTTTTTTCATTCTCTGGACTTTTGATTATAGCACATCTTCAGCTAAGCTTTATATCATCCTATTTAGAATACATTACCAAAGTAGTTTACATAATGTGTCTTACCAGAAATTTTCAGAAGCGATCATAAAAATGACATGAGCATCTCTTAAACATAACCATTTTAGTTAAATTAAGGGATTTTCTGGTGGCTCAGATAGTATAGAGTCTGCCTGCAATGTGGGAAACCTAAGTTTGATCCCTGGGTTGAGAAGATTCCCTGGAGAAGGACATGGCAACCCACTCCAGTATTCTTGCCTGGTGAATCCCCTGGAGGAGGACACCAGGCTCTCCTGTTCATGGGATTCTAAAGGCAGGAATACTAGAGTGGGTTGCCATGTCCTCCTCCAGGGGATCTTCTGGACTCAGGGATCAAACCCATGTATCTAATGTCTCTTGCATTGGCAGGCAGGTTCTTTACTACTAGTGCAACTTGAGAGCTGAGAATTAATTTCTTATTGTTCTTTAAAGAGACTTTGTTTGATAAAATCATGAATAATTATTGATTTTTAAAAAGTTACCTGCAAAAACTGGGACTGCTGGTGTATAGATCCTTTGTAATTTATTTATTTCTATTTTTAAAAATTTCAATCTTTGTTAACTTAAAAGCAGATGTAGAGTTTGAAAGTAGGAATTGGACCTAAACCTATCCACCAGTAAATTCTTTAGCATTTTTAGTTTATAGTAAATTTGATGATAAAGAGAAAGAACATAGCTTATGCATGTTTGTTCTTCAGTCCAGTAGAAAGAATACTTTTTATAGCTTTTACTGAACTTCCATTTACTGCTAAAAATATCCATTTCATTCTTTCTTCTTCCATTCTCCCCTCTCCCTGAACTTTACCTTTTATCTGGGACAATGGGATATTTAAGTTCCTGAAACACAGGATTCATGCTTAATGAAAACAAAAGTTCTTGCCAAATGTTAATGGCAAGCCACGTAGGTGAAACTACTTGAGCAGTGCAAAGGTGAAATCTATTTTTTTGAAAATTTAAACTGTCCCTGTAAGTTAACTAAGTTTTCTAGGACATGAAACTAAAAGTTAAAACCAGTAGACCAGTCATATGGTTCATTTCTCTGTTCTTCTGTAAGATAATTCCTATTATCACTTTTCAAGCTAGAGATTTGAAGGTTTTTGTGTTGAGCATAATATAAGAGGCATATGAATTTAGAGGGAGACAGAAAGAGAATGCACCTTAGGAGAGTGTCAGTGAGGAAGGAAATTTCCTCTGCTCTTCTTAATTAAATTAACATGAGACAGGTAGCAAGGGAAAATCAAACAAAAGTTGAATAACATGTTTACGTGGGACAGATCCAGGCAAACTTGGTAGCTGGCCAAAATGGCTAGAAACTTCACCTTAAATGCCATCTCCAGCTAAACACGAAAGACGTTAGGGGTAGTAGTTTGGGACTTCAAAGTGACGGGAGGTAACTGAGATCGAAATGGAAAACCAAATGTTTGGTGAGTAAAGGTTTGCAGTGCTGTGCAGAGATAATGTTATTTAGGGACACAGTGAACTCTGATCTCCAGGCCCTGCTCAATGTCCCTCACAAACTCCGCCCCTATTCTTTGCAGATATTTCTGGTGGCAGCTGTATTCTGGGGACAGATGCTACCTAAATTCTTTCAGGCAGTTAGGAGGAGGACCAAAGTTTCTTCTTGAGTTTTTTATGGGCTTTGATGGTTTTCAGCTCAAAATAATCTACATCCCAAGGAGACATTCCTGAGGTGGCAAATTTTATTCCCCTACCAAAAGAAGTAGAAGAGAAGTAAATATGCAAGAAAGAAAAGTGGAATATGAAGCAAGGGAGGATGTTGGGAGCAAGAAGTAAGGAAATAAAGGAGAAGAAAAAGAGGGGACTTTTAGAAGATCCAAAGGGGGCAAATAGGAGATTCAGTGGAGAGATAGAAGGGGAGATTTTCATCTCACTTTTCTAACAATGAAAAAAATTATGGAAGTCATAACATATTGAGTTTCTAAGAGGGTTGTGCTTTAAGGTACAGCCAGAAAGCTTGAAGGTTGAGATTTTTATATGGAGTCCAAATCCAAATGTCATTGTATAGCATTTAAATAAGCCAATCCTGTATTCTTTCCCCTGTCTAGCATTTAAACTGAGCCCCCCCCACCCCCGCCATCATTGTGAAAGATGCACGTGAAGTGAGAGAAATGTAGTGGTTAAAGAAAGTCAGTAGAAATTTTTAAAAAATATAACTGACATTCAGTAAAATTCATTCTTTCTTTTTCAAAAATATTCATTTTATTTGGTATTTCAAAAAATCATATTTTTCTGTAGCTAATTTATGAATGTTGACCTTTAGTTGACATTCAGAAGATAAGATTCCACCCAGCAATCCCACTACTGGGCATATACCCTGAGAAAATCACAAAAAAGACACATGCACCCCAATGCTCACTCCAGCATTATTTAGATTAGCCAGGATATGGAAGCAACCTAGTTGTTCATTGACAGATGAATGGATAAAGAAGTTGCAGTACATATGTACAGTGAAATATCACTCAGTCATGAAAAGGAGTGAATCTGAGTCAGTAGAAGTGAAGTGGATGAACCTCTAGAGCCTGTTACACAGAGTGAACTAAGTCAGAAAGAGAAAGATTAATATCATATATTAATGCATATGTATGAAATCTAGAAAGATAGTACTGATGAGACTATGTGCAGGGCAGCAAAGGAGACACTGACATAAAGAACAGACTTTTGGACACAGTAGGAGAAGGAGAGGGTGTGATGATTTGATAGAATAGCATTGAAAAATATATATTAGCATATGTAAAATAGATAGCCAGTGGGAGTTTGACATATGATACAGGAAACCAAGAGCTGGTGCTCAGTGGTAACCTTGAGGGATGGAGTGGGGAGGGAGAGGGGAGGGAGGAGTTTAGGAGCGAAGGGGCATGTTTGCCTATGGCCAATTCATGTTGATGTATGGCAGAGGCCATAACAGTATTGTAAAGTAATTATGCTCCAATTAATTTAAGTAAATAAAAAAGCAAGCATCATATATTAATGCATATATATGGAATCTAGAAAAATGAATGTATTTTCAGGGCAGGAACGGAGACACAGACATAGAGAATGGACTTATGGACATAGCAGGGGAAGGTGAGTAGGACAAACCGAGAGAGTAGCATGGACATATATACACTATCATCTGCAAAATGGATAGATAGTGGGAAGCTCAGGGAGCTTACTTCAGTCAGGGCTCTGTGATGATCTAGAGGGGTGGGATGGGAGGGTGGGAGGAGGCTCAAGAGGGAGGGGCTGTATGTATACTTATAGCTGATTCATGCTGTTGTGTAGCAGAAACCAGCATGACACTATAAAACAACTATCCTTCAATTAAAAATAAACTTAAAAAAATAAAAGTCATTCTTTTGGTGTACACTTCTAGTTTTGACAAATACATATAGTTGTGTAGCCACATCACAATAATTATAAAGAACAGTTCTGCCCACATCCACACCTTTGTAAACATTGCTTTCCTCTCTGTCCATCCTTTGATAAAAACTGATCTGTTATCTTTTCTTATACTCTTGCTTTAGAAGAATGTCAATGGAGTCTGACTTTTTTCACTAAGCATTGTGCATTTGAAATTCATCCATATTGTACTGTGTTATCAATAGCATAGTGTTAAGAAGGAGAGATATTATTTACAAGGACTCCTGCAATAGGAAAAGTGCTCTGAAAAAGGCTCTTATTTTATAATTAGATCAAGAAGTGGGTTGGACACTTGTTGGGGAAGAGAGCGTGAAGTGTAAAGAGTAGGTGATATCCTGAAGTTAGCACCTGCCACTTGTGTGCTGGGGACACGAACTCATGATCACACATGAGCTATGATGCATCTCACTTCTCTTTTTAGAGCTTGTTTACATTTTCAGGCAAACCAGAGTTTGGGGGTTTTGGGGGGAGAGTGAGCCTCACTAAAATTTAACAAGCCATAGAAAAATAAGAAATGAGCAATTGTGAATATGAAGTCAAGTTTTTCTTTTCTCCTAGTACCAAGTGGTATTTGTTTATCTTTCTATCAGCTGAAGGCTATTTGAATTGTTGCCAATTTTGGTGATGATGAATAAAAAGGTAAAGTTAAAGCCACTCAGTCGTGTCAGACTCTTTGTGACTCCATGGTCTATACAGTCCATGGAATTTTGCAGGCCAGAATACTGGAATGGGTAGCCTTTCCCTTCTCCAGGGGATCTTCCCAAGCCAGGGATCAAATCCAGGTCTCCCGCATTTACAGGCGGATTCTTTACCAGCTGAGTCACGAGGGAAGCCCAATAATGAATAAAGTTAACATAAATATTCAAGTCTAGATTTTTGTGTAAATGGAAGTTTTCATTCCTCTTGTATATACCCCAAGGGATTCTTGCATTGCTAGGGCATATGGTAAGGATATGTTCACCACACCTAACTGCCAAGCTGTTTTCTAAAGTGGCTATATAGTTATATTTCCAACAGTTCATGAGAATTCCATTTGTATCTTTTTTCCCTATCACTTAGTTTTGCTATTTTATCTGCCACTCTGATGCACATATTGTGGCAGCTCACTGTATTTTATTATTTTTCCCCAATGACTGCTTATGTTGGTTTCTTGATTCGTGGCAGCCAGCAGGGAAGTCACAGGAGCTGCCTAGGACTACTAGAGCCAGCAGTCACTGGAGTGAAAGGAGGCCTTAGTTCCCAGGAGCCTGGGGGAACCTGGTGTCTCAGGAGTCACTTGGCTCACTGGAGCTGGCAGGCACCGGGGAGAGGGGGGCCTCGGTTGCTGAGTTTGCCAGGAGTCATCCAGGGCTGCAGGAGTCAGACTGATGGGAAAGGCAGATCTGGGATGTGTAGTGAAGGCAGGTGCTGTTTTACTCCCCTTTTCCCACGGGGAATGGGTCTCTGTGCTGGACTGCCCAGTCCTGAAGGAAGGGTTTGGGGGGCCTGGACCCCAGGAGTTCATCAGGAGCCGAGTGTCAGGAGCCCAACCTGGAGCTGCTGGAATTGGCAGGTGCAGCGGGGAGCCTGGGCTCCTAGGAGCCCACAGGAAGCCCGGGCTGGAAGCTGTCTGAGGCTGCATTATCTGCTGGGATTGCTGGAGTGCAAGGAGCTGGGATGAGGCAGGGGTGGGTGTGCCTGGAATCCTTGGCTCTGGGGAAGGTATTTTCATGTGCAGATCATTTTCAAATAGATATTTCTACTGGGAGGAGAGTGGATATGACTTCTAAAAGCACTTTCATGTCTTTCTAATCTTTTGGCCTTTTTTACTTTTGCTTTATTTACTTTTCTTGCCTTATTGGCACTCATAGAACCTCTAGTAAAATGGTCAATTGGATTGGTGAGAGCAGACATCCTTGCCTTGTTCCTGATCTTTGGAGGAAGGCTTTCACTTTTTCACCATTAAGTATCATATTAGCGGAACTATTTCTATGAAAAGTGAAAGTTCATTTCATAATTTGTTGGGCTTTGTTATTTTGGATGACTGTTACGTTTTTCTACATTTTATGTCATACTTATTGACATGGTCATATCCATTTCTTTCTTTCTTTTTTTCATTTATTTTTATTAGTTGGAGGCTAATTACTTTACAATACTGTAGTGGTTTTTGTCATATATTGACATGAATCAGCCATGGATTTACATGTATTCCCTATCCCAATCGCCCTCCCACCTCCCTCTCCACCCGATTCCTCTGGGTCTTCCCAGTGCACCAGGCCCGAGCGCTTGTCTCATGCATCCAGCCTGGGCTGATGATCTGGTTCACCCTAGATAATATACATGTTTCGATGCTGTTCTCTCGAAACATCCCACCCTCGCCTTCTCCCACAGAGTCCAAAATTCTGTTCTGTACATTTCTTTTCTCTTATTCTGTTAATATGATGAATTATAGTGATTAATTTTCTAATGGTCCTCTCAGAACTTCTAACCAAATTTGTTATTTATGGAGGTAAATATGAATTGTTTGTATGTTTTGATTTCATTCTGATTTCTGCTCTTTTCATTTCTTACTCTCTTATTAGCTCTTCTTCCAATAACTGGAAGACTCTCCAGGGAAAAAAGCTTCAGTTTCTCTTACCTCTAGTTGCTTTTGGGCTGTGGCCATCTCTCCTGGACATGGACCTTTTGTGAGGGAGTTTGGCAATATGGGAGGTGGGGTACAGCTGACTTTACATGTTGATTTTGTGATAAATTTGAGTTTTTCTTCCTAATACCTCCATGAGATTGAGATTATGACATTTCCATTTACAGGTAAAGATCTCCAAAACAAATGCCTAGCAATTACGTCTCCTGTTACACCTGCCAAGCATTACTGCTGCATCGTGATTATCTCTGTGCTTCTAGCTCTAACTGTGGTGTTACTTTTCACTAATGTGACAGGTGAGTTACCTGTTCCCCAAGCCGTACCATGCTCTTTGCACATTCACATTGTAAATAAATATTTATTGAGCTCCATTATGTGCCAGGGTGTGTGAAATGCTTGAGGTGTATCAGTGAACAAAACACAAAAATTCCCTGTCCCAGGGAACTCCTATTAATAGCAGGAAGATGCAGATGTTATAGTGTAGGGTAACAGGTTGAGATCAATGTAAGTGTCCAGGGCAAGTCTCCTTGAGAAAACGACTGTTCAGCAAACTACTGAAGGAGATGAAGGAGCCACTGGGCATGTGGGGAAAGCATTCTAGATGGCAGGAACAAGTAGAATGAAAGGAGGAAGCTCCTGGTAGTTTGAGGAACAGCAGGGAGGCTTCTATAGTTGAAGCAAGGTGAGAATGAAGAAGAGTAATGGGCTGGGGGTCAGGGAGGTCACAGCCTAATGAGTCAGGTAAAGACTTTGGCTTTTAATCTGAGTTCATTGGGGGAGAGCAAGAAGAGGGAAGTTGTAGGAGAGGAATGCCATGATCTGAATTTCATTGTAGAATAATATTTTGACTGCTACATTGAGAATCATGTAATGTGTATATTTATTAACATAGTAGTTTTCATAGAACATTCTATTTTAAGGCAAATCCTCAATATAATAAAATCACTTGGGAAAAGCAACTACCACTAGTTTGTACTCAGCAAGTGATCACAGATCTCAATATTCCATTTTCCCAGAAACCAAAAACAAAAAACGACCTCAAAAGACTTGTTGTTTTGGCAAGCAGTTAAGTGATTTCCAAGTATTGAGTAACAGTTGGTGTTTTATAAATGACTAAGGCTGATAACATTCTAAGAGGCACTAGAAATGCACTTGAGAATATGTTCCTGGAAGTAAAATAAGATGAGAGAAAATTATGTAATGGATGGTGCCAAAATACATATAAAGGAAAACTATTCATTTGGAAAAACAGACAAATTTGGGCTTGGGAAACATTTCTAAGAATCTGTCTACCTGTAGAAAGTAGCCCCAGTTCACATTTTGAGAAAAGCAAAAGATTATTAGCCAAGGCCATAAAAGTGCAAAAGTGTAGTTGCTCTTTGGCCATGCATTTTTTTCAAACCCCTCATTTTGGAATTGAGTTATACTGTACTTCCATATACATGTACACACATGTGTATATACATATGTAAAAAAAGACTGGCCTCAAGATGGTAAGTGGAAAAATAGATAAAAGGGATAAGAAAATTTATTTGATATGCTTCACTGTTTCTGTCCAACTTTTAGTGAGAAGCAGAAAGCCAGACTCACATGTTCTGTATGTCACTTGCCCAAAAGGATGGATTGGATTTGGGTATAAGTGTTTTTATTTTTCGGAAGACTCAAAGAATTGGACATTCAGTCAGACATTTTGTACTTCACTGGGGGCTGTTCTTGTTCAGTTTGAAACAGAGGAGGAGCTGGTAAGGAGTATTTTTGGATCATGTTCTTTGTTAAATACTTAGCCCCTGATAAGGATGTAGGCTGCACAGGGTGACAGCTGAAAAAAGAGGAAGAATCCCATTCCAGGCAGACTTGGGGGCTTGGAGTGCATATTAGTGTCTGATATTTCTTGGGTGTGTCTTCTGCCTGGAACCGTGTGAGACAATTTAGACACATTGTCTGATGTAATCCTCATGGTTAACCTTCAAATTAGATATATTGTTCCCATTGTAAAAACAAAGTTTGGTAATCATGTAATTTATCATCCAAATTGGGACATTTTGGGGAGTGAAAGTGACAATATTATGTTGGTATGTTGGAAGTGACAATATTATGTTGGAACCACAGGCATAACCTGGGACTTTCCCAGTCAAATTGGGATGTGTGATCAATTTAATGTAATTTAGGATCAGAGACGTTTGAGTGACTTAAGCTGAGAACTGGGGACTAGACTTCTCCCTTCAGTGTCTAAGCTTCTCAGTTATATCAGGCTGTCATCCAAAGAGAGGAGGCTGGGGGGAAGAGGTCTCAAGGGTAAAATGAAGGAGACATGTGTTTTTGCTTTCTGTCTTTTATAATAGAACTTTCTGAAAAGATACAAAGACTCTTCCGACCATTGGATTGGCCTTAGCAGAGAATCATCACATCATCCTTGGAAGTGGACAGACAACTCTACATATAATGCCTCGTAAGTTTTTAGGCTGCCTTCTATTGTATGAATATGTAGTTATGGGTGTGAGTTATATTTACAGGAATGTAAATGTAATATCATGGAAGGTTTCCTGCACTATGATGTAATAAATAGAAATCCTTTGTATGCTCTTCTGTTTATTAGCAGTGACAGTGCCTTTGGGAAAAGTTTACATAGCGTGTTTTCAGTTGAAATCTTTAGCATGATGATGACATTAGACATAGTTCTGCTTTCACTCACTGACTTAAACTGTGCTGAAATCCGTATTTAGAATGTAGAGAGAACAGCTGAGGTACTCTGGGGTCCTATAGTCTTGGAAAGCCACTGAAGATTTGGTATCCACAGACCCTCAGTCCACTCTGCCAGCTGCTGTGTTTATTCCTAAAAGGAAGGTTGTCAGGGACCCAGAGGGAATCCCTCCTGTGATAATTTACTCTGGAAGAAACTTAGTAACACATCTTGGGTTGTGAACACTTCAGTGGGGAGGTCTTAACTGTAACCATTACACAGGAGCAGACAGAATAAAAAGGGGCAATCATTTCCCTCAATCAAAGCCAAGTCCATTTAAGAATTTACTAGTAAGTACATACTTTTATTTTCACACATGTATGAAACAGGTCAGGAGAACACTGAAAATTATCTTCATTGAAGGCCAATGAAAATAATCAATAAATGATCAAAAATAAAAGAATAGAAAAGAGTTTTATTTCAAGCAAGCTGAGGACTAGCCAAGAAGGAAGCCTGCCTCCCAGATCACTCTGAGAAACTGCTTCAGAGAAACAGGTTTCTAGCCCAGTTTTATATTTTGTCAGGAGAGAGAACATTAAACAAGTCAGGGTCACATTCCTTCAAGATTTCAAATGAAAGAAAGAACAAACCAGCACATACAGAGCAGGTCAGTACGGCCTTGGCACCTGGGAAGGGAGTCTTATCATTGAAGGAGAACCAGCACTAGTGTCCCCAGAAGACAGACATTTAACCTTTATTTTGAACATGGACATTTTTTACTTCTGGTCAATGTGCCCTTTTCTTTAGTCATTAAAGCAAAAGTACAATATTTGTTTGATAGGCCACAAACAGGGTTTTACAGATGGCCTAAAATTAAAGTTAACTCATGTATAAGCCAGAATGACTTCCCTACATTTCAATATATGAAAATTTCTTTTATCTCCACCTATGGCAGCAGTTCATTTGGCCACAACAGCCAATAACTAAATAACTAGTCAACAGTATAACTGGATTTGGGATGGGCAATGATAATCTTCTGATATTCAGGTAGGGAGTTTGAGAATATAAAAGGAACTAAATACAGAAATGATGTATATGTACTAAGAAGCCATATGAAGACAGATTTTTACTTTTTTCTGGTTCACATTAAAAATACCTGGAGTGGGGGTGTGGAAGAATATGAGGAGGAAGGAATACAGATGTCTAACCTATGGTTTTTAATATTTTTGTGTTTGGTTTCAGATTTGTCATCACAGGAACTGGGGAATGTGCCTACCTGAATGATGTTAGAATTAGTAGTTCCAGGGTATACGCAAATAGAAAATGGATTTGCAGCAAGACAAATAGTAATGTCTCCATACCCTTAAGTACTTCAAGGCCTTTTTAGGGAATATCACACACCATTTCCAAGAGATGCATTGTAAGTTGCTATACACAGTTGCTGCTGTATTGCCTGATCTGCCGAAAATTTATCATCAAAATTCACTTATAGTATTTGTTAACAGTGAAGAAGTAAGCTATTCTTGAATGATATAGGGATTTGTAAGAACATAATTCTAAGTGTTAAATGATGTATGTGCTAAGTCACTTCAGTCGTATCTGACTCTTTGTGACCCTATGGACAGTACCCCACCAGGCTCTTCTGTCCATGAGATTCTCCGGGCAAGAATGCTAGAGTAGGTTTCCATGTCCTGCTCCAGGGGTTAAATAATATGAGTTGATAGTTATATTTGAACCTGATAACTGTGAATGGATAGAGAAGCCTGACGTGCTGCCGTCCATGGTGTCGCAAAGATTTGGACATGACTTAGCGACCGAACAACAAAATATGAATGAATTCCTCTTTTGTTAGACAGATAGCACTGTTCTGTGCACACATAGGGCCATAAAAATAACTACGATAGCCGAAACCATGCAAAATGATAATGAGAAATTTATAACTGGCTAACACATTCAAAATCCTCTTAGTATCGGTTATAAATATATAGGGAAATTCTCAAAACACTAAGACTTAGGACTCCCTGATGGTCCAGTCGCTAAGACTCCATGCTTCTAATGCAAGGGGCCTGGGTTTGATACCTGGTCAAGGAACTAGATCCCACATGCCACAACTGGAAGGTCCCATGTGCGGCAACTAAAGATTCCCGCATGCTGCACAACAAAGTAAATCAGCTATATAGCACATGGAATCTTTAGTTGCGGCATGTGGGATTACACTCCAATGGAAAGAAAAAACAAAACGAAACACTTTTTACCACAAAGAGCAGAGAAAAGAAAGAAAGAAAAAAAAAGAAATCACAGAAGTTGTCAAAAAAAAAAAAAAAAAAAGAAAAACAAGATTCCACATGCTGCAAGGAAAATTGAAGATCCCATGTGCCATGACTAACATGTGGTGCAGCCAAATAAATTTTTAAAAAATTACAAAGACTAACATTACTTTTAGATTTTATATTTTAAAACAGTAGAATTAGAAACACTGGAAAAGTGCTTTTTACACTTATTCTTAGTGTTCATGTTTTTAATTACAGTGTGCTAAATAAATATATATATATATACACACATACCAATTTTTTATTTAACTATTAGATTTAAAATATCCTGTTTTTATCCCACTTAGTTCACAAATAGTTAAATACTTTTACTAATGAAGGCTATGATACCCAAATCTCAGAACTGTTTACATATTATTGAGTTTTAAGAAACAAACTGTTTTAAATTTTTACAGCATTAGCTACACTGTGCTCATGAGTGCCAAAAAGGATGAAATAGCAATTTATAATGCATTCTTGCTCTGTTATTGGTTTGGCCAAAAAGTGTGTTCCAGTTTTTCCATAACATGTTAAACATGGGAAAACCTGAATGAACGTTTTGGCCAATCCAATACTTCCATTTCTCCCATCTCACTTGTATATTTCTTGATTTCTTCTTTTGTAAAAAAAAGTTTTTTCATTTATTTTTATTAGTTGGAGGCTAATTACTTTACAATATTGTAGTGGTTTTTGCCATCCATTGACATGAATCAGCCATGGATTTACATGTGTTCCCCATCCTGATCCCCCCTCCCGCCTACTTCAGGTATACAGCAGAGTGAATTAGCTATGCAGGTACATGTGTGCATTCTTTTATAGACTATTTTCCCTATATGAATTCACACAATTTAGGGTGACATTCCCTGTGCAATATAGTATGTTCTTAACAGATATAGTACGTTCTACATTTTGTAGAGAGTTGTGTGTATACCTCAATCTCAATCTCCAAATTTATCCCTCTCCACTCCTTTACCACCAGGTAACCATAAGTTTGATTTCTACATCTTTGACTCTATTTCTGTTTTGTGTATCAGTTTATTTGTACCATTTTTTAGATTCCATGTATAGGCGATATCATATGATGTTTGTCTTATCAGTTTCCTCTTTTTGTGCAGTCACCCAGCCATACCTGACCTTTTGTGACCCCATGGGCTGCAAAACTGGAGAAGAAAATGGCAACACATTCCATTATTCTTGCCTGGAGAATCCCATGGACGGAGGAGTCTGATGGGATCGCAAAGAGTCGGACACGACTGTAATGACTTGGCTTGGCATGGTAGGGACTGCAGAACACGAGGCTTTGTAATTCTTGTAATACAGTGAAATTTTGACAAAATCAGTTTTGTATCTATTTTTATATATTGTATAATTATATTTTTATACATACTTGAGATTATGTGTTTGTTTTATTTTTTTCTTGTCTTACGATCATTTTGCCTCAGGTTTTCTAAGATTCCTAGACTGTCTAGCTCACTTCTATATTCTCAGAGACTAGTACAGTGTCTCAAATACTGAATATGGTCTAAACATACCTGTGAATATATAATACCTTCAAGACCTTGAGATTCTGCTCTGTTTTCTTGGTTTCTGCTACTTTTTTTTTATATATAAAGAAAGCTAAATTTCCACAGAAATCTGGAAGATAAAATAAATCAATTAATAGATTTTGTATGGATAAACTTGATGTGATTAGCTTACAAATGATGTTTGAGTCAAATTGTGACCCTAACTGGCTTAGTATTCTTTTACACACTAATTTTCAAGCCATGCATTCCATCTTTTAGCTATGAACTTTGTAAATTAAACAGCTACTCAAAGCAGAGTTTCTTCACATGAAAAATAAATGCAATTAGTAGTTTCACTGGATAGGCTGTTCTCTAGTTGCAGTATGGGGGCTACTCTCTAGTTGTGGTGTGTGGGCTTCTCACTGCAGTGGCTTCTCTTGTTGCAGAAAGTGGGCTCTAGGGCACCAGGGCTCAATAATTATGATGCACAGGCTTTGTTGCCCCAAGGCGCATGGAATCCTCCCAGACTAGGGATCAAACCTGTATCCCCTGTCTTGGCATGTAGATTGTTAACCACTGGGCCACAAGGGAAGTCCAATAACTAGTTTTTTTTCCATCATTGCTCTATGGAAATAAAATTTAAAATAACAGCAATTATTCTGGAATGTCTATGTGATGACAAGTCCATTGTCACTTTCCTATTGGCACTAGCAGAAAGTCAAGGAATGGAATGAATCAGTTTCTAACACATCAGTGGAAATCACTACTGATTGGATTAATCATTCAGACATCATGTAGAAACAAACTTGCAGAATTACATAGAAACGCATCTACATGCTTTGAGACTTACGCATTCTTCCTCTTTAAATTCATTCTGACTCATTCTTTATCTTCTAACCAGAGGGATTATTCTAACCCAAAGTGTGATCTGGTCACCGTTTGATGTGAGAGTTGGACTGTGATGAAAGCCGAGTGCCGAAAAAATGGATGCTTTTGATATCTCAAAGCTGACGGCAGAAGAATTAATGCTTTTGAACTGTGGTGTTGGAAAAACTCTGGAGAGTCCCTTGGACTGCAAGGAAATCCAACCAGTCCATCCTAAAGGAGATCAATCCTGGGTGTTCATTGGAAGGACTGATGCTGAAACTGAAACTCCAGTACTTTGGCCACCTCATGCGAAGAGTTGACTCATTGGAAAAGACCCTGATGCTGGGAGGGATTGGGGGCAGGAGGAGAAGGGGACAACAGAGGATGAAATGGTTGGATGGCATCACCAACTCAATTGACATGAGTCTGGGTGAACTCCGGGAGTTGGTGATGGACAGGAAGGCCTTGCATGCTGCGGTTCATGGGGTCACAAAGAGTCGGACACGATTGAGCAACTGAACTGAATATGCATTTAAGTTTCTTCCATATCTTTTCATGGATTGATAGCTCATTTTAAAATACCTCTGAATAATATTTTTTGTCTGACTGTTCCACAGTTTATCCATTCATCCACTGAAACATGTCTTGACTACTTCCAAATTTTGGTAATAATGAATAAAGTTGCTAAAAACATACTTGTGCAGGTTTTTATTTGTATAAACTTTTCCAACATCTTTGGACAAATAGCAAGGAGTACAGTTGCTAAATCATATGGCGCCAGTATATTTAGTTGTATAAGAAAACTAAACAAATGGGACCTAATGAAACTGAAAAGCTTCTGCACTACAAAGGAAACTATAATTAAGGTGAAAAGACAGCCCTCAGATTGGGAGAAAATAATAACAAATGAAGAAACAGACAAAGGATTAATCTCAAAAATATACAAGCAACTCCTGCAGCTCAATTCCAGAAAAATAAATGACCCAATCAAAAAATGGGCCAAAGAACTGAACAGACATTTCTCTAAAGAAGACATACAGATGGCTAACAAACACATGAAAAGATGCTCAACATCACTCATTATTAGAGAAATGCAAATCAAAACCACAATGAGGTACCATTACACGCCAGTCAGGATGGCTGCTATCCAAAAGTCTACAAGCAATAAATGCTGGAGAGGGTGTGGAGAAAAGAGAACCCTCTCACACTGTTGGTGGGAATGCAAACTAGTACAGCCACTATGGAAAACAGTGTGGAGATTTCTTAAAAAACTGGAAATAGAACTGCCATATGACCCAGCAATACCACTTCTGGGCATACACACTGAGGAAACCAGATCTGAAAGAGACACGTGCACCCCAATGTTCATCGCAGCACTGTTTATAATAGCCAGGACATGGAAGCAACCTAGATGTCCATCAGCAGACGAATGGATAAGGAAGCTATGGTACACATACACCATGGAATATTACTCAGCTGTTAAAAAGAATTCATTTGAATCAGTTCTAATGAGATGGATGAAACTGGAGCCCATTATACAGAGTGAAGTAAGCCAGAAAGATAAAGAACATTACAGTATACTAACACATATGTATGGAATTTAGAAAGATGGTAACGATAACCCTATATGCAAAATAGAAAAAGAGACACAGAAGTACAGAACAGACTTTTGAACTCTGTGGGAGAAGGTGAGGGTGGGATGTTTTGAAAGAACAGCATGTATATTATCTATGGTGAATTAAAAAAAAAAAAAGAAACCACCAAATTCTTTCCAAAGGGTTGGTATCATTTTGTCTTTCCCAATATATGGAGTTTCTTGCTGCCTCATATCCTTGAAGCATTTGGTTTTGTCAGTGTTCCAGATTCTGATCTTAATAGGTATGCAGCCGTACCTCATGATTTTTCATTACTCTAATTGCCTTTCCCTGATGGTATACGGTACGGAGCATTTTTTTTTTTTCATGTTCTTATTTGCCCTCTGTATATCTTTTTTGATGATGTATCTATTAAGATTGAGTTTTAAGAGCCCTTTGTATATATATATTTTGGGTAGCCGTTATTTATTGGAATGTGTCTTTTGCAAATATTTTAGCCCAGTCTGGTTTGCTTCTAATTCTCTTAATGCTGTTTTTTTCTAGAGTAAAAGTTTTTTAAATTTCATGAAGTCCAACTTATTAATTATTTTTTTCATTTATTTTTATTAGTTGGAGGCTAATTACTTTACAATATTGTAGCGGTTTTTGTCATACATTGACATGAATCAGCCATGGATTCACAAGTATTCCCCATCCTGATCCCCCCTCCCACCTCCCTCTCCACCTGATTCCTCTGGTTCTTCCCAGTGCACCAGGCTCGAGCCCTTGTCTCATGCATTCAGCCTGGACTGGTGATCTGGTTCACCCTAGATAATATACATGTTTCGGTGCTGTTCTCTCGAAACATCCCACCCTCGCCTTCTCCCATGGAGTCCAAAATTCTGTTCTGTACATTTGTCTCTTTTTCTCTTTTGCACATAGGGTTATCGTTACCATCTTTCTAAATTCCATATATATGTGTTAGTATACTGTATTATTTCTTTAATGGATTGCATCTTTGATATTGTAGCTAAAAAGAGATCATCATATGTTGGGAGCCGCTGGGACGAGAAAGGAACCTGCAAGGCAGCTCTTCCCCTCGAGGTTGTCCCGGGGGCTCGGTATGTCCCTTTCTTCCTTCTGTCTTACTGTTGTTGGGCTTTCTATTAATTTTTGGAAATAATAATTTATAGTAATAAGGCCTCGCTGGCAAAGTCCAAGACTTTTTGGAAATGCTCAAGATTGCTGTGGCTCAGGACAGGACCATAAACATCAAGTCATAAAAGAAAAGGCCACAGGTATAGTTTGGTTGCTTGCTTAAAAGATTATAATGTTCTAGAATAGAAAAGAGTAGAAGTGTTTAGATTTAGAAGTAGATATACTGGTTTAGTTTACTTGCTCCTTGGTTGAAAGGGTTTTCACTATTGCTGTTTCCTTGCTGCTATTTGTTCATTGTTTCCCTTTCTTTAAACAACATGGGATATTATGGGTATTTTTGTAAAATTAGAAAATGGGGTATATAGGATTTTAATAGAAGATTTATATTAACCAGCTTTACTGCCATTATTTTACTATTAATAGAGGTGTTTTGCTGCTTTAAAGGTGTTTTTGCTGTTTAATAGTTAATCATTGTAAATTGAGATTTTGTGGTTTCAGGTAAAGAAAAATATCAGGTTTTTCAATTGGTACTATTCTCAGAAATGTCAAACATGTTACTGTAACCCTTCCCATGTGTTGTTTTATTGTCCAAAGAATTTACACTATACCTGAGATTTATGAAACATTGTTTTTGTTAGAGTGAGAATGTTAGGCCATTGAAGCAAGAAGATTATGTACGGGATATTTAAGTATAAACCCTGCAATCGGAAACGTTCTAGATGAATGCTTAGGGGAAAAACATGGGGAAAAAGATATTGACGGAAGCACAAACCAATATCTGATGTAATATGTGGTGACTTAAGGGGGAGGTAACATTCATTCTATAAAAACTGAGCTATCCTAAAAGTAAAAAAAAAAATGCTACCTCTTCTACGCAATGTCTGTGTGTGTCTGTCTGTCTGTCTTCTCTTGCCGACGCCATTCATCCTGAGGGTTCCCCTGGATCCTGCTGGGGCTGGACCCCGGCAATCATACCCAAAGGCATGTAGGTTTTCTCTTATGTTATCTCCTAGTTTTATAGTTTTGCATTTTACTTTTAGGTCCATGATCAATTTTGGGTTATTTTTCATAAAGAATATTTGATCAGTGTCTAGATAATTTCTGTGTATGTGTATGTCCAATTGTTCAAATATCATTTGTTGAAAAGGCTACTTTTTCTCCTTTCTATTGCCTTTTCTTTTTTGTCCAAGTTCAGTTGACTACTTTTATGAGGGTCTATTTCTGGTCTCTCTTTTCAGTCCTGTTTCAGTCAGATCAGCAGGATATATAATATCAACAGAATATATAATATATTCTGTCATAGTATCTTGATTACTGTAGCTAGATAACTAGTCTTGACATTGAATAGTCTGTTCTCAATTTTCTTCTCCTTCAATATTGGGTTGGCTATTATAAGTCTTTTGCCATATAAACTTTAGAATTACTTCGTAAAAATCCATAAAATAACTTTCTGTACTTTTTATTGTGATTATATTGAATCTATAGATCACATTGGGAAGAACTGACATCTTGACAAAATTGAGTTTTCCTATCTGTAAACATGGAGTATCTCTTGATTTGTTTATCTTTTTGATTCTGTTCATCCAAATTTTGTACTTTTCCTCATATAGCACTTGTACATATATTTTTAGATTTTTACCTAAGCATTTCATTTTTAGGGTGCCAATATAAAGGGCATTTTGCTTTCAGTTCTACATTTTTGCTTGTTAATTGTTAATGTAATGAAAAGCAACCGACTTTGGTATATTCTCCTCCCACTCCTGGACAGAAGGCTAATATCATGCGACTCAAAGCCCCAACCCTCTACTCACCTGTGCTTACATGGTTGTTCTTTCTGGTATGACCATCCTCACAGTAGCATAAACTATTGTTGACTGAAGAATATACACAAGCTAAGAGCTGAGAATCATGTTTTATTTGGCAGAATTATTGAGGACTGTAGCCCATGGTTGGCAACCTCTGAGGGACTGTTTCAAAAGGGTAAGGGAGGATCCCAGAATATATAAGTGTTAGATGTTCAGTTGTCTGACTCTTTGTGACCCCGTGAACTGCAGCCTGCTAGGCTCCTCATTCCATGAAATTTTCCAGGCAAGAATTCTGGAGTGGGTAGCCGTTCCCTTTCTCAGGGAATCTTCTGGACCCAGGGATCAAACCTGGTCTCTTGAATTGCAAGTAGACTCTACCGTCTAAGTCACCAGGGAAGCCCAGAATATATAAGATTTTTTGCTGAAAAAAAATGTATTTGAACATCAAAAGATTACCACTAACCATAAAACAGGCATCTTAAATTAATAATAATTTTAGTGCTTTTCTATTAATGGGAAGATGCAAGAATCTGGACTCATTGAAATTATTCCTTTGATAGGCATTTTGACTATCAAGGACCAGTGTCCTGTCTTTCTCCTTCTTGAATTCCTATCAGGAGGCACTATTTTGGGCAACTGTTGTGACTGATAGAGTTATGGCCACAACATCCTTTGTTTACTGAAATGGCAGATGTCATTCTTTGTCTACTCAAACCAGGATGTTCCTGTTACTTGGGAAAATCCAAAGCTTTCATGGTTGCCTCCAGGAACTTGGACAAAGGCCAGACCATGGGCAAGAGACATGAGCAGACATCTCCCAGAAGGGACATAGTAAACATTTCCCAGAAAGGACATGAACAGATATTTCCCAGAAGAGAATATCCAGAGAGCAAAGACCAAGAATAGATGCTTAGGGCCATTAATCACTATAGAAGTAAAAATTAAAGCCACATGATAAGTCACTAAAACTTGCCAGAATTACACACACACACACACACAAAAGAATGACTGTAAAATTTTGATGAGGATGCAGAGAAACTGCATTGCTGATGGGAGCATAAAATATTACAGATACTCAGGGAAATAATTTGACAATTTTTTAAATTGTGATAAGAATACTTAACAGGAGACCTCTTCTCTTAACAAATTTTTAAATACATAACATAGCATTTTTATCTATAGGTACAATGTTATACAGTTCAGTCACTCAGACGTGTCTGACTCTTTGCTACCCCCATGAAACGCAGCACGCCAGGCCTCCCTGTCCATCACCAACTCCCAGAGTCTACCCAAACTCATGTCCATTGAGTCAGTGATGCCATCCAACCACCTCATCCTATGTCGTCTCCTTCTCCTCCTGTCTTCAATCCTTCCCAGCATCCGGGTCTTTTCCAGCGAGTCAGCTCTTGGCATCAGGTGGCCAAAATATTGGAGTTTCAGCTTCAACATCAGTACTTCCAATGAACACCCAGGACTGATCTCCTTCAGGATGGACTGGTTGGATCTCCTTGTGGTCCAAGGGACTCTCAAGAGTCTTCTCCAACACCACAGTTCAAAAGCATTAATTCTTCTGCAGTCAGATTTGAGATATCTAAAACTTCTTTATCTTGCATGAATGAAATTTTTTTGCATGTTTATTAGCAACTCCAAGTTTTCCTTCCCTCTGGTTTCTGGCAGCCACCATTCTGTCCTTGGCATCTATGAGTCTGATTATTGTAGATACCTCAGGTAACTGGAATCATGCAGTGTTTGTCCTTCTATGACTGGCTTATAGAACCCCTGGGGATTCTACAGGCATGACTACTTCAGTGGGTTGCCATTTCTTAATCCAGGGGTTCTTTCTGATCCAGGGATCAAACTCATGTCTCTTGGGTCTCTAGCATTGGTAGATAGATTCTTTACCATTGCACCTCGTGGGAAGTCATCTGGCTTTCTTTAATTAACAACAATCTGGGATATCTGGTTCTCTTTAATTAGCAACAATCGTTTGATGTTCAGACTCCCTGCCCTTTGTTATAAAACTTCTATTTAACCAGGCTCCTTCCCTGCTCCTCAAAGCAGTTCTCACAGGGCCACTTGAGATGTTGCCTCCAAGGCCTGAACTCCTAAAAATTCCCACCAAATAAAACATAACTCTCAACTTTTAGATTGTGAATATTTCTCTAAGGTGACAGCAGGAGGCTCCTTTCCTTGTCTTTTTTGCAAGACTTATTATAACTAAATTTAATTGGGTACACTTCTGCTCTACTCAGTTCTTACCTGAACCCAACTTTCAAATCATTTAATTACACAACAGCTTGTCTAGCTTGTCGGTTCTTCCCATAGATCAAAGAAGTAGGAATGGAGAATAAGATGGCCAGGTCTCTTCTGTAGCTTCCCCTTAAGTGACTTCCCAAACAAACCATGTGACTAACCAGTGATCAAGATAGAGAAGCAAGTCTAGAGGAAGATCAGGAGAAAACAGGCCTGTACTCAGTGGAGGATGGTGATGACTCTGATGCACTTCCTCAATGATTAACTGAGGTTCCTTCCCCCTTTTTCTTTAAGACTTTCACGACTAGCAGCATCTTTCTTCCCAGATCATTGGCATTCCAGTTAAAGACTGCTTGTCCCTGTACCAATGTCCATGGGTTTGACTTTGTAAGCAATGAGCAGTCACCCTCAATTCAGTTGGTAACTTGCTGAGAGCTCTTTTCTGCAAAGAAGTCTTTCCTGCCAAAAGATGCTTAAAAAAAAAAAACAAAAAACTAGATTAGATACCCCTTTCAACCTTTCAAGCTCATAGGTCATGCTAATGGTAAAGAAGCTGCCTGCCAATGCAGGAGACATAAGAGACATGGGTTCAATCCCTGGGCTGGGAAGATCCCCTGGAGGAGGACATGGAAACTCACTCCAGTATTCTTGCCTGGAAAATCCCATGGACAGAGGAGCCTGGTGGGCTACAGTCCATTGGGTTACAGAGAGTCAGACATGGCTGAAGCCACTTAGCACATATGATCATATAGTCAGAATCTTCTACCTAATTTGCAAGTGCAAAATAAAAAGAATGGAGTTCTTTGTTTAAAATGTCATTAGTAATTTCAAGATATTGATGGTAGGGCATAAAGACAAGCATGAAACCCTTTTCAGCACAGAGAACTATGCTCCTGAATGGTCTGTATGTCCACATAGCTGATGGTGCACACAGAATCATTTTTATGTCCAGTTGCAATTCACCAATGACTGTGAAATTTTAGTATTCTTGCTTCTTGAAGAGGGTAGTTTTCTCTGCTGAGCTACCTAACGAGAGTTGTTTGGCTTAGCATGAGGCAGGAAATAAATGGACTTTAGGCTTGTCATTTATAACTAGCCTTTTTAAAAAATTTTAATTAATTAATTTATTTTAATTGGAGGCTAATTACTTTACAATATTGTCGTGGTTTTTGCCATACATTGACATGAATAAGCCATGGGTGTACATGTGTTCCCCATCCTGAACCCCCCTCCCACCTCCCTCCTCATCCCATCCCTCAGTGTCATCCCAGTGCACCAGCCCTGAGCACCCTGTCTCATGCATCTAACCTGGACTGGCGATCTATTTCACATATGATAATATACATGTTTCAATGGTATTTTTTTCAAATCATCCTACTTTTGCCTGCTCCCACAGAGTCCAAAAGACTGTTCTATACATCTGTGTCTCTTTTGCTGTCTAGCATATAGGGTCATCATTACCATCTTTCTAAATTCCATATATATGAGTTAGTATACTGTATCAGTATTTTTCTTTCTGACTTAACTTCACTCTGTATAATAGGCTCCAGTTTCATCCATCTCATTAGAACTGATTCAAATGCATTCTTTTTAATGACTGAGTAATATTCCGTTGTGTATATGTACCATAGCTTCCTTATCCATTCGTCTGCTGATGGACATCTAGGTTGCTTCCATGTCCTGGCTATTATAAACAGTGCTGCAATGAACATTGGGGTACATGTGTCTCTTTCAATTCTGGCCTCCTCAGTGTGTATGCCCAGGAGTGGGATTGCTGGGTCATATGGCAGTTCTATTCCAGTTTTTTAAGGAATCTCCACACTGTTCTCCACAGTGACTGTACTAGTTTGCATTCCCACCAACAGTGTAAGAGGGTTCCCTTTTCTTCACACCCTCTCCAGCATTTACTGTTTGTACACTTTTGGATAGCAACCATTCTGACCGGCGTGAGATGGTACCTCATTGAGGTTTTGATTTGCATTTCTCTGATAATGAGTGATGTTGAGCATCTTTTCATGTGTTTGTTAGCCATCTGTATGTCTTCTTTGGAGAAAAGTCTGCTTAGTTCTGTGGCCCATTTTTTGATTGGGTCGTTTATTTTTCTGTAATTGAGCTGCAGGTACTACTTGTATATTTTTGAGATTAATTCTTTGTCAGTTGCTTCATTTGCTATTATTTTCTACCATTCTGAGGGCTGCCTTTTCACCTTACTTGCAGTTTCCTTCATTGTGCAAAAGCTTTTAAGTTTAATTAGGCCTCATTTGTTTGTTTTTGCTTTTCTTTCCATTACTTTGGGAGGTGAGTCATAGACGATCCTGCTGTGATTTGTGTCAGAGAGTGTTTTGCCTATGTTTTTCTCTAGGAGTTTTAGTTTCTGGCCTTGGATTTAGATCTTTAATCCTTTTTGAGTTTATTTTTGTGTATGGTGTATAAATAGCCTTCTGTTCCAACTTGCTGAGACAGGGGACAAGTTGTCTCCAGATTAGATATTTATCATCAACGTTCTGTCTGCATTTTGAGATAATAATAGCCACAGGAAGAGGCTGAATAGCTGGGCTTTGTTTCTCATGTTCACTTTAAGATAACAATTTTGGCAGAGATAAAGAAGGGCTAAATCCTGTTTGAGTAAAAGATCAAGAGATCACATATTTCCCATCCTTGAAGAAAAAAGAACCTCGCTGTCTACACATGTGCAGAAAGGCTCCTTGTGGTTCAAAAAAAAGGGAGCACCACCCGAAAATATGTGATGCCAAGCCCCTCCGCTCCCCAGACCTCTGGGTGGGAATCCATCTTGGAAAAAAGTTGTGCATGCACGTTGGGGAGGGTCCTTGGGTATGTCAACTGTGCAAAAAGAAGCAACCTAATTAATCAAAGATAAACAAAGACCCGGTAGACCTGCCCTGTATAAATCATTTAACCACCTCTTCACTGCACTCCTCCTCATGAAGGGGGATGCCCACACCCTCTCTCTCTGGGTGCATATCTCTGCCTTGTTTCTGTCTTAAACTATTTTTCTGGGGGTTTTCCACTTGTGCTGTGTCTCTAATTAAACCTTGTACCTGGTTTTACAGTTTTTGCCTCCTTGAGAAACACATTTTTCAATGAGGATAAGGGGAATTTTGCTTCTGTCTTCTAACTCCTGGTGGACTATCAGCCGGGATTCCGGATTTTCATCCAGGCTGTGCTGTGTGCTGTGTGCAAAGTCGCTTCAGTCGGTTCCTGTTCTTGCAACCCTCTGTACTGTAGCCTGCCAAGCTACTCTGTCTGTGCAATTCTCCAAGCAAGAATACTGGAGTGGGTTGCCTTTTCCTCCTTCAAGGAATCTTCCTGACCTCAGGGATCGAACCTGTGTCTCTTATATCTTTTGCATTGGCAGGCAGGGCTAACTAGGTTCAATTCCAGTGCAGGGAAGTAAGATCTTGCTTGCTTTAAGCCATCAGTTACTGCTGTCTCTCCGAGATAAATTGGGCTTTGCTCATTTCTCTAAAATTGTTTTCATAATGCACTAACATTTTTTAACTGAAGAAAGTAGGGGAAACCACTAGACCATTCAGATATGACCTAAATCAAATCCCTTATGACTATACAGTGGAAGTGAGAAATAGATTTAAGGGACTAGATCTGATAGACAGAGAGCCTGATAACTATGGATGGAGGTTCATGACATTGTGCAGGAGACAGGGATCAAGACCATCCCCATGGAAAAGAAATGCAAAAAGGCAAAAGGGTGTCTGAGGAGACCTTACAAATAGCTGTGAAAACAAAAGTGAAAAGCAAAGAAGAAAAGGAAAGATATTCCCATTTGAACGCAGAGTTCCAAAGAATAGCCATGAGAGATAAGAAAGCCGTCCTCAGCGATCAATGCAAAGAAATAGAGGAAAACAATAGAATGGGAAAGACTAGAGATGTCTTCAAAAAAATTAGAGATAACAAGGGAACATTTCAGGCAAAGATGAGTTCGATTAAGGACAGAAATGGTATGGATCTAACAGAAGCAGAAGATATTAAGAAGAGGTGGCAAGAATACACAGAAGAACTGTACAAAAAAGGTCTTCACGACCCAAATAGTCACAATGGTGTGATCACTCACCTAGAGCCAGGCATCCTGGAATGTGAAGTCAAGTGGACCTTAGAAAGCATCACTACGAACAAAGCTAGTGGAGGTGATGGAATTCCAGTTGAGCTATTTCAAATCCTGAAAGATGATGCTGTGAAAGTGCTGCACTCAATGTGTCAGTGAATTTGGGAAACTCAGCAGTGGCCACAAGACTCTAAAATGTCAGTTTTCATTCCAATCCCTAAGAAAGGCAATCCTAAAGAATGCTCAAACTACCACACAATTGCAGTTGTCTCACACGCTAGTAAAGTAATGCTCAAAATTCTCCAAGCCAGACTTCAGTAACATGTGAACCGTGAACTTCCAGATGTTCAAGCTGGTTTTAGAAAAGGCAGAAGAACCAGAGATCAAATTGCCAATATCCGCTGGATCATCGAAAAAACAAGAGTTCCAGAAAAACATCTATTTCTGCTTTATTGACTATGCCAAAGTCTTCAACTGTGTGGGTCACAATAAACTGTGGAAAATTCTGAAAGAGATGGGAATACCAGACCACCTGACCTGCCTCTTGAGAAACCTGTATGCAGGTCAGGAAGCAACAGTTAGAACTGGACATGGAACAACAGACTGGTTCCAAATAGGAAAAGGAGTACGTCAAGGCTGTATATTGTCACCCTGCTTATTTAACTTCTATGCAGAGTACATCATGAGAAACGCTTTGCTGGAAGAAGCACAAGCTGGAATCAAGATTGCCGGGAGAAATATCAATAACCTCAGATATGCAGATGACACCACCCTTATGGCAGAAAGCAAAGAACTAAAGAACCTCTTGATGAAAGTGAAAGAGCAGAGTGAAAGAGTTGGCTTAAAGCTTAACATTCAGAAAACTAAGATCATGGCATGTGGTCCCATCATTTCATGGCAAATAGATGGGGAAACAGTGGAAACAGTGTCAGACTTTATTTTTCTCGGCTCCAAAATCACTGCAGATGGTGACTACACCCATGAAATTAAAAGACTCTTACTCCTTGGAGGGAAAGTTATGACCAACCTAGATAGCATATTAAAAAGCAGAGACATTAATTTTCCAACAAAGGTCCATCTAGTCAAGGCTATGGTTTTTCCAGTGGTCATGTATGGCTGTGAGAGTTGGACTGTGAAGAAAGCTGAGCACCAAAAAATGGATGCTTCTGAACTGTGGTGTTGGAGAAGACTCTTGAGAGTCCCTTGGACTGCAAGGAGATCCAACCAGTCCATCCTAAAGTAAATCAGTCCTGAATATTCATTGGAAGGACTGATGCTGAAGCTGAAACTCCAGTACTTTGGCCACCTCATGCGAAGAATTGACTCATTGGACAAGACCCTGATGCTTGGAGGGATTGGGGGCAGGAGGAGAAGGGGATGACAGAGGATGAGATGGCTGGATGGCATTACTGACTCGATGGGCATGAGTTTGAGTAAACTCTGGGAGCTGGTGATGGATAGGGAGGCCTGGCGTGCTGCGATTCATGGGGTTGCAAAGAGTCGGACACGACTGAGCGTCTGAAAAGACTGACTGACCATTTCTCCCACTCTTGAAGAAACACTGGTGTTCAGAATATTTAAACCCAGGCACTGGTCAATCAGAGGAGTCTGTATTCTGTGTTGTAACTTGGGGGTTATAGCTTTGTCTGAGCCCGGAAGGAAAAAAGGTTGTAGGAATTCCCCAGACCGAACTTCACTGGGAAGATTTTAGATACTAAAGTTCATAATATTTCCTTAAGCAGGCATGAATAATTGTTAACTGAGCAGGACCCTATGGTGGCACAGTGGTAAAGAACCATTTGCCAAAGCAAGAGACACAAGAGACCTGGGTTCGATCCCTGGGTTGGGATGATCCCCTGGAACAGGAAATGGCAACCCCCTCCAGTATTCTTACCTGGAAAATTCCTTGGACAGAGGAGCCTGGTGGGCTACAGTCCATGGGGTCACAAAGAATTGGACATCACACACACACACACACACACACACACACACACGACCCTATGGAGTCTTCCTGGGACAGACCCTCCCCTCATGTCCTCTGCCCATCTCTCCTTTGTAGAAAAGGCGTAGTCTCCAAGCCTCCCTGAGTCACAAAAGCCTGGCTCAAGAATAAATGATTGAACAGATGTAAACATTTAATGACAAAACAGCTCTTGGGTGGAAAGAATGAATAACAGTTTAAAACAGTAATCAGCCATATGGTGGTCACAGAATCTTTACCTCCTCTCTGAATTACCTAGGTAGTAGCATCTGACCCCATATCCTGATTTGTTTCACAGATGCTTAAATCTCTGCCAAATAGAAGAAGTTAACTGCTTGATCCCCATGAATAGTAGCCCCCAGAGTTACTGAAGCTCTAGGACTGATAATGTTAACCCCTGTGATGCAACCCTGGTTCCTCACCATCAGCCAATCAGAGAATTGAGAGGATCACACACCCTTACTCCCCTCCCTTGTCTGGCCTTTAAAAATGCTTTTCTGAAAGTATCAGAGAATTGGGGTTTTCCCAGCACTAACTGCCCTGGACTATTTGTCTGGTGACTGCAATAAACATGGTACTTTCCTTCATCACAACCTGATGTCAGTAAATTGGCTTTACTGCATATGGGTGAGATCAAAGTATGGTTTGGTAACATTATCAGTAATTGAATAACAAATATATTAACAGCTTAAGTTTTTTGGACACCTTTAATAAAATCATAATTTTCTTTCTCAAAACACTCCTGTCACCATACAGATCATGAGAGTGAAAGAACTTAATGTGCTGCAGTAATTTGCATGCACACTCTCTGGCTCAGTCATTTCAGACTCTTTGTGACCCCACGGACTGTAGCCTGCCAGGGTGCCCTGTCCAGAGAGTTTTCCAGGTGAGAATACTGGAATGGGTTGCCATTTCCTACTCCAAGTGATCTTCCCACCCCAGAGATGGATCACACATCTCCTGTGTCTCCTGTTTGGGCAGGCAGATTCTTTATCACTGAGCCACCTGGGAATCCTGTAACAATTTATGTAGTAATAAATTACCAGGAAGCCCCTGATGGTCCAATGGTTGGGACTCTGTACTGCCTTTACAGGAGGCCTGAGTTCAATCTTTGAAGGACGAACTAAGTTCCTTCAAGCCACACAGTACTGCCAAAAATAAATTAATTAGCCTTAGAAAGTTAATGAGTTGCAACAATTTGGTGGTTTCAAACCAACACTAATTATTATTTTACAGTTCTGGAGGTCATTAGTTCACAATGAATCTTACTGAATGAAGATTAAGGTATATCGGTAGGGCTGAGTTCCTTTTGCAGGCTTTAGGATGGAATGTGTCTCCTTGTCTCTTATAGCTTCTAGAGGTCACCTGCATTCCTCAGCTCTGGTCTCTTGCTCCATCTTCAATGCCATCAGCAGAGCATCATCAAATCTCTCCATGACTATGACACTGCTATCTTCCTCTAATAAGAAGCTGTGTGACTAAATGTGACCAACCCAGGTAATCCAGAATAATCTCCCCATCTCAAGATCCTTAATTTAATTACATCTTCAAAGATTCTTTTTTATTTTTTTCATGGAAGGTAACAAATCCACATGTTTAGGGGCTTGGGACATGGTATCTTTGATGACGGGCACCCATTGCTTTGTCTACCACATATGTGTAAAGTCAAACAATTAACAAGCTAAAGAATTGTTACTTACATTGAGTTTATTTTGCTCCAAAGACTGTGTTTTTTTCCTGTCTCTTTCGTTGAGTATATTCCTCTTTCATCAGCTATATCAACCATTCATTCTGTTGTCAAAGTTAGAAAGGCCCAAGGGAAGCAGAGCAGAGGTAAACTGGAAGTAAATTTTCATGCCCTTTGTGCTCAGTCATGTCCAACCTATTGTGACCTCTGGACTATTGCCTGCCAGGCTACTCTGTCCATAGGATTTTCCAGGCAAGAATACTGGAGTGGGTTGCCATTTCCTTCTCCAGGAGATCTTCCTGATTGAACCCAGGTCTCCCACATTGTAGGCAGACGCTTTACCGTCTGAGCCACCAGGGAAGTCCGCTGCTCTATGTAATCACATATCAGTGATTATTTTATTTTTATATTACTCATTTAGACAGTCTCTTCTGTCGGGTTTGTTGACTTAAAAAATAGTCACAGTCTAAAAGTTGAGACTTCTGTTTTATTTGATGGGAATTTTTTGGACTTCAAGCCCGGTAGACAGCATCTCAAGTAACCCTGAGAAAACTGCTCTGAGGAAGTGAGGAGAAGGGTCAGGTTATATAGAAGTTTTACAACAAAGTCAGAACATCCAAAGATTATTGTTAATTAAAGAAAACAAGATATTCCAAGTTAAGGAATTTGATGCTTTTCTATGTATGGGAGGATGCAAGAATCTGGGCTCATTGAAATCATTCCTTTCAAATGTATCTCAACTCTCTGGGACCAGTATTTTGTGTTTTAACATTTTGAGGTTCCTTGGAGTTCATCATAGGAAGTGGCAGCAGTCTGATTGCTGTTAGAGGGCAGGTATTCTTCTCCTTCCTGAGTTCTCATAGGGCTCACAGGCTCACATTGGAGGGCTACCAATCACCGACAACTGTGACATCCTTTTTTACTGATCTGAAAGGAAATCTTCCATTTCTCAGGTGGTAATGTGTAACTTGGGGAAACAGTGGAAGCAGTGTCAGACTTTGTTTTTGGGGGCTCCAAAATCACTGAAGATGGTGACTGCAGCCATGAAATTAAAAGACTCTTACTCCTTGGAGGGAAAGTTATGACCAACCTAGATAGCATATTAAAAAGCAGAGACATTATTTTGCAAACAAAGGTCCGTCTAGTCAAGGCTATGGTTTTTTCAGTGGTCGTGTATGGATGTGAGAGTTGGACTGTGAAGAAAGCTGAGCGCCAAAAAATGGATGCTTTTGAATGGTGGTGTTGGAGAAGACTCTTGAGAATCCCTTGGACTGCAAGGAGATCCAACCAGTCCCTCGTCAAGATCAGTCCTGGGTGTTCATTGGAAGGACTGATGCTGAAGCTGAAACTCCAGTACTTTGGCCACCTCATGCGAAGAGCTGACTCATTGGAAAAGACCCTGATGCTTGGAGGGATTGGGGGCAGGAGGAGAAGGGGACAACAGAGGATGAGATGGCTGGATGGCATCACCGACTGTATGGACTTGAGTTTGAGTAAACTAAAATAACTCTCTGTGTACTTTCTCCGCTCACACTGCAGCTCCCTCAGTTCAGTTCAGTTCAGTCGCTCAGTCATGTCCGACTCTTTGTGACCCCACGAATCGCAGCATGCCAGGCCTCCCTAGGAACCATGTACAACCATGTCACTTCATCTTATGTATCATGTCGGGTATCAGGTATAGGGTTTCATAAGAAAGTAAACAAGACAATAAGATTTAGGAATTAAAAAATTCACATATTTAATAAAGAACCTTTGGGTTATTTTGAAAGTTATTTTCTCATAATTCTTCTTTCCTAATGTGTGGCTTGCTGGGGTCCAGCCTCAGCAAGATCCAGGGGGTACCCTCAGGATGAACAGCGCCGGCGAGAGAGAGAGAAGACACGTGAGACCAGCCTTGATAGGGCCAAGTCTGCGAGGGAGAGAGAGAGAAAGAGAGAATGACCAGACGGGGGTGTTTGCAGGGTCTGGCAGAGTCTGGCACAATCTGGCAATGCTTTATTTTTTACCATGACTTTTATACCCTAAATTAGTACATTTCTAAGGGGAAGATAGTTTACATTATATCAGCTTGTTCTTCACGAAACCAGGGTGCTTTCTGCATTCTTCTTTGTTTATGAGGGTCTTGTACAATATCTTCTAACCTTGGGGCCTATTAACATTTTATGCAAGTCAGGTGAATGTAAACCTATTTTCCATTTCTATGGTGACCTTAACTGAAAGGTAGCAGTCTCATAGGGCAATAGTACAGAGTAGAATTATAGCCTTGCTAATACAAAAATTAATCCTTCTGCAAAAGTTGTCAGTTGTGTTTATCTAAGAAGTTTACCCCACACAGACTCTGCGGCTTCAGTGAGGCAGCCTCTGCCTAGCACTCCTGGCTGACAATTAACAACCATCTCGTTATTACCACACTAGGGCTAAGCTCTTATTTCTCTAGATCTTTAACCATATTAACAATGGTTTCTATAACCCAACCTTAGCATATTAAGAGTAAAAACACGGCAAGTAAATGTTAACCCAATAACCACTTTTAAAATACTTTTTCTTATGTTTTCTAATAGGACTCCTTCACCCCTCAAAAAGGCTCTATGTCTGTTAGGGCCTTTATATGATCAGGTTCTCTATGCTATTTTATGATTAGGGTATTATAAGCAATCATGCATATTAGTACCAAGGGCATAAATGCATTTGGCTAACAAACTACCAGCAAAGGAGTTCAAATTAAAACACTCTTTTCACCCTGGATAATCTCATAAAATACCACCACCTGGAAAACTTATTGATTAAAGTTCTAAATTGATTCTTATTTGGGAAGAGATCAGAGAAGGCCTTCTGCCTGTGTCACAGAAATTAGGGAGTAGTCTACTGAGGTAGGCATCAGAAAGACAGATACCATCTTTAAGGTGAGTGCCGGGGACAGCTTTTCGAAATCCATGAAAACCTGATATGCCTTGCCTGTCAGGCTTTCTCCTCATGACCTTGTCATGGATGGGATCTTGTGAGCTGGCCTTTTCGAAATCCCTGAAAACCCGATCTGCCTTGCCCGTCAGATTTTCTCCCTCATGACCTTGTCATGGGTGGGATCTCATGTGCTCCCGGCAGTGGCTGAGTCATTTTAAATTTTAGGGAGTTTCCTAACAGCCAGATACATTCTCTTCTCTTTTGCAGTTCCCTTTGGATAGACTGTTTCCTCCTTCAAACTCAATTGCCTCGCCCTTTCATTTAGCAAATGTCTACTCAAGTTATTGGTTTGGAAATTTATTTAACACTTTCTTGGAAGACTTTCCACTAGTAATATCTCATTAAGTGCTCTCATAATATATTTATTCCACTGTTTCTTGCAATTTGTCACAATGAATCATTTATACCCTGTTAACTTTGCAGTTTCCTATTAAACTGCTCAGTGAGGCCTGGTGACTCAAAGGTGGTATCTTAAAATATGTGTTTTAAATGGCAAGTGAGTAACCGTACTTAGCTTTCAGTTTCTTGTTCTCAGACTGGAGAGAAGTTAAGCAAAGGGAAACAGAGCTTTCACGATAAATGCACTCTGTGTCTAAAGCAGAAATCCCATGACCTGGTTTAGTCACTGACCTTTTACTTCCTTAATGAATTTCCATATCAGACCATATACTCTGTTGCTGTCAACTTACAACAAATTTACTTGGTTTCTCACTCAAGGAGCTCATCTTCAATGTAGTTGAACCAATTACATGAGATACATTTAAATCTCTTATCAATGTTTCTGGCTCATGGTAAATGATGATAAACTGTAACTTTGTGTTACCATGTCATGATAATAAGGGTAAAAGTAATGTTATTAGTTCTGTCAATTATTTGGGAATTTCAAGAAAATGAAATTTGCTAAGGTTTGTTCCATTTCTCTTTGACAGAAAAGTGATGAAATGATGTAAAAAGGATAAATTTGAAAGTTCTTATGTACTTCTGTTTATAATAAAGCAAGTTCAGAGGGGCTTAGCTGATGCTGAGAAGAATTACAAGAGCCAGATTCAAACAAACAAGTTTTTAAAAAGGCATTGGAAAATTTTCCAGGTAATTGGAGGAACAGGAAAGATTCAGAGAAGTGAATAAGCATTTTGGGGGTCACTCTTCTCCTAACAGTATCTTGGTGAAGGATCACCTGCTCAGAATCTGAACAGGGTCATGGCCAGCAGGCACTCTCCTAGGTGAGATAAAAATTGCTACCAATGCACCTGAAGGACCAAAATCCTGAAGAGAAAAGTGGGTCAAAGAAAGATTGATATTTTTCCTTTAAGCCATTTGCCAAATTATTAAACTTTACAGGGAAAGAGTCTAAGAAGAAAAATGTGACAAGCAGAGTGGCATTTTGACAGTCATGTAGGCTTGAGAAGAAAAAAAATCAGATTCACTCTCAAACAAGAAAAGCAACTTCAGTAATAGTCCATGCTCTGAAATGGAATTTCTAGAGGGTTTAGCCACAGGTGCTAGGATAAATAAGAAATGATGGAATGGTAGAAAAATGGTAGATAAAATCTTGCAGAAACTGCAATAGACTTAAATCAACTCAATCTTTATTGGATTAAGACAATATCAGTGAATGTAATACTTAGCAGACGATAGTGTGACTACTTCCTGGAAGCAGGTTTCATATTTCATAATGTGTAGGTACACTGACAACATTCAAGCAAAAATTTTCTTATTGTACCAACAGGTAAAACAAACAGACAAATGAGGAGGGTGGGAGCAGGGATCGGGATGGGGAATACATGTAAATCCATGGCTGATTCATGTCAATGTATGACAAAAACCACTACAATATTGTAAAGTAATTAGCCTCCAACTAATAAAAATAAATGAAAAAACAAACAAACAAACAGACAAATGAATACATAAATAATAGACACATAGATGACTCAGGTATAAGAATTACCAAACTCAAACTTTAAAAAAACTATGATTAACACATTCTAGAAAATAGTTAACAAAAATGATACATTTTACTAGAGAAGTGGAATCCCTAAAAATGAATCAAATGGAATTTTTATAAATAAAAATTGCAATAAGAATTGATGGTTTAATAGATAGGTTTTAAAGCAGATTGATCTCAGCAGAAGATACAACTACAAAAATGTAAGGTAGGTCAGCAAAAATTCCACCCTGAAGCACAGAGAAACAACAAAGAAAATATTGTTCGGATATAAGGACAATAATAAAAAATCTTAATATAAGTGCAATTGTATACTGAGAAGTGAAAAAATTGGAGGAAAGCAAAAACAGTAATTTAAGAGATAGCAATCAATAATTTTTCAAAAGAGAAGGAAGATATCAAGTTATAATTTTAAGAAGCTTGGCAAATTAAAAACAAGATAGACTTTTGAAAATCATACCTAGGAAAATTATAGTAAAATTACTGTAAAATTAAAAGGAAAAAGCAGCAAAAAAGTAGGTATAGTAAGAATGACCAGTGCCTTCATAATGGAAACAATGAGGAAATGGCTTTTTTTTTTTTTTTTTTTTTTAAGTGGTGAAAGAAAACAACAGGGTTCTATCCCTGGGTCAAGAAAATAACTTGGAGAAGAAAATGGTAACCCGTTCCAGTATTCTTGCCTGGGAAATCCCATGGACAGAGGAAACTTGTGGGCTATTGTCCATGGGGTCACAAAGAGAGTCAGACACTACTTAGTGACTAAACAAAAACAATAGACAACAAAGTAAGATTCTAAAACATGGTACTTGGCAAACTATAAGATACTAATGAAAGAAACTGAAGATGACACAAACAGATGGAAAGATATACTATGTGTATGAATGAAAAGAATTAATATTGTTAAAGTGACCATACTGTCCAAGATGATCTACACATTCAATGCAATATCTATAAAAATATGAATGGCATTTTTTCCCACACAGAACTAGAATAAATAGCTTTAAAATTTGTTCAGAAACACAAAGCCACCTGCTAAATAGTAAAAATAATCTTGAGCAAGAACAAGAGTATCACACTCTCTGTTTTCAAACTGTACTGCAAAGCTATAGTAATCAAAACAGTATGGCAATGGTACAAAAACAGACACATAGATCAGGGGAACAGAGTAAGATCTCAGTAATTAACCCATACTTATATGGACAATTAATCTATGACAAATGAGGCTAGAATATACCATGGGGAAAAAAAACACCCTCTTCAACAAATGGTGTTGGGAAAACTGGACATTTATACATGAAACCATCAAACTAGACTACTCTCTCACACCACACACAAGAATAAGTTTGAAATGGATTAAAAATTTAAGTGTAAGACCTGAAGTGATAAATCTATAAGAAAGCCTAGGCAGTATACATTTTGACACTGATCTTTATAATATTTTTTCATATGTATCCTCAGGCAAGGGAAGCAAAAGCAAAAGTAAGCAAACAGGACAACATCAAACTAAAGAGTTTTGGCAAGCAAAAGAAGCTATCAGCAAAATGAAAAAGACACCTACTGATTGGGAAGAGATATTTGCAAACAATATAAATAAGAAGGGATTAATATCCAAAATATACAGAAAAACACAATTCAGCATAAAAAAAATATAAATGGTCAACAAGTAAAACAAGTAAAAGATATTCAACATTACTAATCACCAGGGAAAAACAAGTCAAGCAAAGATTGGATATCACTTCACATCTGTCAGAAAGACAGGAAATAACAAGTGCTATCAAGGAGACTGAGGAGACGAAAACTTCATGCATTACTTATGGGAATGTAAATTGGTGCAGCCACCACAAAAACAGTATGGAGATTCCTCAAAAAATTAAAAATAGAGCTGTCATACTATTCCTGTGTACTTATCTGAAGGAAAAAAAATACTAATTAGAAAAGATACATGCACCTCTATGTTAATTGAAGCATTATTTACAATAGCCAAGATATGGAAGCAAGCTAAGAGTATGGATAGATAAATGGATAAAAAATATGTGGTATATATAGCATAATGGACTATTACTCAGTTGTAAAAAGGAATGAAATCTTGTCAATTACAATAAAATAGGTGAACCTAGAGGGTATGATGATAAATGAAATTAGAGAAAGACAAATACTGGATGGCTTCACTTTTATATATAATCTAAAACAAACATAACAAAACATAAACAGCTATAAATTATATATAACATTATTGATATAGAGAAAAAAAGCAAACAACAGCAGGTGTTTGCCAGAAAGGCATTTTGGGGGGGGGGGGCAGTGGCACAGAAGGGAAGATATAGGTGAGAATGATTGAGAGATAAAACCTCTAGTTAAAAAATAACTGAGTTACAGTAAGTCCCCTACATACAAAACTTCAAGTTGCAAACTTTCAAAGATGCAAACGTGTTGACACGTCTAATCATGTAAATTAATTTTCATGTTTATCATATATTGTCACTCTCAGTCATGTCTGACTCTTTTATGACCTGATGGATAGTATCCAGCAAGGCTTCTCTATCCATGGAATTTTCCAGGCAAGAATAGTGGAATGGGCTGTTATTTCCTACTACAGGGCATCTTCCTGACCCAGGGATCAAACCCGCATCTCTTGAGTCTCCTGCATTAGCTGGCAGATTCTTAACCATTGCACCACCTGGGAGGCCCGCAAGGTACTGTACTATAAGGTTAAAATTCTTTTCTTTATTTTTTGTGTTTTTTTTTTTTGTGTACTATTTGTCTGAAAATTATTCTAAATCTATTACAGTACAGTATAGTACTATATAGCCAATTGTGTTGGTTGAGTACCTAGGCTGTTTGACTTATGAACAAATTGGATGAACATGCTCCTAAGCAGATCTTATAGGGGACTTATATATATGTATATGTATATACTTTTTTGTGTGTGGCAAGTGACCATATAAAAACGTAAGTCTTTGATCAATTTAACTTCACTTGACATTTTTAGTTACTCAGGAAGTTCTGACTCAAATGGTTAACTGTGGTCTTAGTTCTCTCATGAAAACCTGAGGCAAAATTAATGACATGAATATTGTAGAGGAAGGCTTTCTTCCAACTGTATGGGTTGCAAATCAATTAAGTTGGGCTGTATGGAATGAAGGTTGGATTTGAGGTGATAAGGTAATGATCCTGATGGACTCTAGTTTCTACACAGGGAAAATGG